>NW_021318693.1:8388575-8437009 GCF_001605985.2 Dendrobium catenatum
ACAAAGTAGAACACCTTGTAATAAATTGTCCAAGATACAACAAAGCTGCTAAAATCAGTACAATCCTTGTGAGAATAGTGAAAAGAATTGACCACCAAGATCTCCTCCGTCTATGTACAGATTTCTTCAATTGCAGAGAGCTTTGAACTCCTTTTCTCAACTGTGACAACTCTCTAGACCTCTCGAGTAAATAATCTCTTCTGATTGTATGACTCAGGTCCTCATTTGCAATTGCATTACCATTATTCATTGTGCTCAGTCCTCCATCAGCAAGAATGCTGCTTTTTGGATTCATTGCAAAAATTCTTATATTTTGCTGCTACAAAACAAGGTGTGATCTTTCTTCTTATTCTATCAGTTTCCTATAATGCAGATATTGGATTGGCCTAACAATTGAATAAAAATATTAAAAAAAAGGTAAGAACATTCCAAACAGACACATAAATTGCAAACTGAAACTTCAAGCAACAATAGATTCCATCATGCGTGTCATGGCAAGTGGCCAAAAGGAAACAACTTATTAGATATAAATACACAATAATAATATTTGCATAAAAGACCAAAGCGGACAGCAAAGCCAAGTGAATGAACTAGAAAATTTACAAAAAAAAATAATAATTTTGTTGCAAGAAGCGTCAAATTTGAAGCTTTTCCAGGGAAAAAATGTTAAAAATCTTGGCAGTGGGTAACATCTATGTTGCAAATCTGACTTTATGGATTAAACTTTTGATGATAGCAAACATTCATGATTCCCTATGACTGCTTTGCCTACTAAATTTTCAGGACCACAAGATCGAATGCAACTCAAGCCAGCTCAAGATCGGGTAGATATAGGTTGAGTCAAGTCTGTATTTTTCCCTTTCTTGAGTCAATTGTAAAAGTGGTTCCTGATGCTAAGTATCTTTGCACACACACACTTGAGTGGTTTTCTGAATTTTTCTGTTTTGAGTACATTGGCCTGGACGATGTTCCTATCGGCCAGGACGATTCAACTAAAAATAGAAACCCTGATTAGGGCATCCTGATTAAGCAACCGTCAATAAGCAAATCGTCCCGGACAATACGTGTATTGGCCAGGACGATAGGCTCAAATCAGAAAAAATCAGCCGCCATTATCAATTTAGGTATTCTTTATTTTAAATTATCATCCCGGACGATCTCCATATCGGCCTGGACGATACAGCACAATTATACCTAAATTAATCTGGCAATTATGGAAAGTGATTAAGGCTGATTGATACGATTATTTACTCGAGAGGTCTGGGCTCACGGCCTTGACCTACGTCCACTCCTTCAGCAAAAGGTCTGGGTTCTCTGCCCGCTTCAGGAGGAAGCAAAAGGAGTCGGTTCTCTGCCGCACCGGGGTTGGTGAAAAGGAGTCTGTTGTAAAGGCTTCTCCGCCTAACTGTGGGAGCTAAAAGAGATACACTTAGTTAGTGCAATACTCGGAGGGTGCCTCCGAGGAGTGAACGTAAGTCAAGGATTGACCAAACCACTATAAATCCGGTGTGATTTTTCTTTATTTTGCTTCCGTGTTTATTTTTTTGCACCTTGATTTATGTGGTGATTTGGTTTTAACATTTTGTTGTGCTTTACATAAAGAATTTTTTTTTTAAAATACTAATTCACCCTCCTCTTGGTTAGCCTCGGGCTAGTTCTTAAGGACTTAACATCCCTAACGAACTTTCAATTTCTTCCAGAGAAAAAGTAGATTTCTTCCCTCCGATGGCAAAGGCTTCGTCTGAGCTTGAGGGATTGAGAGAGGGAGAACTTATTTTGAAGATAGCAGGTAAGAAATTATGAGCACATGCCTTGAATAGCTGGTGCCATAGCCATTCTTTAGATAGAGCTTTAGTGTTTGATTTAGACTTCTTTCATCCCAACATCGCCACAACAAATTATGAAAGTTCCAACAGCTTTCAGCGAGGAGTACCAGCTGCAAGGAGTTCTAACAGAGAGCCAATGGAGGAAGTTTGATGGATATTCCAATATTGAAGTTGCCCAGTTTTCTTTATCTTCCAGGAAGTCGAATATGAAAATGCAGTGATGGGAAGATGCGAAATAAACGAATTAAATCTTTCAAGAGGTCGTCAAGAAGTCGAATATGAAGAGGCGATGACGGATAGATGCAAAATATATAAACGAATTAAATCTTCCTAAAAATTAAATGCGAAGAAGCTCGAAGTGAGAAGAATTTACCAAGAAGTTAAACAATTAGAAGAAGTCATAGGCTATGGTAGAAGGGAACAGTCGCACCCAAATACCAAGCGGAAGGGAAATTTTGAAACGCGAAAGGCCTAGGCGACGTCAGTTAGAAGAAATGTTATTGAAGTTATAGAAATTGAAGATACCGTAATAAATGGGGAACGAAGGTCTCGCCAGTGCGTAAGCGCTTGAAGGGACGAATCTCAGAGGAACACGGGAAGCCGTTGCTTCCGCTGCTAGAGTAATCGAAGGAAGCAACCAAGTCCAAAGGAGTGTCCGGACTCCAGTGGCCACAAGTCGCAGCCTCCGTTGTCGGGGGTGAAGGACCCTCTACTTGCTTCCTCTTCAACTTTCGTGCGAGCGAATTTCTAACCCGCTCAATTTGAGCGAGTTTCGATGCCGCACGAACAGCCTCTTGTAATACACTGTTGATGCTTCGAAGGACTTCCTTATGTTCCGCTCAAAATCAAACAAACGACGCAATTTAAGAAATGCATGTAATTACATTACTTTATCCTCCTAATTTTGCATATCAAACAACCCCATAATCAATAGGGCACAAAGCCCTCTGCTAACTAAGGTGGATTCAAATTTGACCTCTTAAATAAATATTCACCCTAGGTCTACAAGGTCCTCTTTGACGAAGCAATCAATGGCTGCCGATAAGGATCCTTTTGACAGGTTGGGCCGACTACCTCCCCTAAGTAGACTAGGGACCACAATGGCTCGGGACGACGGAACCATGGGATCTTGATCGGGCCCATCATCAATTGCCCCACCATCCAGTTTAAGTGCAAGGAGGTAAAATTTTTAATTTTAAATATCCAATCTTCGACATTTCCAAGCCCATGTTGCTACTATATGTCAGATAATATGTATCTCTACATATCTGATTGATGCTAGCCTTAATCGAAACTTCTCTATAGGAAAACAGAACTCATATCATAAAGTATTCGAAAATGAGGGCGAAATCTCTGGGTAAACTCACCTGCCTTCCCAAAATTTATCTCGGTACTTAATTCCGTTAAAACTCCCCCAAAATAAAAGTAACGGCGGGGGGGGCCAGCCAGTGCCAAATTTTCAGAGCCCACAAGCCTCTCCCAAGTCACGAGGCCATATTATTCTAACTGCTGCCCAGATCTTTGGTATCAGTCCCTTCATAAAATTTTCCTCTAGCACTGTCTCAGGAAGGTGATCTGGCTAGCAAGGTACTTGAATCTCTCCAGGTACTCCGTCATTAAACCCTCCTATGTCAAGGCAAAGAACTTCTCATAGAAGTCTCCTCGCATGCCAGTTCAGAAATGTTCTACCAAACAATCCTTGAACTCTTTCCAACTCCATATGGGTCATCACATGTCCCTCCACTACTACCAAGACAAAGCCTTCCCTTCCAAACATACGCCCGTAGTCGTTAGTCTCTCCTTTGTCAATCCATTGACATCAAAATATCTTTATAACTTATAGATCCACTCGTGCGCATCCTCCCCCTCAAAAATTGGCATCTTCAGTTTCCTCACCCTCGGGTCACATTCGTTTCCCCTAAATCCTCCATGACCTCCCATTTCTTGACGAGGAGGTGCTCCGCAATTGTCACGATCTTCCATCCGGCGATCATACCCAAACCCTTCATCAAAATCCCCACTTTTTCATTCAAAATCAGTACCCCGGCGATCGAAATCATCCCCTCTATTTTCAAATTTAGCTCCCCGTCTTGCGTAGTCAAAGCTTATCTCCTCCATAAAAAATGGTTCTAGAGGAGTCATTCCGTCTTCTCCCTCCAGGATCTCTACTTCTGGATTTTCCCTTCCGCTAAATTTGTTAAGGTTCCCATCACTTCAATGGTTGCCGATAGTTTCCTTTGCTTCAAATGTCACCGTTTTGGTTTTAGCTTCAAGCAATTTCTTCAATATGTCTTCCACCACGGGGAACTTTTCCTCCATCCTTTCATTGAAGGATGCAATCTGATTTTGAAAATCAGCAATCTTCTCCTCAAAATCTGCTTTAAGTTTTCCAAGTTCTCCCTTCAAAACTTCCACTTTTCTTCCGTCCA
The DNA here is from genome assembly GCF_001605985.2 of Dendrobium catenatum. NCBI lineage: Eukaryota > Viridiplantae > Streptophyta > Magnoliopsida > Asparagales > Orchidaceae > Dendrobium > Dendrobium catenatum. The sequence continues at coordinate 8,392,831 of NW_021318693.1, forward strand.
GTGGTTCCCCTTCGATCGACGTGCTATGATACCAATTTGATAGGAAACACTTGAAGATCTCAAGTAATTCCTATCAATTTTTAGAAAACCACGAAAACAGTAGATAGTTTTTATTATTTGATGAAAGGGAAACAAAAAAAGCAAGATACAATTAATCCTCTATTCGAGAAGAGGATCGATCTCTCCCAAATCTCTAGACGCCGCTAGAGCCCAAAAGAAAACCTACAGCTTCTTTCCAATGCTATTAAAGGAAAGGATGAATTTGGAGTTCTGGTTAGCAATAAAGGCCCAAGGATTTCACACTTACTATATGCCGATGACGTTATCTTCTTTGTTGAAGCTAAAATTAAGAATGTGAAAGCCATTAAAGGTATAGTGAATAAATATTGCGGCTGGACAGGTCAAATGGTGAATATCAATAAATCTGGCATGCTTTTTGGGAAAGCGGTATCTAATATGAAGAAAAGAAAAATTAAAGACATATTGGGGTTCAAAGAAGTTAAGGAATTCAATTACTTGGGAACTAAATTGGCTTTAAAGAGGTTGTCTAAGACTGATTTCCAATTCATATTGGACAAAATTTTGAAGAAACTGAATAATTGGGGAATCAAATACATTTCATTAGTAGGAAGAATTACATTGGTTAAACATGTGATTCTTTCTATTCCTTTATTTCACTCTACTGCTTCCTTAGTTCCCAAGTCTATTGTTCAAGAGGTGGAGAAATTATGTAGAAATTTTATTTGGGATAAATCTAATGAAGTTCACGATTTGCACTATGTTAGCTGGAAGAAGTTGTGTGATCCTGTGGATCTAGGTGGCAGAAGTATACATTCTTTATTAAAAAAAATGGGCCCTCTTAGAGCTAAACTTGCTTGGAAGTACATAAAAGATGATGAATCCTTATTACATAAATTTGTGTTCCCAAAGTATGGCTCTTGTTGGGAGTCTGAAAACAGAATTAAATCAAATTCTGCAGCGTGGAAAATAATCAAAGATGGAGGAAGATCCTTGAGAAGTATAGTGAGATGGAAGGTTTCAAATGGTCACTCTATTGATGTCTTTGAAGATGTATGGATATGGGACAAAAGCTTGAACAAATGGCCTACATTTGTGAACTCACAAGAAGATTTGGCTGATGATTCGAGATTGGACAAGTTTATTTCAGGCAACCATTGGTGTATTCCAGAATTGAGAAAGTTTTTCGGCAAGGATTTGGTGGAATTAATCTGCAGGATTAATATTAATCCGGATCTGATTGAAGACCAAGTGGAATTCATTCACATGGAATCTGGGAGATCAATTACTGCAATGGCTGCTGATAGAAATGTAGTTAAACCAATTGACAAGGCGGATTGGAAGTGGCTGAAGAATATAAAACTTTGTGGCAGAAGTGATAATTTCTGGTGGAGAGTACTAAATGAAGCTTTGCCCACTAATGAATTTTTATTTCATAGAAGAATTTATTGGACACCTGATTGTTCTAGAGAATGCAATGAAAAGGAGGATATTAATCATCTGGCGTGTAGATGTAAGAAGATCGTGGATGTGATTCAACACCTGAATAAATGAGGCTTTTTCATTCCTCTATTCAATAACAAAGAAGAGATGTACAATTGGATTTCTAAGCAAAATGGTTTTCTTGCCAGATTACTGTGTAATGCAGTTTATTTATCCTGGAAAGACAGGAATGAAATTGTTTATGGGAAGAAGGGAAGTAGTTCTTTTCATATTGCGGCTGAAGCTGTCAGCCTTTCAGGAGTTCTAAATCCGCTTAATTATGAAAATAAGGAAAGGTTGAGTACCAATCAGCAATTGCTGTTTGATAATCGTTGGTATTCTCCTCCTCCAAATTGGATCAAGGTAAATGTTGATGCTACTCTGTTTCACTCCTGGCTAGAGATTTTAAAGGTAGATTTATAGCGGCTTATGGAGTACCTCAATTGCACTGGGACATTACCAATCTAGAGTATCAAGCTATAATTACCGCCAAGGAGTGGATCAAAGATCAAATGCATGGGTATCAAGGCATCATCATTGAAAGTGATAATTTGAATGTTATCAAGATGTTTCAAAAGGCTTGCAAGATGGGAGTTCAAGGTATGGATAAGGTTTCTTTTGTAGATTCTTTTAATTATGTTATTTTTAATCATGTTAGCAGATTTTTGTGCTAACTTAGGTACTTTATCTTCTTTCTTATGGGATGATTTAATCCTGGATAAGGTTCCTTCTTCATTTATTAAGATTTTGAAGAAGGAATCTGATGACTGTATTCATTAGGAACTTTTTTACAGTTCCTTGCTTTTTCATTTTATAGAATCTGCTTTATGCTCTTCTCAAAAAAAAATGAAGAATTTTATGAATTTCTGAAATGGTTTTAATTGTATTCCTTTTATTACAATGCAATTATATATATTTTTATATGCTTGAATTGTGTGATTCTATGAAAATTTGATGTTGGAGGAAATCTTGTTGCGTTGAATGCAACAGGAGTCATAAGGGTTTGTTTTTAATATATAATATATACTAAGTATCTGGGAGTCATAAGAGTCTATTTTCTAATATGCTGGCATAGGGAATAATAAAGGCTTGAATTCTGACTAGTTCTGATGAGAGATATAAGTGTTTAAGGAAAATCTATTATTTCCTACTCAAATAAGTGGAGTACTTATTTATTTATTTTCCCTACATTTTACATTAAATTTATAATGCCTGCAAGAATTATTCTATAAGGTACAATGAATTGTTATTAACTATTTCAAAACCTAGTTAAATGCATAATGGATTAATTAAGTGTGATCTGCTAAGCTGTGTTGGCTCACACATATTTTGCATTATATTTCAGGTCAGGGAAAGTGAAAAGAGCGGGTTGAGTAGTTGTGGTCCCAGGTTCTAATTGCCCTAAGTTGTCATAGGTATTTCTTGATTATTTTTGTACAGTCAAGGCTAATTTATTTCTCTGTTGTCTGCTCTATTCTAGATTGTAGAAATATACTATAGCATGTAACTTTTTGTTGTCCATTAAAAGAGAAGCATAAATATTAAGTGTTGCAAAGATGCGGATGTTGAGGTGGATGAGTGGCTTTACTCTTAAGGGAAGGATACGAAATGAGCATATACGTGAAAAGGTTGCAGTAGCTCTAATGGAGGATAAGATAAGAGAGACTTAGATGGATTGGCCACATAAAATGGCAGCCTTCCGATGACCTGGCTGGGAAAGTTAATGTATTAGATTTGGCTTATTTTAAGAAAGATAGAGGTAGACCTAAAAGACTTCGTTAGAAAATTTTTGAACCTTTATTTATTATTAACTGAGAATTTGACTCTTAACATAATACAACAGAGAAAATGATTCATGTAGCCGACCCCACAGTGGGATAAAGGCTTGATGTTGTTGTTGTTGTGTAACATTTTTTTGTATAGATACATTTTGATGATGGATAAAAAGACATTTGTAAATGAGTTTACTTCATATTCAATTAAAAGTTAATTAGTAGCTCTGTGATAAGGAAATATGAAAAATCTCCAAAAGGTAGATATTGAGCTTGGTCTATCACCATCCAACAAAATATGACATGTTTTATTTGTGGGTCATATTGGGTTGGATCGTGACATCTTTGTTGTAGGTATGAAGTTCAACAATTGAACAAATATCAATTGCTCCCTTCGTAAATGGCTTACCTGGGTAAACAAGTTCAATTACTCCCACCACTAATGTCATTATCTATGCATATGAACGACGCCATGTTAGCCCCTTCTACACGTGTTTGAACGCTATTGAAAGTGACATATAAAATATTCAACTGCCATTTGTGCACACTTGGCTACAATTTGTTGACAGTACAAACAAAAACACCTCTCTATATATGTATTACATCATATTTATATATTTACAGTTAAAGACTGGTACTTCCTATGCCTAACTCAAGCACTATTGCTGTGTAGGGTATTATCTGCATGGGCCCATCATTTACAAGAGCCCAACTACCTGTAATGCACAAGTCATTGCAAGCACATGCAATAAACTACAAACTAACACAAACGCACTATAAGCACACACACTTGCAATTATTTAACCAATTTTATACAACTTTGTGTAAATCTCTATTACACGTGCAACTTGCAGCAAACATCACTTCATATATTATTCACATGGCATGCCCTCCTATATGTACATGTAGAGCGACTTCACATAGCCATAACATTTACCTCTCCCTTTTACAACAATGAAGTGTAAGAGAATCACTAAAATACTAAATACATAAGTCGTCCTCCACGGCCATCAAGGTTGTAACAAACCAACACCGCTAGATGAATTTGACTCTCTAATAGATTAATATAATATAAGTACCCAACAATTTATCTATCAAATCACTCTTATGTAGCATTCTTCTCCATGATCAAATCACCATCCACTGCATCCTTTTTAATTTTGAGTTAATTTTGGGAATCCTTGTCATTAACATCAAGCTCCTTCATCACTGATATCTTCTCATGGGACATTAACATCTTCATATTTAGCTCAACTTCAATCAATGCTTATTCACATGCACCTAATCTCCTTTAATAGCCCAACAAAACAGCATTTTAGTTAAAAAAAACCACTTTGCAATTGTTGTAGAAGTATCTCAACAAGACACATAGCAATGATTTTGCTCATATCGGATCATAATGCCATTAAGATGAGGCATTAATGAATCCTTCTCCATCTTAGAAATGTCAATGCGGAAGATAACATCAAAATATTCAATAATGCCAACATCAAATGGAACCTCCCAATCAAATCACACTTTTGAATAAATTGCATTTATAGATGCCCTCATTATTATATATCTGTGAAACTTTTACATTAGATTACCCTAGCTTTAATCAATCCCACATTCAATGAGGTCCTTCATATATAGCCTTGTAGGGCCTTGCTTTAATCTAAAATTTTACGTCACTCGAAACCTAATTTTAAGCATCCTCCCATTGTGTGTACTCCTTTGAAATATCTTTCTATTCATTTTTCAATTAGTTTTTGTTGGACGAAACTTAACCTCCAGGGTGACTCTCAAATCCACCCATTTCTATGCATTAATAATTACACTAGCTAGAATTAGCACATCTTGTCATTGCAACGCCACTTCTCCCATATTGCAAAATCAACAAAATTCTAGTGAACTTGTCTTACTCTACCATGTTATGAATAAAACTTATCTTACTCTTACATCACCCCGATCTACTCAAGGGGATATAGTGCATCCCAAGCAACCCATGCTAAATTGCTATGAAGGAATTGATTTACATTTCTTCCTTAAGAGCCTCCAAGATAGTAATAGAAGGCCTCCCTACAACAAGATCATCTAATACTCTAGTCCACCATAAACATTTATGCATAAAAAAAAGTACATGATTACATTTCTCACCCTCTTTGCATCAACAAAATAAGCAGCAACAAAGTAGTTCTTTAAATTCTAAGAAAAAAGTTCTTAAGTTGCCTTGCACCTTTTTCTACACTAAAAGACTTCTGGACAATGAACTTCTAACTGGGGGGGGATTCACGTTCAAGTTGAGAATGATCAATACTATTAGAAAAACAAATATTTTAATGGCCATTTCATCTTGTCCATGAGCTGTTGATGTCATCTCTTTCATAAATATTCACTGGAAAGTCTTTAATTGTTTCTTGATATGTGAAAACAATCTATGTGAATTCTCTCATCATTGGGAGATGGATTTCCTATCAAGTTCTTAAGGAAGGAATCTCTCACACACACACACTTCAACTCCAAATGACATTGGCATGTCTTCAAACCCCACTCTAATACCACTTGTCATAGTGTCAAGAGTGAACCAATAACTTAGACATAATAGTATTATACACACAACATAAAAAAAGGAACTAAGAGACACCACAAAATTGTAGAATTAAAAACCCATATCCTTTTATTCACCAAGAACTAAAAGACACAGGATTCATAAAAATTCCCCATATACACTTGTACAAAATTACAACAAACGGCACACTGTCACACATGCATTTGCCATTTGTGCACATTTGGTTGTATACAATTGACCGTAACGTTAAACAACACCTCTCCGTGCATGTATCATGCCATAAGTTTTATAAATTTGAGATCTGTTTTGTACGCTTATACATCATGCACCACTGGTGTGCGGTGTGCATGTAATGTCTAGACCCTCTGTTGCAGCATTAGATAGGTGCGCGCAAAGCTTCACGCAATAACAACTTGTCATGTGCGCTTGACACAAACTACTTGTAAGGTACGGCCCTGCACATGGCGTCAATGTTGGCGTACACATGTACACACAGAAGTGACTTCAAGTCAAGCCATGATATTTACCTTGTCTTCTTCCTTTTGGACTAGCAAAGGGCAGAAGTTAATCAATCAATACTCCAACACCTCATCCACTGTCGTTAGATGTATAACACCAAGCGAATGTTGGCTTGATTTGTGAACATGTCTTTATATCAAAAAATATCATACATAAATGATCCTCACCGATTTTCCCAACGAGCATAAGGAAAAGAATGGTATTTATAGATGACTTTCCATTCAGAATATCAAAACAATTTGGTACATAAAAGAATAACAAGTACAAAAGAGACCTGATTTACTCTCAGATGCCTACTTTTTTGGGTTAAATTCTACATTCAGAAACAAAACAAGCTTAAAGTTTTGCAATGATTTCTTCATTTAGAAAGAAAGGGTTCTCAAGTAACTCAGTCATCAAATACAAACTCCACAACATCCTGGTTTCTGTGAATAACTAGAGCCAATTTAACTTAAAATCGAAGATTTGAAGCAAAAACAAGAAGATTAACAAATATTTGTGAATAGAAATATCACACGCACCGGAGCAAAACTAACCAAAAGGAGATACTCCCTCGCCGGCGAAGCGCATAAACATCACAGGATTACTCAAAATTTCCTCGTCTTCATTATGATGATTCTTAAACTTCTAATCTGCCGCAGTGGTAATACAAACGCAGAAGAAAGAAAAACAAAGGAAAGGGAAAGTGAAAATGACGATGCTTTCCAAGCAAAGAATTTTGAAAACGGAGAACATATCCCTCTGATTTCAAGAATGGAAGAAAAGTAAATAAAGAGGCGTTGGAAGTTGAAACGCTGGCACTTCTGGAAAGTCCTCTCACTAGTCGTTAGTCAGTTCAAGCATGTCAATATAAGGAGACTGCGAAGATGGGCCAAATGGCTCTCCATGAAGCCTAAAACCGGGTTGGATTTTGACCCGATGCCATTAATGAGAGAAAAAAAAGTATAAAGCTACTTTAATTAATTGGTTATAATGATCTTGTTTTAATCAGTATGCCCGTAATAAGTTTGTTTGGCCAAATTATTAAAAAGCTTATTTTTTTGGCACTATATGCATATTAGGTTGCCCTTCCTTTTGAACTATATCTCATTTGCAATGTATGAATCGTTCAAATATTCTTTTATTTTCCCATCCTCTCACAGTGTTTTCTTTTTTTTCTTTTTTTTGACATTGTCAATATTTTTTATATATTTTTTTGATATGCACATTATGGTTATGGGGTTTGTACCTATTAAACTAAAATAAATAAATCATAGCAAAATTTAAATCTAACCAAAGCTATGATGAATATTATTTGACATCCAAAACCTATAAGAGGGTTCATTTTTATCGATATTTTGATAGAATCAAAATGAAGGGCTTAACCATTATTAACTATTACATAATGAAGCCAATTTTAAGAGGAGGGCTTGTGATATATTTTCAAAAATTGATAACATAATTACAACTAGTATTCCAATTAACTTTAACAATAATATCAAAAATGCATGCACCTATCAAATAACCACTTTGATTGAGTATGAGATATAAAATATAGAAATGATTCGTTAAAAAATGTGCCATTTTAGTGCCATTTTAGTGCCATTTTAGTGCCATTTTAGTGCCATTTTAGTGAATATAAAATATACTTTAATGGGAAAGATCAAAGAGCTTTGGGTTAGCACTTAACTAAGCCTCAAAATATTTATTTTGTATCTCATTAAGTAATTTGAGTTATATATTGGTGTATGCTTTTACAAGTATTTCATAGGAAACTGAGGTCATGATAGAGAAACGCACCCTCAAGTGTGGCCCACAATGGAACTCATCATATGACCCGAGAGGTGCTACTTGCTTGCAACTCGCAAGAGGGCTCACTCACCATGATAAATAGGCACTACCCATCCAATTCCACCAAGGAGTTAAATCTTCTTATGAGGCGGATCAAGGATTCCTCATCATGCTAGCTCAATGCTTGCTACATGCTTGGATCACCATCTCATTCACCAACTCTCTCTTAGAGTGATCCCCGTCAAACAAGCTTACTAACTCAACTACATGAAAGTGCCTATCAGCTTAACTCGCCAAGAATATTCAACTCTACATCTCTCCCTTCATGCAACATCTCACTCACCTCTCTCTTCTCAGGCCACCCAATATATCTCATATAAGTTCCTGACAATGCTAGCAAGCATGCTAGTTGCAAATCCCCTCGTCTCATCACTTGCCCATAAACCCGTCCCATCCTACTCGACACTACTGAGCTCGTCCAAAGACCTCTCATGAGTGTCCATCCGAGCTCACCCACTTTCAGCAAATCAAAGGATTATACGTGTATAGGGTAGTTTGCATAGTGTTGTACGGGTGATTGATATAGCATTGTACTTTTTCTCCTTTTATGTAGCCTCTCTTATAACCCATAGAACCCTATAAATAAGGGATGAAAAAGAACAATTTCGGATTTATGAATGTTAGTTTGAAACTCAATTTTCTTGAGTTTCCTATAAGTTCTATCTTTCTCTCCACTTTTCTTTCTCACACAGGTTCACTCACTAGCTAACTAGTTTGGCCACCTACTAAAATTTGGTGTCACCTAAGAAGACAATTGGATGCAACCTCCATTATTGAAGTTAAAGATAAGTCATTCAAAGAAGGAAGAGCTTAAAGGAAAATAAGACATGGTTTAACATCGATGGAGTAGGTGTTAAAATCGACATAACTGTTGAAACTTAGTTTTTATAACTATGATTTCATATCATTTGTGTTTTTAATTATTATAAAATATTATTGTATTGACTAATGTTTCTCCTAACATATATTGGAAATATTGTTTTTTGTTGTTTGTGTGTACTAACATTTCAGGAAAATCATAATCTAGATTGCTGAAGACTTCAAGTCATATTAGATTAGGGTTTATTATTTTTGGAGTTTATACTTTTTATACTTTTCTTCAGTCTGAGAGTATGTTTGTAATTGGGTAACCATGCAGACACACACTACAAGAGTGTAAAAATTTAGAAATTTTTAATACTAATCATATTGTACGATTTTGGATCTTTCGCGATGATTTGGCTTGAGCGTACCTCTAGAAAGCAGTTAATCGAACCATGCTAGGAAATTTTTCTAAGTCTTGTTCGTATTATACAAAGTTAGCTTCATACGTACGCCTTCTAGAGTATGAAATATATACATATAAGTTCATCCTGATAAACTTCTGATTTTTTTGAACTATTTGTACTATGCGATCTTAGTTTTGTACAGACGACGTCCAGAGTATGAAATGGTTGTGTATCTTTTAGCCTAGAAGAACATGTAAATTTTTTGAACTGTTCGTACTGTATGATCATAGGATTGTATAGACAACTTCCAAAGTACGAAATGGTTGAGGCCATTTTCATACCAAATTAAACATGGTTTGATTAAAACTGATTGTACTGTACGATATGGATTTCATATAGTACATTATTCTTATTACGAAATCATTTCATACTGAATTGTATCGGACGAAATTGTTTAATTTTGAACTAATCGTACTGTAAAATGTCAGTTCATACATAATAAATTAGAGTATAAAATCAATTTGTACTGAATCGTATAAGCAAATTTTAAATTATTCTTACGTACGGTCGTAGGTCGTACTGTATGATCGTGGACGGTCAAATTGAAAATTTTTTGTATTTTGGATTACTTTTTGTATCTTTCATATATAAAGTCCTATAAATTGACTGTGGACGAAATCCTTCTTCGTATTTTCTTAAAGAGCAAGTGTGAGAGTGATTTGGGAGAGTGTTTATGAGAGAGTTCTTGTAAGTGGAGAGTGTAAGTGTGAAGGGTCACAAGATTACTCAAAGGTGAAAATCTCTTTGTAATTGTGACAAATCTCTTTCTTACTTATTTGAAGACGCTCGAGAGAAGATCTTTGAAAAAGATCTGATTCTCTGCCGATACTTGGAGAGTGTGAAAGAAAAACGGTACTTTATCAATACTTAGAGAGTATGAAAAGATGATAGTATTATGTCGACACTTGGAGGGTGTGAAATGATGATGGTACTCTGCTGACACTTGGAGTGTGTGAAAGGATGATGGTACTCTACCGCACCGAGAATTGGTGGAAGAGAGGGTAATTATAAAGGCTTCTCTGCCTTACTGTAGGAGAAAAAGGAGAGTTACTTTAGTAATAGTGTAATACCTGAAGAGGGAATCTTCAGGGAGTGGACGTAGGTCTAGTATGATCGAACCACTATAAATTTTCATATTCTTATTTTACTGCATTTTTATTTTTCTACGCATTTAAATTTTTGTGGTTGAAAATTTTAAATTGATAAAAATTTTAATTATGCAAAAATTAGAAATCGATTTTCTATATAAAATTTCTAAGAGATTTTTAAAATAACCAATTCACCCCTCTTCTTGGTTAGCATTGGGATAATTGAATTAGGTGTAACAATATATATAGACTTTTTAAGTGGTATCAAAGCCTAATTTCAAAAAGTAATATTTAGATAACTTTTTAAAAATAATCATGACTACTTTTAAAAACTGTAACACACCTAAAAGGTATTCAATCACTAGACCTCCATTCTTTGAAAATATCCCTTTCGATTTTTAGAAAACACATATGTCTACTTTTCTTCAATCGCTTGAATATCGTATGTGGATTTTAGTATAAGAATGATACACTAGGTCAACTAGACTTATAGATAGTAGTAAAACTGAAACACAATTTGTTAATTGGATTGTAGGAGAATGAGACTTAGCTCAGTTAAATGCTAAATGTTTGAATAGTTTTTTATGTGTACTTAAATCTAAATACTACATGTGTGTTTCTACCTATAAAAGTGGGAAAAAAAATTAGGATAAACATTGTATCATATATGAAGGGGCTAACAAAGTGAAATAATTTAGATTGAATATTTTGCTATATAATTATGAATTATTTCGTATGAAATCAAATAAATCAATCACTAACATGTATACATGTTTCACTTAAATAGTCACCTCATTGCATGCTTTAGGTAGCTAATTAATGAATGCTGAAAAAGTGAATAAAATACTTCATTATTTGCTTACTACTTATGATGCAAAAAAAATTATTGGAAAAAGTAATGCTTTTTGGATAAACGCGTAAGCCCCACTGTGGGTTTCTGTTGAAAAAAAAAACTGCTACTATAGAGTCTAAAGATTTAACTATTTATTCTATTGACAATCTTCTTGGATCATTAATTGCTTAAGACCAACGAGTGACTCAAAGATAGATTGATGCAGGTAAGAAATGAAGGGAGAAAAACATAATATTGAAAGTGGATGACTCAGAGAGTGATCAGTCTCAGCCTAAGGATGAAGATGACATTGCCTTGATTATAAGGAAATTCAGGAGTTTTTTAAAAATGAAGCAAAGGAGATGTCAGCAGTGGAATAAAGGTAAGTTTCACAAAAAATGTTAAGGCTTTGAAAATTGTTATTTGCTATGAATGTAGGAAGCATGGACACATCAAATATTAATACCTAAATCTAAAAGCCAATGCTAGCAAGGAGAAGGTCAAATAGAAAACAAATGTGAGGAAGGGCAAGAAGAGATTACAAAGAGCATTTTGGGTGGAACCAATTTTGAATTTCTCAGAAATAAAGGTAGAGGAGGAAGTCACCAACCTGTGTTTGATTGCCGATAAGCTTGATCAGTCAGATCAAGAAGAGGTAAGTGACTTAACTTATAAAGAATTATTTGATATTTCTAAAATGACTCATAGAGCATATAGAAAACTCAAAAAGATACATATTAGGTTGAATTTAGATTTTCTAGAGTTATAAAAAGAGTATGAAATCTTTAAGAAAGATCATGCACTAATTGATAGCAATCACTCATAGTTTATTAGGGATGTTAAGCCATTATGAACTAGCCTAAGGCTAACCAAGAGAGGTGGGTTAATTGCTTTTTAAAAATTGTCAAATAGAAATCATGATCTAAACTAAATAATCGTTTATCAGAAAATAAAGTGCGAAAATTAAATACGAAAATGCAATAAGAAAGAACACGCGATATTTTATAGTGGTTCGATCAACTTGACCTATGTCCACTCCCAGAGCCTCTCCTCCAGGTATTGCACTAAACTTAGTGACTCTCCTTTTGCTCCCATAGCATGGTAGAGAAGCATGTACAAAATACCTTTCCATCGACCCTGATAAGGCAGAGAACCTAACTTCATTCGCTTCCTCCTAAAGTAGGCTGAGAACCCGACTCCTTTCTTCTTCCTAAAGCAAGTAGAGAACCTTGATCAATCGCTAAAGTAGACCTCTCTAGATCCTCCAAGGAACTAGGGAAAATGACTATAGAAGATGACTCAGTTCCTTACTTGGAGCAACCTTTGTGAAACCCTCATAAACTCCCCCTCACAAGATCCTCTCTCTCTCCCAAGCTCTCCCTCTCCTCTTAGCTCTCTCAGGTCAGGACAACAGCAAAAGATCCCATCTTTAGTAAATAAGATATCATATTTATAAGGGCTTCAAATTTGCCTTAAATTGTAATTAATAAACAAAGATAATCCAAGACAATTGACGGATCATCCAGGATGATTGACGGATCATCCATGATGATTGATGGATAATCATATATAATCAGTACAAATTTAGCTCAATTAGCCAGAATAATCTATGGGAGGCTGGACGATTAGAAGATTTATTTATTCTGATCGGCCAAGATGATAGGACATCATCCTATATGATTAGTTCAAAAATGTCAAGTATTGTCCAGACCATCGCTTTGTATGGTCAAACTTATCATGTTGAATGATAAAAAAAATAACTGATCGGCTAGGATAATTCTTAGTTCATCCCGTATGATTAGTTCAAATGAATATATATCATCCAGAAAATCATTCTGGTCATCTAGGAAGAAACCAATATTTGTTTAGCGGATAATCAAGGATAATCTTGCGATTATCCAGAATGATATGATCGAGTAATCAAACCTTAATTGCTTTCCTTAATCATAAGACTAATTTATGCACAATTGTAATGTATTTTCTAGGATGAGGTCTTATTTGATGTCTAAAAATAATAACATGCCTAAAAGAGCTGGCAACTAATTCTTTCTGATTTAATCATATCGTCCAAGATAATGTTAATATCGTCTAGGATGATTTGCTTAATTTTGACCACCTTAACCATAATGCCCTAATTAGGATTTATATTTTTAACTGATCGTCCAAGAAAATTTTGGATCGTGCTAGATGATATGATTAAAAAAAGAAAACTCTAAAATAGGCAAAAATTTTCCCTTGAGTGTGTGTGTACAAGATTACTTAGCATCATGACCCACTTTTTTATATTTTACTTAAGAAAAGGTAAAAACACTTGAAGTACACTTATAGACTGATGCAATCCTAATCTACCCAATCTTAAGCTAGCTTGATTTGTAATTGACATTGTGGATCTGAAATGTTAGTAGGCAGGGCAATAGTAGAAAAATAAAAAATATCCAAAATATTTGCCATCATCAAAATTATAATCCCTAAATCCATATTTGTAATAACCTCCCCTTTTTTATGATGACAATAATTGGTAGAAAATTTAACTTAAGCAGTTAAATGAAACATAACGTGAAGGAAAACATTGTGAACCAAGCAATGTAAATTTTACTAAAATCAACTATATTGTACAAATACTAAACAAAAATAGTAAAAAAAAAGTATAATAAAATAACAAAAATACTACCACTACTCCCCATTTTGACATCACAAAAAGGAGGGAAATAGAAAAGAAAAATGGAATAGAAAATAGAAACTAATCAGCATCATTAAAAAATAGCACAAGCTAATAGTCTACAAGTATGAAGGGCCCTAATCATAAAAAAGAGCTGGTGGTTGTAGCTGAATGAAACTTGAAATAGCAGTGAACTACTCCCCAAATCAGGTCATATCCTGGTCGTGCTGCTACTACTGATGTAACACGTATGCATTTAATCTCGCCATATCTGTCTCATGTTGCTACTCCTGGGCAACAATGCAAGAATCAAACTGAGCCTCCCACTAGTTGAACCGCTCCACCAGCTGATCTAGCTATGAGTACTAGCGAATCTGAGCAAGTGCTGGAACAAGTGCAGGAGCAGCTTCCTCCTCAACTCCCTTAGCCTCCTCATATGCCAGGTGGAGACGATTACTGTGAAGAATATGGAAGGATCTATTAGTATAGAAGGCAGGATAAAAATTAGGTGGGGTAGGACACTGAAGATTGTATTTGATTTCTAGACTATAAGCTATGATGTATCCTAAGACAAGGTTAGGTTTTCTTCTGTGCCCTGGATCCCTGACACTAGTTAGATGCATAATGTATCAGAAAAGAAGATCAACGGCATTGTACTCTTTATGGACCATGATGTAGAAGGCGGTGATTGAAAGGAGAGGAGTGATGTAGACACGATCACCAGCCTTAAGAATTACTGAGGTGCGATATATATATATTGGATTGTCCTAGCATCTTTGACTAAGGTGCTAGATGCCCCATCATGATAGGAGACATGAGTGTTCCTCAGAAGGTAATTGGCAGGGGCCCAGTCGTAATTAGGATCTTGAGACAAGAGGCGAATCTTGTCTCAAGTAGTGGACAGTTGAAGGATTTTGTGACAGTCCTGATAGGTAATTTCTATAGGTAGTTTGTTTATATAGGGCAGCAAAGAGATTAAGGATAGGGTAAGTAAGCATATGAGGGTTGATTGTCCATTATAGTGTGATCCCAATAGTCTTTTAATGAAGGTAGGTAGCTTAGTTAATCGTCTTAGTAAAATGAGAGCCGATAGTGGCCCTCTAAGAACTTCCAGCCAGCATTCTGGAGCGCTTGCCACCTGCCATGAACATAAAGATTAGATCTTGAGGGAGAAGAATGAAGAAATGAAGGATTTGAGGTGAGAAAACACTTTGAATTCTACTATTTATAAAGAAATAGCCATATCATCCAAGACAATCGCATAATCATCTAGTATGATCAGGCAAAATTATGGCATCCGTGACGATTAGTCAAAAAGGCAGTTATATCGACCAAGATGATCCAACATCATCCAGGATGATCTGACATTAACCAGGATGATTCAAAATAGGCGATCATCCTGAGGAGTCATGTTTGATGACCGTTGAAAAAGTAGATCATCTAGGATGATTAGGTGGATCATCCAGGATGATTGATAATAATGGATCGTACCAGTCAAATTTAAAATGTGTAATGTCTTAGGCCAGATGGACTGTCCCGTACAAAAAAGTGGATCGTCCAAGACAATCATAAATAATTAAAGCATAATTTGATCATTTCGTCAAGGATAAGGGGTATCATCCAGGTCGATCTTAAATGATTGAGTCAGATCAGCCGTCAAATGGAATATGAAGGGTGCATTGATAATATCGTCTAGGACGATATGAATATTGTACCAGACGATGTGAAGAAAAAATTGATATTTTGATGATGGAGGGAGGTGATCAGAAGGTGCCCCAAAACATTAAAAAAAACTAGTAAAAATAATGTATAAAATAACAAAAAGACGATAAAAATGATAAAAATAATAAAAAATAATTTTTTTTTAATTAAAGCACGAATATGATAAATTTTTATGTGATGAAATTAAAAATTTATAAGAAAAAATGAGTTAACATTATCAAAATCTGAAAAATGGTAGAACAACTGATCTTATTAGCCCTAGCTCAGACTTTTAGAGGTCAAACTATCTTTTGAAAACCAAGATCTAACTTAGAATAAATAATTGGATAAGAAAAAATGATCCAATCAAAACTTGATTCCAGAAAAACATCTTATAGATTAATATACCAAAATAATTAGAATCCTAAATTTTAAAACTAAGTTCTTGAAAATATCAAGTGACATATGATTCTTCAAGGATTTAAAGGTTTGAAAGAGAAGGAAGCTTTCTTTCTTATGGGCTCATTTTATGCTTCTTGTCAATTGGTTGGTGCACTTTGCACATCTTTGGATTTTTGATACACTTTATGTATCTTTCAATTTTTTGGTGATCATTGCGCATCTTTTCAATTTTTCTTCTTTTTGGGCTCATTTTATATCTATTGTCATTTTTTTAAGCTAGCTCCCTTTAAAAATTTTTAAATACTCTCAATTGTGATAATATATTCAAGATATTAAAGAAGAAAACTCACTCTCTAATATAATGATGAGTAAACTAAAAAGCAAAATCAAATTCATATGAAAAATGCAATGATAAGATTAAGAAAGCTTAAAACTAATTTAATGACTTTAAACATTATTTATAAAATATAGATTACTGTAACAAGATAAAAAAGATTTCAATCGCAAAGTTCAGTTATTAATTTGAGATAAACTTTTTGTTTATAAAAGAAAATTACACCGCTAAAAGGAGTTAGAGGAATGGAAACAATCATTGGTATTTCTCCCTTTAACTGATTTAGGGATGTAAAATATTGGCTACAAATTTTAAAAACAAAAATAAGACATAAAATATCATTTCAACTGTGACAAAAAAGAAAAACTAAAAGATAAATAAGAATATTAGAAATAAAAAAAATTGAAAAATAGCAGCAAATAAAAATCAATAACTAAAATAAAAAATAAAATAAAAGTCAAACATAAAAAAAGAATAGAAAACAACAACAAACAACAGATCAAAAAATATAAAATTCACAATTCAGTAAGCAACAAGTTCATGCATTTATGTCAATCACACCCAATCTGATCCTTAAGATGTTGAATGTATCGTGAGCATCTGCTGTCCAAGTACCACATGCTCTCATGAGGTCTTGTGTGAGAGCACACGTACAAAATCATCAAATATTAGATTTAGGAAACCAAACAAGTTTAGGTCCCTTCTTATGGAAAGAAGAATACAATGCATATGTGTTATGCTGTGAATCATTCAATTTGGGTCTCCATACCCAATGTGTATTACGTTGAACAATGCAAGTGTATGAAATATGTCCTAACATACCACATGAAAAATATCTAACATCAGAAAAAGGGTTTATTAATCAATTTAGGTTATAGTGCCTCTTCCTAGGTTTCAAAACTTTTAGTTTTGGATCATGATTGAAAAACTGTACAGGTGTGGGTGGAATCTTATTTTCCTCAAGTGTTTTCAATTCAGCTTTAAAAAATAAGTTCGTACTTTCTAAAATAGTATTACCAACATTTAAATAGTGCTCTCCACTCTCATATTCTTTAATATATGTTCTTAAATTATTTTCAAGTGTAGTATGGGATGCTTTTAATGAATCATGCTCAATAACCAACTCAGAATGGTTTTTATTTAATTCATCAAACTCATTAAGTAATGACATGTGATTGCTATCAAGTATAGAGTGATCTTTAAGCAAAACTTTATGCTCTTTTTTGCAAATTTAAAAATTCTAATTTCATACTAGCGTGTAATTTCTTAAATTTTATATATGATGCTTGAATTTTCTCATACACTTCAAGTAATTGATCGTAGGTTAGTTTACATACCTTTTTTTGGTCAGACTGGCCAAGATGGTCGTCCGCCATCAAAAATAAGTTTATTGTCTCCTCCTCAGTTTTAATCTCTGAGGAGTTAGATGTAGAATCTGCCCATAATGCCTTTTAAAATTGCTTCTTGTCCTTCATAAACTTGGGTTTCTCCTCACCCTTCTCCTTTCTTGGGTGAGCCTTAAGTGTAGGATAATCAATTTTCACATGTCTAGGCTCCCTGTATTCAAAACAAACCATATCAAAGGAACTTTTAAATTTTTTGTTACCCTTATCTTTATTCTATTTATGATGATGCTTTTATTTCTTCCTTAAAAAACTTTTGAATTGCTTAGTGATTAAGGCAACATTATCACTTTTAGACCCGGAAGAATCAATATCCATATTATTAGCCTTCAATGCCATAATTTTCTCCTTCTTTTTCTCACCTACATCAAGTTATCTTTGGTTCACTCGTTGCTCGTAAGCAAGGAGTGATCCAAGTAAGTTATCAATAAAATAAGTGTTCAAAACCTTGTATTTAGTTATTGCAATAATCTTATCATCAAAAGAAAAAGGCAAGTACTCAAAATTTTATAAAAATTTTTATAGTTAGTTAGCTCTTTTCCTAAGGCATGCCGTGAGATAATAATTTAAGTAAACTTAGAATACATGTCAGATATAAATACACTAAGTTTCATGCAAAAAAGTTCATAATCATGCAGTAAGATATTCAACCTAGATTATTTAACTTCACTTGTGTCTTCATAAGTGATACATAATCAACTCATATTTCCTTACCAGTAATATAAGTTGAGACACACATATAATCTTTCGATTTCAAAGCACAGAAAAAATAATTTTAATATTTCGTATTAAGTTGTACTAAATATCTATCATCAAAAGTCCATTCAAAAAATGGAAGTTCAATTTTTATGCCATTAATTTCACATGACGGAGGTGAATAATCTTCTTTAACAAGTATCCACATGCGATAGTTAATTGATTGTAAAAATAAAGACATGTGAGTTTTTTAGAAATCAAAAGGTATATTATCAAACAATGGTGGTCGGGTAATAGAATACCCTTCCGTAGTATTTTTCTTATTAAAGTTAGCCATAAATCAAAATTCAAAAGTTTTTTAAAACTAGATTTTATGAATCCCACTCTGATACTACTTGAAAGTTCATTAGGGGTGTTAAGCCCTTATAAACTAGCCTGAGACTAACCAAAAGAGGGGGGTGAATTAGTATTTAAAAATTCATAAATAGAAATCACAATCTAAACCAAACAATCATTCACCAGAAAATAAAGTATAGAAATTAAATGCCATAAGAAAGAACACACCAGATTTTATAGTGATTTGGTCAACTTGACCTACGTCCACTCCCTAGAGTCTCTCCTCTGAGTATTGCACTAAACTCAGTAAACTCTCCTTTTGCTTCCACAATAAGGAGGAGAAGCCTATACAAAACTCTTTTCCACTAAGTCTAGTGAGACAGAGAACCCAACTCCTTTCGCATCCTTCTTAAGCTGGCAGAGAACTCGACTCCTTTTTATTCCTCTTGAAATAGGAAGAGAACCTTGATCAATCTCTGAAGTTGACCTCTCTAGAACCTCTAAAGAACCAGGGGTGATGACTGGAGAAGACGACTCAGATCCTTGCTTGGAACAACCTTTGTAAAACCCTCATAAACTCCCTCTCAAAAGATCCTCTATTTCTCTCCCAAGCTCTCCCTCTCCTCTTAGCTCTCTTAGGTCAGAACAACATCAAAAGATCCTATCTTGAGTTAATAAGAGATCTTATATAGAGAGGCATCAAATTTGCCCTAAATTGCAATTAATCGACAAAGATTATCCAGGACGATCGACGGATCATCTTGTATGATTAGTATAGATTCAGCTCAATAAGCCATGATAATCTAGGGGAGGCTGGACAATCAGAAGATTTGTTTGTTCTGATTAATCAGGATGATAGGATATTATAATGTATGATTAATTAAAAAATGACAAGTATCATCCAGACCATCACTCGACTCAACCAAACTTTTCATGTTGGATGATAAAAAATTAACTGATCGGACAGGATGATTCTTAGATTATCTTGTATGATTAGTTTAAATGAATACTTATCATCAAGAACATCGTTCTGGTCGTCTAGAAAGAAACTAAGGAATGTTTAGCATATCATCCAAGATGATCCTACAATTATCCATGATGATATGATCGATTAATAAAACCTTAATTGCTTTTCTTAATCATCAGAATAATTTAGGCATAATAGTAATACATCATCCAAGACGATATCTTGTACGATGTTTAAAAATAATAGCATGCCTAAAAGAGTTGGCGGCTAATTTTTTCTGAATTGGGCATATGTCCATGATGATGCTAATATCGTCTGGGACAATTTGCTTAATTTTAGCTGCCTTAACCAGGATGCCCTAATTAGAGTTTTTATTTTTAATTAATCATCTAGGATAATTTTGGATCATCTCGAATAATATGATAAAAAATAAAAAACTCTAAAATAGATAAGTGTGTGTGTGCAATGTTACTTAGCATTAAGATCCACTTTATTACATTTGACTCAAGAAAAGGTAAAAATACTTAAAGTACACTTACAGACTGACTTAGTCCTAATCTATCCAATCTTTATTTAGCTTGATTTGTAATTAACCTTGTGGACCTGAAACGTTAGTAGGCAAGGAAATAGTAAAAAAATAGAAATGTCCAAAATATTTGCTATCATTAAAATTATAATCCCTGAGTTCATATTTGTAAAAACTATTTATAGTAAATCAAATCTAGTGTGGAGACAAAATATGCTTAAAATAAGTCATATCAAACATGCATCTAGATTAATTTTTCCAAGAGGAGAACTAAAACTTGTTTGGGTTTCATAGACTAACGTTTGATTATCTTATAGAAATGCTCTCATACAAGACCTCGTGAGAGTATTTGGTACCTAGATAGCGGATGTTTGAAGTATATGACTGGAGACACTACAAAATTTATATTATTTTAAGCCAAGAATGGAGGCAAGATTATACTAGGAGATAATACCACTAGGAAAGTGATAGGCACATGTATGATTGGAAACTTGAATATTTTTTTCATTGATAATGTTTTACTTGCAGAAGGCTTAAAGCATAATGTATTGAGTATTAGTTAGTTGTGTAATAATGATTATAGTATAAAAAGTTTTCCCATTAGCTACATAATAAGCCAAAATGGAATTGATATTTTGAATGGAATTAGGGTAAATAATATGTACATGCTTAATTTTTATTATATTACATATCCTAATATTTTTTGTCTAAAAATAATTTCTGATGAATCATGGTTATGGCATAGGAGACTTTGTCATGCTAGCATGAAGAACCTTATAAAAATTACCCAAAAAAACATGTTAGAGAAATATCAAAACTAAACTTTACTAAGGATCAATTGTGTGATGCATGTCAACTAGAAAAATAGATGAAGTCCTCCTTTCATTTCATTAAGGATCTTAGGACTAGCAAACCATTGAAAATTATTCATAATGATCTTTTTGGACTGGTTAGCACTGTAAGTTTAGGAAGTAAAGTATTTAGATTTATGATTATTGATGATTTTTCTATATTCACTTGAGTTAAATTTTTATTTAAAAATAGTGAATTATTTGAGAAATTTAGAAGTTTTTGAACTTAGATCCAAAGAAAACTAGGATGTAAGATTTTATCAATTCAAAGTGACCATAGAGGGGAATTTAAAAATAAAAAAAATTAAATATTTTTTAAAGAGAAAGGAATTGATAATAATTTTTCAACTCCTAGGACCCCTCAACAGAATAGGGTAGTCAAAAGAAAGAATAGAACATTAATTGAAGCCGCTATAGCCATGTTTGTAGAATATTCACTTCTAAAATATTTTTGGGCTGAAGTAGTAAGTAGATCTTGTTATATCTTGAATAGGTTAAATATTAGATCCAAACTGAATAAGACACTCAATGAACTTTTTAAGGGAAGAACACCAAATTTGTCACATTTACATATTTTTGGATGTAAGGTGTTCATTCATAATAATGGAAAAACTTCTTTGGAAAAATTTGATCCAAAATCTGATGAAGGAATTTTTCTTGGATATTCTAATGTTGGAAAACTTATAGATTTTTTAATAAGAGAACTTTGGTAGTTGAGGAAACCTCACATGTTATTTTTTATTAATCTGGTATTTTAGAAGAGCTAAGGTTGGAAGATGATCATATTGAAAATAAATCCCAAGGTATTAAAGATAAATTTGGAAGAAAATATGGAAAAAAATCCTTTGCCTATAGAATGAAAATTTTCTATGAATCACCCTAAGGAATTGATTTTAAGTGAACCTAGTGAGGGTGTTTGGACTAGGTATGGACTTAGCAAAGAGGTGAACCATTATGCCTTTATATTAATGATTGAACCCACAAATAAATAAAAATTGAACACTTTCGGATGAATTTTGGATTTTGGCCATACAAGAAGAGTTGAATCTATTTATAAAAGAAATGATATTTGGGAATTGATAGAAAGGCCAAATGATCAAAGTGTTTGTAAAACTAAGTTGGTGCTCAAAAATAAAATAAATGATTTAGGAGTTGTGATAAAAAATAAGGCAAGATTGGTGGCTAAGGGATATAATCAAATAGAAGGAATTGATTTTGAAGAGACTTTTGCCCCTGTAGCAAGACTTGAAGAAATTAAAGTTTTATTAGCCTTTGCTTGTTTTAAAGTTTTTAAATTATTTCAAATGGATGTCAAAAGTATCTTTTTGAATGGGTTGATATAAGAGAATGTTTATGTTGAGCAACCTCTAGATTTAAAAAATTTTAAAATCCCTAATCATTTATATAAATTGAAAAAGGCATTATACGGACTGAAACAGGCACCTAGGGCTTGGTATGAGAGGTTAAGCACTTTCTTATTAGGGAGATCTTTTATGAAAGGAAGTATGGACACCACTCTCTTTTTGAAGAAGATAGGAGGTGACATACTCATTATTCAAATATATTCATTAAAAATATTATGTAATACAGTTTCATGTGAAAGGGCAACACATCATAGCTTAATTGCACAACAATGATAGAGAATATGTTCATTATTAATATTTATCTCTAAAGATTACATATTTGAATTATAGAAAATTTGGGAAAATATATATATATATATATATATAAAAATATAATATAATAGTTATCCATGAATAATAAATGCTTTAGTATTACACATTTCAAAATTTTATAAATCTAACTTGCTTGAAACAAAGAAATAAGGATATGAAGTTATTAAACTAATATTTTCACAAAGAAAATATTTAGAGGATCATTCGTACTATCATTTCAATCACTTCTTGACCCGATCTTTTCTTCCAATAATACATCCTAAGACCTTAACATACAACTCCTACATCTCATTGAAAAGAAAAAAAAACATTAGCCTCATGTAAAATATCTTTACTTATTTAACTTATTTTGAAGATTAGATTTTATTTACCTCAATAGTTAAATTTGGCACTAGTTAGTTTCGGGCCCTCTTTATTTCCCTGAAGTGATTTTTATAAAAACTAATTTCCTATGTGTTACTCTCTAATATATAAAACTTTTTTCAAAATAGAGTCTATTAAATCAACTTCAATGTTTACTTTCAATAACGCATCGATATTAACCTCTTAAGCACATAATGTCCTATATCCATGAAAATCTAATCCAATTTTATTGGATAATATTTGAAATATGCAATCGTATATCCAGCACCTCAAAAACTATTTCCATATATAATCACATAATTCCAATATGGTACAAATAATTTGAAGGATCTTTAGTCTTTTTCTAATCTCATTCTTTTATCAATATGCTCTATAACATTGATAAATTAGTTATTAATTTAAGAAATATAAATTATTTCCAATGTTTAGATATCCCAAAAGTACTACTACCTTAATAAAAACATAAAATGCTATATGTGTTTGTGTGTTTGGTCGCGCTCTAAAAATGAAAAACAAATGCTCAAGGTAAATAATGGTGCTATATATGAATTATCATAAAATGTAACATCCTAAGTATTAATCCATTGGACTGATTACTTACTAGTCTGGCTAGATTGTGGTGTCAATTATAATTTTGAATACCATACAATGAACACTTTTCTTAAACTCACTTCAATATCTCATTTCTTAGAGTTTTCTTTTTTCCATTGACCTTTCAATGCAAGCTTTTAAAGCGTGACAAATAACTCTTTGTTGTTAATTTGTGGTGCAATGGATTAAATGGGCAACATGGAATCACACCAATATGTGCCTTCTCTAGAAAAGGTTTAATGAAATATTTGTTTAATTATGTATTTTTATCATATGCCTTTTTTCAATAAAATATTATGGTAGGTATCACATGTATGTTGAGTTTGATTAGTCAGATAAGGATTAGCCTTTGTCCCTAAGGGGTCTCTTACTATTATAGAATCCCATAAGTAACCCCTCTTAGGTGAACCTTAATATTTAACATGTTGGTCTAGTAATAGGTTGTTAAGCCTAAGTGAAATGTCCCAAGGCTACAAGAGGGGGGGTGAATTGTAAGTTTAAAAATTTAAGTCCCTCTTGTTAGAAAAAATTTTGAACCGAAATAAAATTTCTTTTAAATTTGTAATATGTTTTTTCAACCACAGAGTTTTTAAAAACTGAGAGATAATAAAGTGCGAAACGTAAAAAGCAAAGTAATAGTAAAATGCACCAGATTTAGTGTTCGGTCTGATACCAGACCTAATACCACTCCCAGAGCAACCCTCTGAGAATTGCACTAATACCAAATAGTGACTCTCCTTTTGCACCCACATAGCAAAGGCGGAAGAAGCCTTTACAACACACCTTCTTTTCACCAACTCTCGGTGCGGCATAGAGAACCGTCCATCCTTTTACATCAATTCCTAGTGTTGGCAGGAGAACTGTCCGCCTTTCACACTATCCTCGTGTTGGCAGAGAACCGTCCGCGTCCCTTTTACACTCTCCTAGTGTGCGTAGAGAACCCTTCCGTTCCTTTCACACTCCCTAGTGTGGGTCAGAGAACCCCTTCCGTCCTTTCACACAACACTCTCTAGTGTGGGCAGAGAACCACTTCGGCTGTTCACAACTCTTAGTGTCGGCAGAGAATAAGGA
Source organism: Dendrobium catenatum (assembly GCF_001605985.2). NCBI lineage: Eukaryota > Viridiplantae > Streptophyta > Magnoliopsida > Asparagales > Orchidaceae > Dendrobium > Dendrobium catenatum. The sequence continues at coordinate 8,417,764 of NW_021318693.1, forward strand.
TATCTCCTTTGACAGATCTTCTCACAAAGAATTTAGAAGGAAGAATGGCAAAGATGAAAGTAATCCCAAATTCACAGTAGAGAATCAAACCCTTTGAACTCCAAGTGAAGCCCTTCTCGCTTCAGTGTAGGATCCTCCCTTGAAATGCTCTCTTCCACTCCTCCCGTTGGCTATTCCTCTCAAGAGCATCGAATCATAAATGACAAAAGATTGGTTGGCAGTCTAATTTGGGAACTATTTATCATAAAGACAAGAAAAATCGCTCAAAAAACTCAAGTATCAATTTATGTAAGCAGTGGATCTCCTGTACATCGTGGATCGTCTGACGATTTTACTTAAAGAATCTAAAACGACCCTAATTTGAATATGTGTACAAAATGTCTGTTCGTAACAGCTGATCAAAACGTGGTTACACTCAGGTCGTCCTGTACGAACGGTTATTACAAGGCCGGTTTCAAAGAAACGCTGAAAAACTAATTCTAAGTCGGTTAATCGTTTGGACGAAAATTTATTCGTCTGGACGAAATTTTTACAGAGGACTGATCGTCCTGGACGATAATTTATTTCGTCTGGACGAAAATTTTCCAGAGGACCAATCGCCACGGACGATAATTTAATTTCATCTGGACGAAAATTTTCCAGAGACCCGATCGTCTTGGATGATATTTAATTTCGTCTGGACGAAATATTTCCAGAGAACCGGTCGCCACGGACGATAATTTAATTTCGTCTGGACGAAAATTTTCCAGAGAGCCAATCGTCCTGGACGATAATTTATTTCGTCCTTGACGAATAGGACTTAGAAAAAATTTTTCGAGCAAGTTCATATTCGTTCTATATGCTTTATAGGAGATAACTGTCTGATCGTCCAGTACGAACTGGAAATCGTCCTGTACGATCAGTATAAATTTTATATGATCTTCTTATGTGTGTGTATGTTTTTATTCACTCAAAATACAATCACTCCCTTTCAATTTGATTTCTAAGAAAATTGCAAGCTTCAAATTGTACAAAATATCGCATGCTGAATTTAATTTGAAGTCTTCGTAGTCTGGAGTTCGTTTTTCCAGAAATGTCAGTACACACAAGAGCAAATACAATTCTTCTAAAAAAAATGTTAGGAGATAGCTACACATTTGAACAATAATGTTTGGAATCATCAAAACTTCATAAGTTGCAAAAATGTAAAGCATGCAAATAGCAACTATCTTAACATAACATTGTTTAGCCATAAAAAAATCTAAAACCCTAAGGCACTATATACCCTATACAAACTTATTTAGACTTATAGACTAAGTCTAGCAAGCTTATCCAATATGGTTTTACCCTATACAAACTTATTTAGACTTATACACTAAGTCTAGCAAGCTTATCCAATATGGTTTGAAGGATGATGTGTATTTTGATCCCCTAGTGAACCCTAGGCTCACCAAAGAAATATAATGAACTTAGAGAATTCTTTATTTACCCTTGTTAGTTAGTGTACCTCATTAGGTTACCCAAAGAAAAATAACTAAAAATCTTTAAACAATAAGATTATTATTTTTTAATTCACGCATATAACACAAACCCTTAGCAAAATTTAGGCTACCCATGATCATAAGACTCACTCTAGATGTCCTTAGCTTCTCTTAGAGCCATCTTATGGGTTAAAGAGTCTTGGCTTATTCATTTGACCCTTAGTTAGAGTGAGTTTGGCTAAAACATATCCTTAACCTAAAATCACCAAAAATCCAAGCTCCAATGAGTAATTTTACATTTGCACTGAATCTAAATGGTCTTCATATATTTTAAGAACACTTAGACTCATGCTTAACCTATGGTCAGAGCCACTTTACCATAATCATTCAAATCTTATAATGACCTAACATAAGTACTCTTGAACAAAACTTAAACAACCCATACCAAAATCACTTAAAACCTTGCTAGACCCTAATTAAGATCCATAATTTGCACTTTTAGCCAACTCTATCCATTTAGGCTGCCAAAGTAGGTCAAACTCATTGACCAAGCCCAATTAATCTTTTTGGCCATGGTTTGATCACTAAATCCCAATCCAAGCTAAGCCAAAGCCTCTATTCAAATATTTAAATCTTCTATAAGCTTGGCTACTCAATATATATATATTGACACCAACTCAAGCAACTAGTATAATGTTGGTTGAAAACCACATATGGCCTCAATCCCTCTAACCACTTGCTCAAGCTATCTTAAGCCATGTGAATGATTACAGACACTTGTGCGATTCTTATTAGATGCTACATAACTTTTTGGCCAATTGGCATCATCGTCCATAATTGAAAATCCTTTTATATTTAAATTAATTCTTCATATAAATAGGCTCGAATCAAGTTAATTTTTGCATGCAATAAGATTCCTTAACTTTCCTATGAGTTTCTTAGGAGTTTTTAAACATTCTATTCTTTTTTAGATCTCTCTATAAGTGAAATAACTAAGCTCTAATAACTTATTTTGTTGGCAAGGATGACCCTAATGATCAAGCCATCATCATTTGAACCTTATTTCAGCAAGCTTATTAATCATGCTCAAGCTATCTGAGTTTAAAAAAACATGTTATGTTATATTATGTGATATGAATTTCATTTTATTTGATTGTTCAATATTTTTATTTGAAGCTTTGGACAACTACTATGCTCTTATTACATTCCCAGCATAGTAATTTTGTATAATGCATTTTGCTATATTTCAATATTCTTAAAGTATTTAATAAAAGAAATAATATATAAATTTATATCGATATTTATGACCTGCTGAGGTGTTATATCTCACAGTATTTTTACATTTTTTTTTCAGGATATCGAAAAGGGAATGAGCATGTAGGTATTTCTCTATTTTGATTTTTGTACAGTCATGACTAGCTTTAGTTATACTTTGCTCTTCTCTCCTTTTTATAGCCATGTACGGTATTATAGATCCCATATATACATCTTAATAAAATGAAAGAGATTTTGTGGATGAGTTTACTTTTAGTACTTTAAGTATTTTAGTTGCTCTATAGTTTATTATTTTTTTTATAATATTTCTAAAACTAGATCTTGGGATTTACCTGTCACAGCTCAATATGATAGGACCTATCTTGTTAAGTTAGGTTGTGATAAGCTTTTTATGGCATCAAAGTAATAGTTTTAAAAAGTACATCATAAAACAAAGCTATAAAAATTGATTTGTAAGTCAAGTGGGATAGTTTTGAGTTTTTTTGGGTATTTATTATTATTTATTTTTTAAGTGCATATATGTTGAGTTGTATATTATGTATGATTATGGATCTGTTAGACCCATACATGATAGATGGATAGAGTACTATTCAGGCAGCTCTTATATATACTACTACTCTTATAGTTAGTTCTAATATAGTTTTTTTAGTTTGCTAGTCTAATAGTCCATATGATAGGCGAGGACATGTCAGAGTTCTTACTACTAGATTTGATGAAGTAGACTAACACCTATATATGTTTTATAGATTGAAAATTTTGAGGATTGAAGGTGTTGTTGAGCCCAGGGTAATAGAGGATTGGTTGGGGAGACTAAAGAAGATATTTGATGGTATGCATTGTCCTCATGTGAGGAAAGTACCATTAGTAGTCTTTATGTTAGATCATGAGGCAGTTTTTATATTAGATTGTGAGGTAGAGATATGGTGGATAAGCCAGTAGGAGGAGAAATTTTGAGGTAGATTGAAATCTTTTATAAGTTGGGAAGAGTTCTCTGATATATTTAGAGCCTAGTTTGTACCACCTTCTATACGATAGCAGATACATGAGACCTTTCTAAGATTAGTTCAGGGGAGTAAGAATGTGATATAATATGAGGTATAGTTTACTACTTTGGCTATATTCTTTGCAACTGGTTATCACTCCCATAGAGAAGTGCTATGCATTCGAAAGAGAAGGAAAACATTGAAGTTCATACATTTTTATAATGCCTATTTGGGAGCTCATGAGTAATGCACATTAGTTCTAGTTAAATAATCAAATTTAGACTTTTATATGTTCGAAAGCAATCCCTTCAGCATACATGCTATCTATTTTCAAGAAATAATATGAAATCTGAACATTATCTATCTGATTAGATCCCAAGATATATAATTTGACAACTAATCTTTTTAAATATTTGTGTTATTTTTTTCTTTAAAGGGTTGTTTATCCATATGATAGGTATATCATATTTATCTGGTTTATTTGGAATGAGTATTTAGGCCTTTAAAATTGTTATACATCGCTAAAAATTGTCTTAATTGGGCATAATTAATATTGAGGCGTATTCAAGTTGGCATAATCCAAAATTAAATTTGGGACCATCCAAACTCCAATTTCAACAAACATACAATCAAAGATTTAAATCATTGCTTCCAGCCTTTGGTATTTAATGTCAATAGCATACATAGCTTCCTAAAACTCTACTTAAGTAATGTTGACCTATTGATTGGTCAAATAGTCAACACAAACATGAAACATGCTAATTTGTTCAAACCATCATTTCCCTCCAAACTAACTATTCTAAATCTTCCTAAATAAATTTAAAATAACCCTAAACATCATCTAAACTTTTCACAACCATTATTTTGGCCTAAATAACCTTGGTGGTCCCACATAAGAAGATAAGCCTACGAGATAATCTGAGACAACGATTGGTACAATTTTATATTCTAATTTTTATAAGCTTATTGGGAGGGCTCATCAGATAGATAATGACTTGATCTCTATTATGTAGTGGAGGACTACTAGCAAGAAGAGATATGATGGTAAGACTTCTAGAAGTAGATTTTTTGGGAAGAAGAGCATATTTGTATCTGGAGAGTCCAGCAAAGGTGGATAGTATGTGTCTATGAAAGCTCCAAGTAGGGATAGTATTACTAGTTCTAAGAGTTTTATTAGTGGGGCACCCTTGTTCTAGAGTTATGGAAGACATCATTTTGGACAATACTAAAGGATAACTGGGTAGAATTTTTGGTATGGACAGGCTGGACACATGATGGTGGTGTGCCTATAGGTAGGATTTGATGGACGATCTGAGCCTAGATCTTATAGTTTTTTTTATACTAAGGGAGATTGAGGGCAATTCCACAATGTATATTTTTGTGAGACCATCTGGTAGAGGCAATGGAACTAGTTCTATGACAAGTAAAATGTCTGTAGGTTAAAGGGATTTTGATTGTTCTATTTCACCAACACTAGTTTAACCATATGTATACAATTTGACTCAAAATGTGGCTCATGATGCTCTAGATGTTGAGTCAGGTATGAATTATATTTTTTAGCATTCATGTGACATTTTGCTTAATTCTAGAGAAAGTCAATAATTTATTTTTAAGTTTTTTTTTATTTACTATAATTACCTTATATTTTATCACCATGTTTTATTACTTTACCAATTGGAGATGGTATTATAGTTAGTAGGGTTTATTTCTCTGACATTGAGATTTCAAATAGTAAGTGGAGGTCTAGTTTAATTTTATTATCCATTTCTACATTTGAAGTTATTTTTTTATGGACTGGTTAAGTTGATATGAGGCTTGGATTGATTTCTTAAAGAACCATATTACTTTTTTTATGGGCAGTGAGATTTAAATAATCTAAAGAGTTAGAGGATTTTTATCCTTGTCGATCTCTTCTATAAAAGTAGATATATTATGAAAAAAAGAGTTGTATGATATTTTTTGCATCAGTGTAGTATAAGAGTATAGATCCTAATGCTCTTTTTGATGTCGTGGTAGTGTTAGAATTCACAAATGTGTTTCCTAAGGAGTTAGTTAGTTTACCTCTGGATAGAGACATAGAGTTTTGTATTGTTGTATTTTTGGGTAGGGCCGTCATTTTTAAGGCTCCATGTAGGATGAAACTTAAGGAGCTTTAGTAGTTGATTATTCAACTTAAGGAGTTAGTTAATAAAGGATTTGTCTATCCTTATGCGTCTTCATGGGGAACAAATATTATAGTTATGAAGAAAAATTATGGTATGATATGCATGTATATCAATTATAGGGAGTTGAATAAACTCATTATTAAGAAAAAATATCTTATACCACGGATTGATGATATATTTGATCACCTTTATGGATCTTCAATATTTTTTAAAATTGATTTGCAATCGAGATATTATCATGTAAAGGTGAGAGAGATTAATGTGATGAAGAAAGCTTTCAGTATGAGGTATGAACACTACGAGCTTATAGTTATACCTTTTGGGGTGATGAATGCTCTAGTTATCTTTATAGACTTGATGAACAGAGTGATCAAAGATTTTCTAGACCAATTTATTATTATTTTTGTTGATGACTTTTTAGCTTATTATGTTTCTAAAGAAGATCTTACAAGACATCTAAGGGTTATTTTGGATACTTTGAGGTATCATCTACTATATGCAAAATTCTTCAAATATGAGTTTTGGCTGAAGAAATTTTCTGTTCTAGGGCATGTAGTGAGTAGTGCAGGTATTTCTATAGATCCTCAGAAAGCTCAAACTGTCACTGGATGTTTTAGGCCTATTACTTTATTTGAGTTACATATTTTTTTTGGTCATGAATATCTATTACAAAAAGTTTATGAAAGGGTTTCTTTATATTTATATATCTCTGATGAGATTGATTTAGAAGTCAATAGCTTTTGTCTAAACACCTAAATGTGAGGCTAGTTTTTAGATATTGAAGGATTATTTTACTTATGCTCCAATTTTGGCTCTTCCATCTAGTATAAAAGGATTTCAGGTATGTAGTTATTTTTCACTGAAAGATTTGGGATATGTTCTTATACACCATAAAAAAGTTGATAGCTTATTCCCTTAAATAGATGAAGCCACTTTAGAGGAACTATTCAACACATGAGTGTTAAGTATAAATAATGTATTATCTTATGTGTTATATTTTTTAATTAAAATATATATTTTTAAGCATCATCCAATATCATGGTGTTGGAAAAAATAATGCCACATCATCATCAAAGGAGAAATCATACATAATAATATTAAAATGGTGGCACTAATTTCTCTGTTGGACAACACTGCAGTGTAAAAATTGTCAGCTTTGCAGCACCATGTTCACTGACTTCAAGCACGGCGGTGTCACAATCCATCATGCTTTAGCACCAAAAATGTGACTCCTGTGCTTTAACATTTGAAAGTCAGCAGCATCCTCACATTGTATTTGTATCTTCCAAAGACATCATATATCAGTCAAATGATGCAACTATTCACTAAGTAACCAATCCATGTCTGCAGGCATCATGATGGAGCAAAAACTTTAGCGCAATAGCTTTAGTTCATTTTATAGGTGTTGTGATGCCAATCTTTCAAGAGTTGCAGTGCTAGTTGACTTATTTGTATTTTCCTATAAATTGTCAATATGTTATGTTTGTTAGAGAGTTCAATCATCTGTATAATTTCAATAATTTTTAGAGTACTTCTTTAGATCTCTTTTAGAGTCAAATCTAAGAGAGACTAAGAAAGTACTAGAAATATTATTCGAGTGTTTAGTTAGTATTTATTCAAGCAACTCTATACATTAAGAAAAAAGGAGTGTAAAGGAGATATATTGACCCTTCCTTGTGATATAGGTCTCTTATATTTTCATTCATCTAAGACTTCAATAAAAATATGTTTTCTTATTTTTTCTTTTATGTTTTACTAATTCTTTAGTTTTGAATTAATTATGTAGAGAACATATTAAGTACTATTGGAGATTCTTGTACTCTAAAGTAAATAATGTTTTCAATATTATCCCACTCATTATTTAATTCACATATTGGCCATATGTGTAGTTAAAATCTAGTGTGATGTATATCCTCAACGAAGAATGTATGAATAACTAGGAATTATAAAAATATTATATTTGCATACCTATACAAAGGATATTTTATGCTAGGTTCTTAAGGAGATGATATAACTGTAGGAGGTCAGCATATATCCTTTTCACCCCTATAAGCTCGATAGAGATCTAGGGATACATATGTTTTAAATCAAATTTAAGATAAGAATTTCATTAGAAAGATATGTAATGTACATTCATCAATCCAAAAAGCTTCATCTAAATATTGTATCAATTATTTATCTATTTTTACTCAGTGACTGAATCTCCACAACCAACAAATTTATTTTAGTAAGATAATTTTACAATTAGAGTAATAATAATAATTAATTGCTAAAAATTTGTGGGTTGGACACTCTATTCAATCATTTTATTACCAAATGTGGCACATATAATTATTTATATTAAGGAGTCTCGGAGCTCCACTTAGGCACTACCATCTATGAACCCTCACACCTTAGATGTTACCACTAGACCTCTGCCCAGTGGCTAATGTGAGGCTTTCGCCGATCGACCATCACCAACAAACCTTCACAGGCGAACCATTGTTGGGTTTCACCACCTAGTTGTTATTAAAGAACCTTTATCGGGCCACCACTAACAAACCCTCACAGACCAACCTTTGTTGGGTTTCACCACCAACGCCATTAGACCTTTTGGCAACGAACCACCACTTTATGGACCCTCACTACCTGACTATAATCCCTCTGACTTCTATAGCCCAATTGCAGTACCACCGAGTTTTGTTGCCCACTATGATCCCCCTAACCTCAGTCGCTAAACTATGTTCCCTCCGATCACCATCACTCAAGTACGATTTCTCCTATCGCTATCTCCTTACTATAATCCCTCTAAACTCTTTACCTAACTATGGTTCTTTGACCACCATTTTCCGACTACAGTCCTCAAACCACCATCGCACAACTACGATGGTTTAAGGAACCATAGTGGGTGACGGAAATAAACTAACAACAATCTCTTGAATATCTTTCAGGCCATTGGATTCTTATAACTCTAACAATGTAATGTGCTCTATACAATGTAAAATTACTACATTGTGCCAACATCTTCATTAAAGGAAGGGCATCATTTGTAATAAATAACAAATAATAGTATAATCATTTCAACTAGGTGAGAACCTATGGTTTTTTCCCTTCTCAATGTTTTCCACATAAAAATTATGGCGTCCCTTATAATTCTTACACCCATTTCTCTTATCTATATGTGTGCTAGATATTCATAAAACTATGACATTAAACTCTTTATCACTCTATTGCTGCGAATATTTCTGTACGCAATAAGCTATTAGCCAAAATTTAAAACTACATAAATCAACTAGCCTTAAATATATTTATTATATTCTTTGAACAAAACTTTATACCCTATAATTATGACTCGTTCATTTATGCCAAGCTTTGCATTAAGTGGAGAGAGAGTCCATTCTAGCCTGAAAATATTGATGGAAGGTTTTTTTGGGAGCGGGGTATCCACCAGCTACCACCCTTGAAAGGGCGCTTGGTGGCGTGACTAATCCTCGGATGACCTAAAAGAGGCACCCACCCTAGAAACCTTCTGGCTAGCGCTTGATTGGGCCCCACTTAAGAGGCATTGCCATTCCTGGTGAATCGAGCACGGGTTGTGGATTCCCAACCGTACTCACCCACTAACCAAGCTAAGCAACGGTGATTAATGGAAGATTTATTTAATAGCCATATATTCTTTCAACTTTATCTAGTCCATTATTTAATAGCAACATTTTCTTCTAACTTTTCTTTTTGGCTGTAAATTTGTTAAGAGGAAATTTTTTTCTTTTTTTATTAATTACCTTGATTTGTGTACTTTTATTATTAAAAGATGTTTTCAAGTAGCTCTTAGGTAGGATTTTCTTTTTCACCATTGATATATCATAAACAATTATCTTGATTGAGTACGAATATCGAGGAAAAATCATGTTGGAAACTTTAAAAATTAAATTATAGATAATTTGAACTACGATTTCAACAAACTTATAGTTGAACTGAACGTCTCAAAAATACGAACTCAACGACATCAAATGCAACCCAATTTGAGCTAAAATGAGTCCAAATCAAGGGCCTAAAGCACATTTGGAAGGTTCAAACCTTAAATTGGATGACCAAACAATTTCCAAATATGACATGCTTATAGTTGAATCAAGTTGTTTGACGAGAAGAATCCAATGAGCACAAGATTGTCTAATTCTGATATCACTAAGGAATTTAAATTCCCAATAATGGTCAACTATCAAGGGAATCAATATCAGTAATTCATTCAAACTACTCCTAATTTACCTTTGATCTTTCTCCTATTTACTAGCCATACCACTCTCATAAACCCACCACCACCTTGGACTTCAACCCTGGCATCGACTGTCACCAAAATTCTCACGACCATCAATTGATGTCAGATTTCTTCTTGGTCACGAATTGATGCCAGATGAAAGAAAGAAGTGAGGGGAGGAAGAAGGGGGCCCAAACAAGAAGAGAAGGAAGAGATGGAAGAGTTATCTTGCCACCATACTTCTCCTTGACTACCTCCTGGCCATCGACCGACTCCATACTTCTACTTGTCACCAGATTTATACCCAATGTCGTACTTCTCCTCGTTGCCAAACTTTCAACGGACTTCTACCCAACTCCAAACTTCTTCCCATCGCTAGGCTTTTGTTAGACTTCTACCCAATGCTGAACTTCAACCCGTCATCGACTGCTACCCTTCGTCGGACTTTCGTTGGACTTCTACCCGACACCGAACTTTCACTCGTTGCAAGGCTTCTACCCATCACTTAACTCTCATCGGACTTCTACCCAACACCATAATATCTCTTATCGCTAAACTTTTGTCCATCGCTGGACTTTTGCCCATCACAAAAGTTTTGTTAGATTTCTACCTGATGCTGAACTTCTTCCAATTCCCAAACTTCTACCCATCAACAGACTTTTATCAAACTTCTTCCCAATGTGAACTTCTACCCTTCGCCAGAGTTCTTCATATCTCTGATCTTTCATCAATCTTCTACATGATGATAAACTTCAACACGTCATAAGATTTATGCCCATCAATGGACTTTTATTAGACTTCTACGCAACATTGAACTTTGACCCATTATCGGACTTCTATCCTTCGTTAGACTTATACCCGATGCCAGACTTTTTCCCGTTGCTATCCTTTTGCCAATCGCATGAATTTCATCAGACTTTTACCTGACACTGGACTTCTTCCCATCAATGGATTTATACCCGATGTCATACTTCCACCTGTCATTGAACTTTTTTCAGACTTCTACCCAATGCTGAACTTTTGTCCGTCATTAGATTTCTACCCAATGTTAGACTTCCAAGCATTACTGAATTTTTACCTGACGTTGAATTTCTGCTCGACGTTGAACTTCTTCCTTTCATCAGATTTTTACCTGACACTGAACTTCCACCCGTCGCCGAACTTCTACTCGACGTTGGACTTTTGCCCATCCCTAGATTTCTGCTAGTAGTATGACTTTCGTCAGACTTCTACCTGACACCAAACTTTTGTTCATCGATGGATTTGTACTCAACGCCAAAGTTATGCCCATCGCCAAACTTTTATCTATTATTGAAATTTCATCAAACTTCTACCCAACCAAAAACTTTCGTTTGTCATCAGATTTCTACCCATTGTCGGACTTCCACCTATCACCAGATTTCTTCCCTACTATGGATTTTTGCTCGACACCAGAATTTCGCATGTCATCAAATTTTTACCTGATGCCACACTTCTGCCTATCACCAAATTTTTTCATATTGTCAAATTTCTGCTTGTCGCCAAACTTTTTCCCTTTGTTGTTCTTTTACACATCACCTAACTTTCATTGGATTTTTACCCACTGACTGCTAAATTTCCACGTGATGACGGACTTCCACCCATCATTGTATTTCTACCCGACACTGGGTTTCTGCTAATCACCAAACTTCTGTTTATTGCCAAATTTTTGTTAGACTTCTATCTGATGCTGAACTTCTTCCATCATCAAACTTTTATATATTGCTGGATTTTTGACCTCCGTGAACTTCTTCTAGTCAATAGAATCCACCAGTTGACTATTATCCATTTGACCATGTTCACCAAACAATAGTCTTTTTTACCACTATCACTTGCCGACAATGGTCCCTACGACCATCGTCATTAGACTACAATCTTTCTTACCTTTGTCACCCACTAACTATGTTCTTACATACCAAAAAAACTTGTAAATAGTAATTCTTTTAAATCCCACATGTAATTTATTTTATATGATGTATATTTATTACATCAGGCTAAAGGCTTCCCCCTTAAAATGGGCCTCATTTGTAATTGACATTAAATAATAGTTGATTCATTCAAACTGGGCTAGGCCCTGTGGTTTTTCCCCTTTTCAGGGTTTTCCATATAAAAATCTTGGTGTCTCTTATGAATACTACAACATCTCTCTCTTATCGAATATGTGCTGGATCTTCGTACAAAATTACGATGTTAATTTTTATATTTCTCTACCACCATGAATCATGACACATAGTTTGGTGCTATATTTGTGAACTTTGTTCCTAACTGAGGGGAAATTTTTTCTCCAAGCTCAAAGGTTGTTCATGTCAATGTTCTGACATTAGGTATTGCTCCATCAATTTCATGGGAATTAAATGTGGGTTGGGGGGCAACCTTGAATACAACTATAGTCAAGAAGATTCCTCCAACTCTTTTAATATCTAAGATGATATCTTAGGATCATAATGCTTCCAGAAAATGCAATGATGCTTCCAATAAATTTCAAACTTTATATAGTCCCTAGCTGGACTTCTACTCCTTAGGAAAGGTCTTTATCTTCACCTCAAAAAGGTAGTAACAGTCTAAAGATAATCAATTCTTCACCTTTGATTCAGGATAAAAGAAACAATTGACCCCTCCCAATTAAGGTAAAATCGATCCCAAGGGGAGTAGATTCGACCTCTTCCACACATGTTAATATTAACGAGCAGCCCTCTAATATCCAACCTAAGATAGGTTATACATCCTTGATGGATTTTGTTGACCCCATCTATATAAGTTAATGTTATCGAGCAGTGCTTTGACATACAACCTTGGATAGGTCATACAACATTGGTGGATTATCTCGACATCTTCCATATAGGTTAATATTATCGAGCTATGCTCTGACATACATCCTCAAATAGTTCATATCTCCTTGGTGGAATCTCTCGACCTCTTCCATATAGGTTAACATCATCGAGCAGTGCTCTGATATATAACCTCAAATAGGTCATAAATCCTTAGTGGATTCTTTCAACTTCTTCTGTATATGTTAATATAATCGAGCAGTGCTCTGACATATAACCTTAAATAGGTGACATATCTTTGGTAGATTCTCTCGACCTCTTCCATATATGTTAACGTCATTGAGTATTGTTCTAGCATACAACATCGAATAGGTCATCCATCCTTGGTGAATTCTCTCAACCTCTTTCATATAGGTTAACATCATCGAGAAGTGCTCTGACATAAAACCTCAGATAGGTAATACATACTTGGTGGATTATATTAACCTCTTTCATATAGAATAATGTTATTGATTAATGCTCTGACATACAACCTCAGATAAATCATATATTCTTGGTGGATTCTCTCATCATCCTACTTGGCTTAACATCATCGAACAATGCTATAAGAAATAACCTCAAATAGGTCATACATCATTGATAAATTTTCTCGACCTCTTCTATTCATGTTAATGCCAACAAGTAATAATTTGACATATAATCTCGGATAGGTCAAATATCCCTTATGAATTTCTCTCAACATCATCAAGCAATGGTATGAGAAATAATCCTAAAATAGCTCACCTATGTGGTACCTTCAAACGAAAGTTAGTAGTAGATAAGGTCCTCACTAGAAGAACTCTACGAGAATTAGTGATTAATAATGTCATTACATATTCAAATAACTTAGTAGGTCAAAAAACCTCAAAAGGTATATGTATACAAAAATCTTAGCATGCTAAAAAGCCTCCAAGAGCACGGGGCAGGGGGGAATATATCAAAGCATATCTCAAAGATGAATAAACAATTTAGTTTTCTCTAGAGGACTTCATTTCAAATGAAAAATAAGCATCGAGCTCATACAAATAGGCTCATTTTGTAAAATTATACATAAGGGTCAAATATATATTCATTATTGCAATAAGCTAAAATTAAAAATTACATCGACATCATCTGTATAAGTTAATATCATCAAGCAATAAATAACTTTTTTAAAAAATAAAATATCATTTATGGATTCTATTAACTCCCTTCTTTATTGCACACTGAAACATATCCGACAACATCTTCTTTAAGGAAAGGTTATAACCTGATCATCATAAGTCCTCCACTCAGTTGACACTATAAGTGTGTCAGAAGACTACTAATATGGCACACTTCTTGTCCTCTTTAATCAGATATATATAATGTCTTCACATGTTAGTATGGATACATATTGACTTAACAGAATGTAATTAGACCACCACCATCATCAACCCTTCATCTGATGCCTACCATTGGTCCTTTACTTCATATCAACCCTTATCAACTTTTCACTAAACCACTGATATCAACCCACCCTCCAATTATCTCCTTCAGCTTTCCTCCTAGCCATCAACCACTACCAATTTTCCTCTCGACCATCGATTGCCATCGAACTTCCACCTGATCATTGATTGTTTTTGAACTTTTTCCAATTCATCGATCGTCGCCACACTCTCATTTAGCCACCGATCGTTGTCAAAATTTTGTTCAAGCATCATCAAAATTCTTCACGTCTACTTTGAATCATTGGTTCTCCTCCCGGCCAATTATTATTACTACAAGATCTTATCAAATCACCCTCACATGCAAAAGGAATTTAATCTTCATCTGATAATAATAGTTTTCATCTTAACTTCTTCTACACAAAATATGGGCACTGAAGCTTGATAGGGGATGCCACCTATCTAAAATAGTTTAATGCGACTAATATAAGAAGAAGAATACACGATAAGAAAAAAAAGGAGGAGAAAGCTCCTTTTACATAAAAGATGGGCACTGAAGCTCGGTAGGGGATGCCGCCTAACTTCGATAGTGGAATGCATCTAATATAAAAAGAAGGCCAAAGAAAAAGAGATTAAAAAGGGAACATTTTCCTTCTACACAAAAGATGGGAACTGAATTTGGGTATGCCACCTATAAAAAATAATAGAAACCCTCTAATGTAAGAAGGAGAGTGGGGAAAAATAGGAGAGGAAAAATTCTAATTTATATACAAGAGAGAGGCATTAAATTTAAGTACGAGATGCCACCAACAAAAAAAAGTGGAAGACCTCAATTGTAAGAATTGAAAGTTCGTTCGGGATGTTAAGCCCTTATGAACTTAGTCCCAAGCTAACCAAGAGGGGGGGTGAATTGGTATTTTAAAAAATTCTTGAGACAAAGAAATAAATTCACAAACCAAATCACACCACCAAACCAAATGCGGAATTTAAAAGTGCGGAAGCAAAAATAAGAACACAAGATTTATAGTGGTTCGGTCGACAAGACCTACGTCCACTCCTTGGAGGCACCCTCCAAGTATTGCACTACAAAATGTGACTCTCCTTTAGCCCCCACAGCTAGGCGGAGAAGCCCTCACAAGAAACTCCTTTTTGCCACCCCGGCAAGGCAGAGAACCTACCTCCTTTTGCTTCCTTCTGAAGCTGGCAGAGAACCACAACCAAAAGCAAAACTCCTTACCTCTACCGACCCTTCCACGGACAAGAAACTCTAGACGAAAGAAAAGCAGAGCGATCCTTGAGCAACCCTTGTGAATCCCCTCACAAGCTCCCCCTCACAAGATCCTCTCTCTCTCCCTCTCTCTCTTTCTCTCCTCAAGGTCTTCTCAGGTCAAGGCAGCAGCCAAAGGTCTCTTAAAAACGTTGAAGAAGAGCTCTTTAAATAGAAGAGCTCAAGAGGAGCTCATTAATTGCAAGTAGCCGACTTTATCGTCCCGGCCGATATGGACATCGGCCTGGCCGATTAGTACAAATCAAGGAAGATCGGCCAGAGCACAGCCCTGGGAACAGTCCTGGACGATTGAAATTTGGCCTGATCGTCCAGGCCGATCTCATGATCGTCCTGGCCGATTAGTTCAAATCAGAGGTAAATCGTCCTGAGCACAGCCCTGGGAACAGTCCTGGCCGATTGAAATTTAGCTTGATCGTCCAGGCCGATCTCACGATCGTCCTGGACGATATGATCGTATCAATCATCCTTAATTACTCCCTTGATTTCCTGATCAATTAAGGCATAATTTGGTAATTTCGTCCAGGCCGATCCAGGAATTGTCCTGGCCGATAATTTAAAATACAGTATGCCTAAACTGTCTAAGGTGGCTATCTCTTTCTATTTTGAACTTATCGTCCTGGCCGATACACGTATCGTCCAGGCCGATATGTTAATATCGGCTGCCTTAATTAAGAATCCTTAATTAGACTTTCTGTTTTAAGCCGATCGTCCCAGACGATATAAATATCGGCCGGGCCGATGTGGGCAAAAACAGAATTTCTAAGCCTCTCAAGTGTGTGTGTGACGGGTTACTTAGCATCAGTCTTTTTGATTCTTACAAGTAGACTCAAAAGGTGAAAAATAAAATTACAGACTGACTCAACCCTAAACCTACGCGATCCATATATATAAGGGGCGGCCACCCCCTACAAAAAATGGGCCCCAAATATTAAAAAAAACTTTTTTTTTTCCACAACTGTGCGCCAAGGAGGGGCCGCCCCTTCTGTTCCCTGACATGCGGACCGCTCCACCGGCGGCGGCAACTGGCTAGCCGATTGTTTTGGCCGCAACTCGCATTCGAGCCCAATTTTTTTGCCCTGATTGTCCAATCCAGACATTCTTGAGGTCGCCGATATTATTTTTTGATGTTCTAGATGCAATTTTGGCACTTTCAAAGCTCAACGGAGATTCTATGTTAAGATTTGAGCAAATTTATTTTTAATGCAATTTTTTATATTATTTTGTAATCCAATCAATTTAAAATGTAGTGACAAGTTTTTTCATACTTTTGCAGCTTTGACGTCCGAAAATAGGGGTTCAACTAATATATCAAAAAAAATTATCTTGATCGGCCATGAATCTCGAGGCAAAATCAAGTTGGAAACTTTAAAAATTAAATCATAGGTCATATGAACTCCGATTTTAGCAAACATATAGTCAAACTGAATGTCTCAGAAATACAAACTCAACGACACCAAATTCGACCCAATCCGAGCCCAAATGTGTCCAAATCAAGGATCTATAACGCATTTGTAAGGTTCAAACCATAAATTGAATGATAAAATAATTTCCAAATGTGACATGCTTATAGTTTAATTAAGCGACTCAATGAGACAAATTTAACAAGCCCAAGATTGTCAAACTCTGACATCACTAAGGCATTTAAATGCTTAATAAACAGTCAATGATCAAGGTATTCAACATTGACCATCCATTCAAACCACTCCCAATTTACCCTTGATCTTCCTTCTATTTATTGGTCATTCCACTCTCGTAAAACTTTAAATAGGCCCCTCATTTCTCAAGGAGGGGTGGAAGAATGGAGGGGAGAAAGGGACCCCAAGATATAGACAAGGAATAACATGAAGAGTTCTCTCACCACCAGACTTCTCCTCAACCACCGCTGGACTTTAACTTGACCACTAACTATCATCAGACTTCTCCCTTGCCACAGACTGACATTGGATTTCTTTTTGGCCACTGACTGATGCAAAATAAATGCAATGAGAGAGGGGAAGAAGGAGGCCCAAGCAAGAAGCAAGGAAGAGAATGATTTCTATTGCCATAAGACTACTCCTCGACCACCATCGGACTTCAACGTGGCCACCGTCTGTCGTAAGAATTCTGCCAAGCCACCGACTAACGCTGGATTTCTACCCAGGCACCAACTAATGCTAGACAAAAATAAGAAGAGAGGGGAGAAAGAAGTAGGCCCAGACAAGAAGAGAAGGAAGAGTTCTCTTGCCACTACACTCCTCCTCGACCTCATTGCAGCCATTGACAAACGTTGGACTTCTACTCGTTGCTGGATTTCTATCCAATGTCGTACTTCTTCTGATCACCAAAATTTTGTCAAACTTCTACCCGATGCTGAACTTCTGACCTTCACCAAACTTTCGTCAGAGTTCTACTCGACACCAAACTTCCACCCATCATCAGACTGTAGCCCTTTGTCAAAATTTCATCGAAGTTCCACCGACACCAAAGTTTGGCTCATTTCTAGACTTCTATCCATCACCAAAGTTTTATCATACTTCTTCCTGACATTGAACTTTTGCCCATCGTCAGACTTCTGCCTGTCACCAGACTTTCATCAGTTTTCTACCTGATGCCTAACTTCTGCATGTCACCGGACCTCTGTCTATCACTGGACTTTCATTAGATTTCTTCCTGATATGAACTTCAACCTACCGTTGGACTTTTACTTTTCATCGAAGTTTTATCCGATGCCAAAATTTTGCCTATCATCAAACTAATAATTGTTGTTAGACTTTTCTCTAACTACTACTCGATGCTAAACATCTGCCCATCACCAAACTTCAGTTCTTCAACGGATATCTACCCGACCATGGACTTTTAGCCTTCGCAAACGTTTGCCAGTCACATGACTTTTGTCGAACATATACCTAACATCGGACTTCTACCTGTCGCAAGACTTTTGTCAAACTTCTACTCAACACCGAACTTATGTCCGTCCTCAGATTTCTACCCAACACCAGACTTTCACCTATCAACAAATTTTTACCCGATGTCAGATTTCTCCCCGATGTTAGACTTTCACCTGTCGTCAAATTTATACCTGATGTCAGACTTCCACATGTCACCAAATTTGTAACCGACTTGGATTTATGCTTTTTATTAGACTTCTTCTCATCGTAGTACTTTCATTGGAGTTTTACCTGACATAGGACTTTAGCCCATTGTTAGATTTCTACACGATGACATAATTCCACTTGTCACCGAATTTCTACCCAACGCTAGATTCAGTCTGTAGCTAAACATTTACCCATCATCAGATTTCCATCAGATTTCTATCTAACACTTGACTTCTATCCATTGTCAAACTTTAGCCTAATGTCAGAATTCCACCCATCGCTAGATTTCCTACCTTTATCACCAGCCGACTATGGTTCATTTGACCTCCTTTACCAAATAACAATCTTTTTAACCACTAGCGCTAGATGACTAAGGTCCCTCCGACCACCGTTATCAGACTACGGTCTTTCTAACCTTCGTTGCCTGTCGACTATGTTCCTACAGACTAGAAAAACTTAAAAATAGTGATTCTTTGAAGTCTCATAATTTAATGTATTTTATATGATGTATATTTATTACATCAAGCCATGTCCTT
>NW_021318693.1:8437109-8439790 GCF_001605985.2 Dendrobium catenatum
TTTACTGTCCACAGATTTATCAACTACATTAACAAAAATCTCACTAGAAGGAATGGATTGCTCCTTCAGCTTATCTCTCCTGACACCCGGCAACTTCTGAAGAGAACCAATATGTGACGTTTCCTTAGTATGCCACAATTTAGTGCCCCTAGCCATCTTATTTGTTCCTTTCAATATTCCAGATTTGGAATCCGAAAACTTCAGCACCTTAGGCACAAGCAATTGAGCAGGTGAAACCTTAGTTTTCCTGCTATGATGTGAACCACCCATTCCTTTCATTGCACCAACCCTGGCTTTCCCCAACTCATCCATTGTTACATTCTGAAATTGAATTTGTTCCATACTACAAGAACTTTCCTGAGCCAACATTTCCATATTAACCTTCTGAGCTTGTGAACTCTCCATAATAATAGCTTCATTCTGAACTGAACCATCCTCAATAACATTCTGATATTGAGTATAATCCATGCCACTTGACTTCTTCTGTACCTCATCTTTCAACCTCTGTTCCATCTCCTGACCATTCTCCTTCTGCAGTACACCCTTCTGTACCTTATCAACAACTCTCCAGACTGAATTAGGAGCAGGATTTGTCTGCTTACTGCCAACAGATTGAGGTCTCTGTCCAGATTTATTAACAGGTCTCTTCCTCCTAGTAATAATTATCCATTCCCCTTGATAAACATCTACAGCTACAGAGTTTGAGACTCTCCCCTTACCATCACAAGAAGGGTCATGCTTCAATCCTGAACCAGCTGCCTCAGTACCCGCTATCTTCTGTGACTCCCCAATTTCTAAGCCCTGTTGCTTAGGTAGAACACAAGTCTCCTTACACAGTTTAGCTTTATGACCAACGCTTCCACATCTTAAATAGATTTGAGGAATGCCTTCATATTCAATTGGTTGGAAAAACATACCTTCCAAACCATGAGCCCAAATACCCTTAGGTAATCTCTTAGATAAATCCAGTCTAATACAGATGCACGCAAATGCACATCTATTTCAAAGCTTGGTTTGCTCATCCATTAGTAATGGTTCCCCAATGCCCCTAGCCAGCCTAGCTAGATTAGCTTCATCCCAATATTCTAACAGTAAGTTTGGAAGTCTTACCCACACAGGAGACGTAAATCCTCTAAAAGATTTAGAAGAAATCCCTGTTGACCACTACTCCACCCCAATAATCTGACCAGCTACATACCACGGACCTCCAATAAGAACATTGTCCCTAGCCTCCATATTCACAAACCAACAGAGAAAGCAGTCAGATCCCAATGGCGTAATCTAAGTCAAACAAAGATGACTCCACTTCCTTTGCAACTCATTTTGCACAACCCAAAAAGGAAGACGCTTGCCTAATAGGCTGCCAACCAATGTTCTGCTCAACTTCTGAATTTTACCCCTAGCTTTACCCAAATCCAATTTAACTGAGCCATCTTCCCGCAAAAAACCGCCAGCATCTTCATTCAAATTAAGTTTAACAACAGGGGACTTCTTCCATGCATTCCTACCAATTCCCGTATCAACAAATTCTTTCTTAATTGCCTTCACAACAGCCGGATTTTGCCATGCTTGGATTGAAGGAAACTCTTTAGATTGATTATTTCCACAAACACCAGAAGCGCGTCCTGCAGAATTAAGTTTGATATTGCCTCCAAGACCAGCAATATCACCCCTAATTGGCTGTACACCATTCACCTCAGGTATTTTATCCAGAACACTGAAATTCAGACTACTATTGCCACGTAAAGCATTCAGACCTACATCACTATCAACTGGAACCATATCCATCTTCGCCAGGTCTCCAATACAACTCATCCGCCCAAACGTGAATAAAGGCTTATCATGTTCAAAAATGGGATTCTCCACTACCTTACTTCAATTGATTCCGTAGCAGCAGACAAATTTACCTTCTCAATTTTCGTCTCTCCTGCCATCTGAGGATCAATAGCCATATCACCTTGATTCATTTGGTCACCAGCAACCAATATTCCATCAGAAGAATAGCCATTCGCAACCTCCTGCATAATCTCTTCAGTCACAATGGAAACCACCTCCTCTAACTGATCCGCATATCCCATACTAGCCGCAACTTCCTTAATGAAGTCCTCAGCCTCAGATCCCCCAAGAATCACCATCGCATCCTCACGATCAGAAGACCCCTGCAATGGCACCACATGTACATCCAACACCTGATCTCCAACAAGAAACTCCCTCTCTAGCTCAGACGAAGGAACCACCTCTTTACCAGCATCCAAACCTTCATCAAATCCACCCGATCTAGAAGATCCAGCTATACTCGGAGGTCTAGCCGCACGACCTCCCAAACCAGATGATGAAAGCCTCCGTTCACCACCTCCTCCAATCTTACCTCCCATAGCATTCCCCCCCGTCGCATTCTTCACTCCATCTCCCCGACCAGAACCACCTCCAGCCTTCTTCCCTCCTCGAATCTCCTTTCCTCCACCGCTCCTCGTCGAAGGGTGATGAGGGGGTGACCGCGGGTCACCCCCCACCATAATCCACGAAAGAACCCCGTCCAACTACGGCGACGAGATCTCCGATCCAAGAGAGATACCCCTCCGATCAGCGTCGTACGAATTTTTCCCTTCGAAATCGCCTTCAAAATCTCCTCAGAAAGGAGAGAGAGAGAGAGAGAGAGAGAGAGAGAGAGAGAGAGAGAG
>NW_021318693.1:8440795-8447787 GCF_001605985.2 Dendrobium catenatum
TGAACTTTGCATTTGCATTCATGTAACCAAAGAGATCATACAAAAAGAGGCAAAACCAAAACAGGAAACTAACGGCCAACCGGCCTTTCTACCAAAAAACCCCTCCTATCTTCCTCAAGAATATTAAAAAAATCTTGAGGAATCAAAACAGTGAGAGAGAGAGAGAGAGAGAGAGAGAGCTGAACTTCTAAGAGAGAGAGAGAGCTGAAGTTCTAAGAGAGTTGAACTTCTGCATTTGCATTCATCTAAAACCCATTACAAAACCAATCAAAACAAAGTCCCCACATCCGGGGTAAAATTACATCTATCATCCTCAAAAATAAACAAAAAATCTTGAGGAATACCTATACTGTTGCTATCTCCAACATCCCAAACAAAACTATCATCAATTGCTCTTTGAGAACAAAAATGAGCTGCTTTGTTATGCTCTCTATATGTATGAACAAAAAACACTTTATGGAACGATTTAACCCAGTTCAGCTTATGTCCCTCATCTGGCCTAAGCTTCCACAACTCCTCTTGCTTGCAACGGTGCATAAACTCCATCACGCTTGCATTGTCCCCTTCAACAATAACCCCCTCAACATCAAACATCCAATCCCGAATGAGCCTATCGATGTAATGCACCGCCAAAATCTCCACTTGGGTACTATCCCAATGCGTGATGCTCCAGCCCGCCGCAGTGATCAAATTGCCGAAGCAATCCCGGATGACAATGCCAACCCCGCCGGCATTGTTCCTATGCAACGCACCATCCACATTAATTTTCAACCAACCTGTAGGGGGGGACACCAAGAATAAGTTTGAAACAATCCAGTGGATTGAAAGGTGAACCGTTGCTCCAAGTTATGCGAAAAGAAACATTGCGATGTCGAGCTCAGGATCCTGGCGGCCATTGTGGTAATTGAGGAAGCACTCTTTCCATGTCTAATAGCATTTCTATTCTCCCAGCACAAATGCACAGCCTTACAATAGATTATGGGCCAGAAGGCCTCAGTCGAAAGGCCCCTCTTCATATCAACTTTGAGCTCATCAAGTGAAGCAAACCTAGGGGTAGGAAACCCCCATATCTCTAAACATTTAAGAACCTCATCAAGTTGCTTGCACTAAGTCGTCAAATGGTTCAGATCCTCCACCTGCATGTACCCAATCGAGCAATGCACGTCGGAACACAAGCCACGACGGTTCAGCCACCCGCACGTAGGAATGAGGTCCATGTATATCCTCCACCAAAATATATGCTCCCGAGGCCTTAATCTGAGCTTCAATTCGGTGCCCACCTGGTTTTCCTCCCCTTGGAATAGGGAGCCATAGCATATAGCCGAGACCGATGTGTCAAGCGGGCATTTACAGAGCTCCAGCGAATCCGCAGTAAGTTCAGTCCAGAGCTTGACATCACAAATTCTGTCAACCAGTGACTCCCCAAAACATAGCAGCAGTTTTTGGCGATCCCAAAAGTTCTCCGGCGAAATGAATTCACTGACCGACCACCCATCAATCCTCGCAATGTCGCAAAAAGTAGGCCATACAGCAATGGCCAAATCCAGGATCCAAATATGAGTGACCGTGTCAATATCGACACCATTACACACCTTCCAGCGCACATTTTTACTCAAGCTATTCGCCCCGTCGCAAATAATTCTCCATCCGCAAGAATCACTCCGTTTTCTCTCTTGCTGCCATGGCCAATCCTCGTAGGCGTGCCTCATACATCTCTGGAAAAGGTTTTGAGTTTTATGAAGAAAATCCCAAGCAATTCTGGCCCGCAGCGGTCCAACCCAGTCGTGACTAGCATGGAAACCAAGTCCACCCAACCGCCTAAGCCTGGTGATATCACTCCAAGCGGCGTAGTGCAGGCTCCTATGGGCCGAGTCCTTGTCCCACAGAAATCTACGACAAATTCTTTCCACCTTTGCAAGAACACCCCGAGGAACCAAAGTGTGCGAAATAGCATAAAACGACAGCGGGATAATCACAGAGTTGATCATGGTAATTCTGCCGGCCAAGGATAAATGGCGAGTCCCCCATGAGAGTGTAAAAGCATGCAAATTCTGAAGAAGCGAGCTGAAATCGGCCTTTGTCAACCTCTGCATTGCAAATTTGACACCGAGATAGTCCATTTCCTCCACCTTGCGACATCCCGCAAGCTTGGCTAGACGGGTCTTAGTCGGCGAAGGCACAAACTGACTGAAGAGGATCGCTGATTTGCTTTTGTTAATTCGCTGCCCTGTCCAGCCACAGTAGTCCTCCAAAATGGTAATAAATTTTCTGACATTGGCAGCTAACACACCTGCAAAAAATAAAACATCGTCAGCATAAAGGAGGTGGGACACAAGAGGTCCCCCCCGCCTGATTTGAACCCCAAGCTCCCTATAGTTTTGGTGGAAGTGCAACGAGAGAAGCTCCGAGCAAAGAATAAATAGATACGGCGAGAGCGGGCACCCTTGCCGGAAGCCACAGCTCACCGTAATGCCCTCCGAAAGTGTCCCATTAACCATAATAGAAAAGCGAGGCATGGAGACACAATTCAGCACCCAGGTACGAAACCTCAAAGGGAAGCCCATCTTCAAAAGCACCAGCTCCAGAGTTCTCCAATTCATCTTGTCATAGGCTTGCTCCATATCCACCTTCATTGCCATCCAGCCCTTGGATGATTTGGACACCTTAAATTTGTTCACAATTTGCTGTCCCAGAAGGCAGTGATCGGAGATCGAACGACCATGAACAAACGCCGCTTGCTCCTCAGATACAAGGTTGGGTAAGAGGCCCTTGATCCGGGAGACAAGAATCTTCGCAATAATTTTATAGATAGTCTGGCATAAGCTAATAGGTCGGAATTTGAAAGGATGTGTAGGCTTGTCAACCTTTGGCAAGAGGACAACAATCGTCTCCTTCCACGACTGCTCCATATGCCCAGTCGAAAAAAATTCTAGGCATGCCGCAGCAACTTGCTCGCCCACAATATCCCAAAAAGCCTTAAGGAAAGAAGTCATCACTCCATCCTTTTCAGGTGCACGATTAGGCCCCATGGACTGAACCGCAGTCCAGATTTCATCCCGGGTAATATCCCTCTCTAGAAAATCAGCAAACTGTTCCGTATACACCCGCCGAGAATCCAGGGAAGGCCATCCCGTCTCGTCTATAGGAGTGCCATTCCACTTATGAGCAAAGAAATCATACATCCCTTGCAGGATATCCGCCTGCTCCGTTGCAGTTTCTCCACTCGGAAGACTCAGCTGCTCAATTTGGTTGGATCACCGCCTTGCAGACGCCATGGAGTGAAAAAACCGTGTGTTCCCATCCCCCTCCTCTACCCACCGCACCTTCGCGCGTTGCCCCCACCACATCAAAATTCTAGCCAGCGTCGCCTTCAAAAGTTGCACCTTGTATCTCAAGGTTTCGGCTTGGGTCTCAGAAAGCCCGGTTGGGGAGCATTCAATCATCTGGAGGATACCAATCTCCCTATCAAGGTCATCCCTCAACTGTTCTAACATCCTGATTTTGTTCCTGCTCCAAAAGAAAAGAGCCCTTAGGGATCGCTTGCATTTCTTCTGTAGCTTGATCGCCTCCGATCCCATGTCATGCACCTTCCATTTCTCCGACACAATTTGCCAAGCTTTCAAAAATGTGGCCCACACATCTTCGAACTTAATCCAATGCGTATAATTCCTTTTGCCATCCTCCATCACAGAGCAGAGAATGGGGCAATGATCCGATGCAATCCGAGTTAAATGAGTTACTTTCAGCCCCTGAAATTTGTCCAGCAACGCCGAGCTGACCAGGAACCTATCCAGCCGGCAAAAAATCCGGCTCCTCGCATCCTTGTTGTTAGACCAAGTATAGGCCGGGCCAGAGAAACCCGGATCCACCAGATCATTTGCAGCCATGAAGTCGCCCATATCACAGGCCGCTTGGGAATAGTAGCCTACCGCCCTTCTTCTCCCCACCCCCCTTCTTCCCCCCAGCAGCCAGGATGCAATTAAAATCCCCCCCCCCACCACAATCGGAACCTCCGCATTATGGTGATTAGAGATGTCCTCCCATAGCTGTCTCCGGACATACCTATCATTGTCCGCATAAACCATAGCAATCTCCCACACAACCGTGTTCGACATAGTAAGAGTCCCCATAACACATTGATCAGATTGGAAAATCGTCTTGAATGAACCAATCGAGTCCTTCCACATAACAAGAATGCCTCCAGCTCTGCCCACTGAAGGCTGATAATAAAAATCCCAGCTTCTACCAATCAGTCTATCAATGTCCCGTCTAGAAAAAGAACCCATCTTAGTCTCGAACAAGCCAATGAAGCTTCACTCCCCTTTCCCCAACCAGGTGCCGTAAGAAATTACCCACCTCCTTCTTACGGGCACCCCGACAGTTCCAACAAAGAAGACTAAGCATTATTCACCCAAGGGGAAGCGTCCCCGCCGCAGAAAGCCTCCGAAAATACCTCTTGCCATTGCTCCGCAAATTCTCCATCGATCCTCCCGATAGTCGACCGATCCATCACATTTAAAGCATGGGCCCGAGAGGGGGACGTTGCCATGGCCCCTTGCTCCTTATTCCGCTTAATTCCAGGAAGCTTTTGAAGGGGGCCATAATTGCCCAGCTCCTTAGTTCTTTTGTCTTTTGCCTCCCTGGTTTTCCCATTTTTCAGCTTAAGCGGATTAGATTTCGAACCTGAGAATCTCAAAACCCTTGGTGCTAAAATTTGAGTTGGGGAAGCAGAGTCATTACGACGCTTCCTTTGATGCACAACTGGCCCACACGCCACATTATGGCCAGGGCCAACCTCCTCAGTCCTGATCTCCTCCATATTCAATTCTTGCGGTATAAGTATCTCCTTGTTGCCCCATTCCATTTGCACAGCAGCTCCAGGAATCCCACTGCTCGGTTCCCCATTATCCGCCAGGCCAGTTGAGGGAGAGTTGCTGTGTTCAACGCTCATATCCATGCTCCCTGGCTGTGTGGTCACGTTCAAAATTTCCCCCATCGTAGGTGGAGCCACACTATTAGTTAGTTTGCACTGTTCTGTGCCTTCCACCTTATACGTCATCATAACATGTTGTGGTGCAACTGCAACCTCCTTGCCAGTTAAATTCCCCCCCCCCCCATCTTCAGATTCCCCTTGGGGACGTTGCCATCCGCCACAACCTTCCAGATTGTGCTATTGGGTGCTCTTTTGGTCAAGTTGAGTTGAGCATTATTAACCTCCGTGGATTTAGCACCGGTTTTGGTCGGTCTAGAGCTCCTTCTTCGGTTCACGATCGTCCATTCGCCCTGCTCCACATTCACTGTAGAGGAGACACCCCCAGCCGAATCAGACGAAAACGCTTCCTTGCCGTCATTCCTTCGCTCCATCTCCATTTCCTTCAATTGGCCATTGGAAAAAGCCATCCCATAACCCCCATTAGGACGATTTCCCGAAGCGGGAGGAACCGATTCCCTACAAACCTCAGCCTTGTGTCCAACCATCCGGCAAGCCTGACAAATCAGAGGGATGCCCTCGTATTCCACTAGTTGGAAAAATGGGCCTCCTAAACCATTCGCCCAAACACCTTTAGGCAGCCTTTTAGAAAGTTCTAAACGGACACAAACATGAGCTAAAGCGCAATGGTCCCACCTCCTGGTTTGTTCGTCCATGTACAACGGTTTCCCCACACCAGCAGCCATCCTCGCAAGATTAGCCTCATCCCAATACTCCAGTGGAAGATTCGGAAGTTGAATCCACACTGGTGAGGAGAATTTCCAAGTCGATTTGGAAAGAGCTCCGACAGTCCATTGCTCCACCCCAATTATCTGGCCGGCCACATACTAAGGCCCGGTCAAGTTTCTGCACATTACCCCGAGCCTTATCCAAGTCCAGATTCACCATTCCATCCTCCCGTATGAAGGACTTAACATCATCCTTTAGTCTAAGGGCAATTGGCGCAGCCCTCTTCCAAGCATTTGCACCAGACGTGGTCGTTTGGTTTGGATTCTCAGCTGTCCTCGTTGAATTCCTAGTCAAGCCAGCAGATAGGGAAACCTCTGTGGCATTACCACAAACACCTTGTGGGCAAGCAAAAGGACTGCTGGAGGCGGAATCCGGCCCCATAGGCAATTTCCCACCAGATTGTAATTCTGCCGCTGACTTCACCTCACAGCCCCCCGCCATGCTGTTCTCACCACCAGACCATCCATTCGACCCCAGACCCAATTCTGCAATCCAGCTTCGGGTTCCAAACTTGAACACTGGCATTACAGTCTCACGAACTGGAGGCACCGATCCAGTGTCATCCCCACGCCTCAAACCGTCAACGCACCTCTTGGTCTCCATGGCTTTCCGGTCAGCAACCTCCCCTTCAACCTCCATGAGCTCCTCACGGACAACGGGGACCATCGACCCAACAGGATGCTCCGATCGACAGTACCTTTGAACATCTTTCAGAAAATCTTCCATCTCCATGCTTCCCATAATCTCCATACCCATCCCCACCTCGGACGGGCCTTGATTGCCATCAAGAGGGTCCTCCACAGCCGTAATGTCGCCCCCAAAAACGACCACATCGGCTTCATTCCCAGCGCCCTTCGAGCGAGTAAATAATGCCATCGACTCCAAATGAGAGCCTCCAACGCAAGCTAGAGATCATTCCGACTTTCTTCCAGAAGCCCCGTTCCCAAAACCCAGCTTCCCGTTCAGACCGGCACCGCTCGCTGCAGTGTCTCCACTATCAGCTTTCGCACCCCCTGCCTTGACGGGTGATCTCGCATACACCAGCTATTTTTTGGACGTTCCCGACCCCTGAGCCCCATTGAGCCCTTTCAAAGCGGTTCGCCTATCTCCAGTAACCCCCTCCCCCTCCGCCACTCCATGCCTAGATGCCCCGCTCCCAGATACTCCACGACTTCCATCAGATCTCCTGACCTTACCCTCCGAGCTTTTCCCACCAACCGAATCCTTACCTCCCCCGCCCCACAGAGAGTGACGTGGGGGTGACCGGCGGTCA
>NW_021318693.1:8451378-8452184 GCF_001605985.2 Dendrobium catenatum
AGTGACACTCCCACGCCTCGATCCGTCAACACCCCCCCTAGCCTCCATAGTTTTCCGGCCAGCAACCTCCCCTTCAACCTCCATGAGTTCCTTATGAACAACGGGGACCATCAGCACCACAGGATTTTCCGGCTGACTGCTGCCGTGAACATCTTCCAGAAATTCCTCCACCTCCATACTACCCATAATCTCCATGCCCATTCCCGCCTCGGACGGGCCATGACTTACCTCATGAGGGTCGGCCACAACCACATTTACGCCCCCAACATCTACCACACCGGCTTCATTCCCTGCGCCCTTTGAGCGAGTAAATGAAGCCACAAAATCCAACTGAGCGCCTCCAGCGCAAGCCGGAGCTTCTTCCGATTTTCTTCCAGCAGCTCCGCTCCCGTAACCCAACCTCCCGGTCAGACCAGCACCACTCGCTGCAGAGTCTCCACTATCAGCCTTCGCACCACCCGCCTTGACGGGTGATCTCGCATACACCAGTTGCTTTTTGGAGGTTCCCGACCCAAGAGCCCCATTGAGCCCTTTCAAAGGGGTTCGCCTTTCACCAGAAGTCCCCTCCACCTCCGCCGCTCCAGGCCTAGACGGCCCGCTCCCAGACACTCCTCGACAACCTTCAGATCTCCCGACCTTACCCTCCGAGCCTCTCCCACCAACCGAATCCTTTCCTCCCCCGCCCCGCAGAGAGTGACGTGGGGGTGACCGGCGGTCACCCCCCACCATACCTCACGACGAAAGGCAGACGCAACCAGATCTCGCCGCCAAGAGGGAACCCCCCGAGCGAGAACGCGCACGCCCCG
>NW_021318693.1:8452284-8459151 GCF_001605985.2 Dendrobium catenatum
GAAAGTAAAACTAGTTACAAGTAAACCATCACCTATACCCTATCACTTTCTTCCCTCAACAAAGACACCAAAGTTGAGAAGAACTCAGGATTATTCACATCTTTAAAAACAAAACTATCAACTATGGCAAGCTTAGAACAACAATCAGCCGGCCGATTCTTATTCCTATTAACATGCTGAAAAAGAACCTGTTTGAAATTCATCAAAAAGTGAGATCCGGCCCGTCCACCATGCGAAGGATTTTTTTCTAACGATCCCTCAAGTGTTGCATCCATAGAATAGTAGCAATACAGTCAGCTTCAATAATAATCCCGTCAAGCTCCATCATCCAGTCCTCCAAAATGTTCCGGATAGCCTCAACAGCCAAAATTTCTGCATGAAGCGCATCCCAATGTTCAATTCTTTGTCCAGCAGCAACAATAAGGGAGCCTTCATAGTTACGAGCAACAATGCCAAGTCCAGCCTGATAATTCAGCTTAACAGACGCATCAATGTTGAACTTAATCCAACCTGGAGGGGGGGGGGGCACCATAGTTTATGAGAGGGCAGTCCCGAAGGCTGAATAATGCTCCATTGCTCCAGAATTGGTGTTCTACACGGTCTTGGAAAAAGCGATAACGCTGTGGCAGCAATTACGCTGGGAGATTGATACGACCTTCCATGCCGCAAATCATTATGAGCACGCCAAAGCTGATAAACCACATAATAGTAGATGCATCCAATGCCCGTGTTCTTATTTACACAGTCACCGAGCTCCCTGAGAAGCTCCTCCAGGAAGTTGACACACGGAATGCCAAATCCCCACTTACCCAGAATGGAAATCACCTGTCTCAACTTATTACATTGGGTAATACAGTGATCCAATGTCTCCTCCTCATTACAGCCCCAAGGACATAACATGGACTCAGATAATCCCCTGTGGAACATCCAGGAATTATTCGAGATAGCTTTCTTAAGGACCCTCCACCAGAAAAAAATTTCACGAGGGTGGAGCTTCAACTTATCAAACCAGACAAATGGATATCCTCCAATGTCAATAGAGGCCCTGTATGCCATAGCAGTTACAGTCAAACTAGAGCGGGAATAGCATAATTCAGGACTATCCACACCATTACCATTGTTAGTCGTTATAGCCTTAATCCTCTGACCCAGGATCTTCCCAAAACAGTCTTCCATCGCCTTCATATCCCACTGCAATGAGCTATCCAACAACGAGCTAACATTAACATTATCCACCATCTCCATATTAACGAAGGTCGGCCAGTTGGCAATCTTCCGATCCAAAATCCACATATCATTGAGGACATTAATAGACTGCCCATCACCAATCTTCCACCTGATGATTGGATGAAGAGCTTTTGCACCATCCTGGATAATCTTCCAGGTAATAGAAACATTACTCTCAGTAACACTGCACCAAACATCACTACCATACTTGGCAATAAGTACCTTATTCAATAGGGATTCCGAATTCTGAATCATATCCCAAGCCAGACGTGCTCGAAGAGCACTCTGCCATTTCTCTAAACAATAGAACCCCAATCCTCCCTGATTTCTGGACTGGCATAACTCCTTCCATGCTACATAATGCATCCCTCTACTATTAGAGTCCTTTTGCCACATAAACTTCCTGGCAATCTTTTCAATAGAGTGAAGAATACTCTTAGGAACCATAATGTGTGTACTCAGATACATCGGCACAGTTAAAAGGGATGTTTTGATCAGCAAAGCTCTGGCAGCAAATGATAAATGCTTCTTCCCCCACAAATTGGTCTTATCATGAACATTCTTAATTAATTTACCAAAATCAGCAGCTTTGGGTTTATAAATCGTCAATGGAAACTTAAGGTACTCAAGGGAGGTCACCTTTCTAAAGCCAACCACTTTGGCAACCATATTCTTCCTCCATACAGGACATTTCCTATTGAACAAGATGGCAGACTTGCCTCCATTAATCTTCTGACCCGTCCATCCACAATATGATTCAAGCAATCTCAAGATAAGGATTGTATTATTTCTGGTAGCTTCAGCAAACACCAGAATATCATCAGCGTATAATAAATGGGATATCCTTTCCGACTGTCCAGTAACCTGTATGCCAAGCTGCCCTCCCCTCTGCTTAAAAGCTTTAGTTAACAGCTCATAATAAAGAATGAATAAGGGGACAAGGGACATCCTTGTCTTAACCCGCTTCTTGCACAGATCCATTGGGTCCTTCTCCCATTAATCAGGAGAGTAAATTTTGGCTTGGTGATGCACTGAATCACCCAACAGACAAACCTGTGCTTGAATCCCATCAATTCCATAACTTTCTCCAAAGTTTCCCACATCATACAATCGTACGCTTGCTCCATATCAACTTTCAATGCCATCAATCCAGATTTCTGAGTCAAGCATTTAAATTTACACATAATCTCCTGTGCAAGCAATCCATGACTGGATATGGATCTCCCCGGGATGAACGCCCCATGTTCTTCACTAATAATACTGCTGAGCACCGGTTTCAACCGGTTGATCATCACTTTGGCCACAATCTTATAAAAAGATTGACAAAGGCTGATTGGTCTAAAGTTGGAAGAAGAATTGGCATTATCAATCTTCGGGATCAGCACCACAAGAGTTTCCTTCCAGCTATCACACATAGAGTTATTAGTAAAAAAATAAAGAATAGAACGCACCACATCACCTTTGATGATCTCCCAGTAGAACTTCAAGAAGGAAAAATTGATGCCATCAATGCCCGGGGATCTATTAGTACCCAGACTAAAGACAGCATGCTTAACCTCCTGTTTTGTGACCTCCGCTTCCAGCGCAGCATTCATATGTTCAGGGATCCTATCTTCCTGTGAGAATTCAGGCCAATTCATTACAGATATCTGCCGCTCTTTCCATTTTGACACAAAGAAATGCCAAAATTCTTCCTGAATGAGATTCGGGTCATTAACACATTCACCATTCTGTTTTTGAATTTCCAAGATTCTATTACCTCGTCTACGAGCCGAAGCATTGGAGTGAAAAAAATGGGAGTTGGCATCCCCTTCCTCAATCCACTTTGTTTTAGCTCTTTGTCTCCACCACGTCGCCAGCCTTGCCAACGTGGAATTAGGCTCCCCAGCCTTTCTTCGCAGCTCATCATCTTGTTCCTCATTCAGTCCATCCGCCGAGCATTCAATCATTTGATGTTCCTCAATGCGATTTTCCAACGCAACCTTCATCTCACCCAATTCTTTAAGATGATTCTGGCTCCAGAAAAATAGGGCCTTAAGCGTCCTAGAGCGTTTACGATTTAAGATCCATCAGGCTGTCCAACATCCTGTTTATGCCACTTACTCCACACTATCTTCCATGTAGCTGGATAAGTCATCCAGATGTCTTCAAACCACGGCCATCTGCTACCATGTTTCAACTCTTTGGGAGTCAACATCAAAGGACAGTGGTCCGAGGCTATACGAATGAGGTGCTTAACAGTAGCCAATGGGGCCAACCTTAGCCCAACAGAATTCATAAGAACTCTATCTAATCACACCCAAATCTTGATGTTGCCACTCTTGTTATTCGACCAAGTATATCTCTGTCCCATAAATCCCAGATCATGCAGATCATTAATGACCATAAAATCAGCCATCTCCTGTGCACTAATAGTGTAGCTGTATTTCCTACCCCCTTTCTTCTCCCCCTGATTCAGACAACAGTTAAAGTCTCCCCCCACTATAATTGGGAGGTCAGAGCTAACCAGAGGGCCAATCTGATTCAACAACAGTCTTCTAGTATGATACTCTTTACTAGCATAAACGATAACAATTCCCCATTTCTGTAAGTTGGGTAAAACCATATTACCAACAAGCGCCAGCTCCATTGTCATAACCACTTCAAACTGTACAGTATCCCTTCTCTACAAAGCCAATATTCCTCCCGATTTACCCGCAGCAGGAACATGAAAAAAATCCAAGTTACAACCATTGAGTTTATTAATCTCCAATCGGCTGAAATCTTGCACCATGGTTTCAATCAAACCAACAAAATTCACCTCATTATTGCTAATGAGGCTACTCAAGTAGTGCCCAGTTTGCTTCTTACGGGCACCCCTGCAATTCCATAAAAGGATAGACGACATTAATAAACTAAAGGGGAAGCGTCCCCGCCGCCTTGATCCTCCCCCAAATCATAGCTTGTAGCTTCCACCATCTCCTTTTTCCTTTTTCTGGGAGCCTCCAAAATAGGTCCCAATTGATTAAGCTCCTTCAGAGCATTGGCTCTGTTAGCCATTCTTATACCAGTCGTGAACGGCAACCTCTGCTTAAACCCCATCCCGCTTTGCTTATGAGTGGGCTTCAACTTACTATCTGGCACTTGAACCTTGTTCAAGTCTACTTGCTTTTGAATGTTGAAGTTCTGTTTGCTGCCCATATTCTCCTTATTCCTACCTTGTGTTCGTGTAGTTCTTCTTCTTCGTGGGGGAACTTGAATCCAAGGACCCATATGATCCTCACTATCCTGCGATCCTTCCTCTGTGATAACGTTGCCCCCATTACATTCATCATGTGCATCAGCATTCCCCCCTTTGTCTCGACTGTCAACAGATTTTCCTTTGCTACCATCCTCTATTTTAACAACAGGTAACACCATCTTCTTAGGTTGTATGGGATCCAATTTACCATTCCTACCCAAATTCTGGGCAGAGCTACATTCTCCCTTGCCACCCTGCTTCAATTGTTCTTCTGCTCTTCTGACCTCATTCCCCCCTTGTCCAACAGCTTTAGATGGACAGGACTCCTTCTGATGCCCCACTTTTCCGCATCCATTGCACAACAGCCCAATGCCTTCATATTCTACCTTTTGGTAGAACCTTCCATTCATACCATTAATCCAAATCCCAGGTTGAAGTTTCTTATCCAAACACATTCGAACACACACCCGGGCATATTCTCTTCTACCCCAATTTCCCGTCTGCGCATCAATCCAGAGAGGAACACCGATCTTCGACGCAATCCTAGCAATATTACAATCATCCTAGTACTTAAGAGGAAGATTTGGAAGACAAATCCATACCGAGGAGGATAATCCTTCCATTGACTCTGGAGAGAAGCTCGGCATCCATCTATTCAGCCCCACAACATTACCTCCTATGAACCAAGGACCACCACATAACACAGCATTCCTGGCTTCAGTTGATCCAAAAACACAAACAAAATAGTCATGCCCCAGCGTTGTTAGCTGAAATTCCCCAAATCTTCCCCACTGACTCTGGATTTCATTCTTCAAGAGGAAGAACGAAACTCTCCTGCCCAGGATCTTCCCGACAACAG
This sequence comes from Dendrobium catenatum, assembly GCF_001605985.2. Lineage (NCBI taxonomy): Eukaryota > Viridiplantae > Streptophyta > Magnoliopsida > Asparagales > Orchidaceae > Dendrobium > Dendrobium catenatum. The sequence continues at coordinate 8,457,591 of NW_021318693.1, forward strand.
CTCTTTCTAATTTGGCTACATTCACCATAACATACTCCATGTTGAGATCAATAGTGAGCACATCATTAGATAACGCATTTATCTCCTCTGAATTTTGAATCGGAACATGCTCAGCCTTCCTCCAGGCATTACTCACACCACCAGAGAATAGCGAGACTCTATTCTCAAATTGTACCTGAGCCTTTCCTTTCGCAATCTCCGAGCTCCTGATTGAAGAATCATTCCCACAATCACCTAGAGGGCTATTTTGCTGATTATTCAATCCAGCATAACCATCCTCTATTTCATTCACCCTTATCATTTCAATCACAGCTGATTTCCTCACCAAATCGTTGCTTCCAGCATCATCCCTAATAACATTGTTCTGATCATTCAAATTAGAACTAACCTCCATCACGCAGTCAGCTCCAATCATCGGATCAGCATTCACCAATGACTGTTCGTTGCCAATCTTCATCGCACCAGTCTGACCCGGCATAGCCGCATCAACATCGAACATCTCTTCCAGATCTATGCTCTCCTCCCGCTCCGATTGCATTTCTTCCACCTCCATTGAAGATTCCGTCCCAGCAAAGGTCGAATTAATCCTCATACTCACTTCCGCAGTTGGCATCAGCTCCATCTTCAAACTAGGAAGAGAATCTTCCCTCTTCATAGCATTCGCACGCGTCTGAATACCGCCCTTAGCTATCGACATTGCCGTTTTTAGATCCAAGCTCTTCGTCTTGACCTTCCAACGGCCTTTCGATGATCCTTCTGATCCCGTCTTTCCTGCTTCACGAGTTTTTCCTTTTGACTACCCAGTCGCAGGTTTACTCGGAGATCCTCCCGATCCCGTCCCCGAACGATCCACAATCTTCTTCGAACCTCCCGAACCAACTCTTGAATGCCTTCTCTCATCACCTCCGATCGATCCATCACCACCGCCCCCGCTTGAGCTGGGGGGAGACCTTTGGTCACCCCCTGCCATCCCCAGAGCTTCTCTCACTACAAATCTCCTAGAGAGAGAAAGAAACGGGCTGAAATGATGCTTTGAGAGAGAGGGAGAGAGAGAGAGAGCGAGAGAGCAAGAGAGATAGAGAGAGAGAGAAAGCAAGTAAGAGCAAGCTAGAGAAAGAATGAGAGAGAGCAAGAGAGAACAAGGGATAGAGCAAGAGAGAGAGAGGGAGAGAGAGAGAGAAAGAGAGGGAGAGAGAGAGATAGAGAGAGATAGAGAGAGAGAGATAGGGAGAGAGAGGGATAGAGAGAGAGCGAGAGAGAGAGCAAGAAAGGGCAAGAGAGTGCAAGAGAGAGAGGGAGAGAGAGAGAGCAAGAAAGAGCAAGGGATTGCAAGAGAGAGAGAGATGGAGAGAGAGAGAGAGAAAGAAAGAAAGAGAAAGGGAGTGCAAGAGAGAGAGAGAGGGAGAGAGAGCAAGTGAGAGCAAGCTAGAGAGCAAGAGAGAGAGAGAGGGAGAGAGACAGAGAGGGAGAGGGAGAGAGTTAGAGAAAGAGGGAGAGAGAGAGAGAGAGATAGAGAGACTGAGAGAGAGGGAGAGAGAGAGGGAGAGAGGGAGAGAGAGAG
>NW_021318693.1:8459251-8491602 GCF_001605985.2 Dendrobium catenatum
CTTTCCTTTCTTCAGACTGCTCTCGTAAAATGCATCCTAGGAGCCTCTCCTGCAAATTGCTACCTATTAAGGAAGTTGTCCTCAAAAGTTTAATAGTGAAACCTCAGGAGAAAAGCACGACTCGTGGATATTTATTCAGAAAGGGATCTCACAGCATTTGTTCTTGCACTGGTGTTCACACTCATCGAGAGTTCGCTCACTCAAGATGTCCAACAGAGACGTCCCGGCTTTTGGGCTTTCAACTCCACTGAGATCGCCCACGTGGTGGTGCGTTGTTGCGCTCCATAAACTCTTAAAAGAGGGTTCTAGGTCGCTAAAAGGTTACTTATGAACCTTGGAAATCGGAGCCATTCAAAAGCAATGCCGTTAATACTTCACAATTGGCGAAATAGTAGAGCATCCGACCCTCCTGCATTGCACCAGCTTGCTCGGAAGTGGGCCAGATGTCGTCCGGATTTTCATTCCAGTGAAAACTTAAAAAGTTGTGGCACAAAGCCCTTTGGCGTAATGGAACTCATCATATTCCTCGGGTGAAGGTCATATGACCCTTGAATAGCACGTCTTGAGCATGGGCTAAGGCCCGCTTACCTGGTCTCATTAACTGCTTGATATCGCTTCCGAGGTGGAATAAGGGAATGGAGGAAGACGTGCAGGGTGAACTAAGGAGACGAGTGTCCTACTGGACAGGGAGAGGTCACAGTGGTGACGGTCGAGAGGTCTGGAATAGGGTGAATTCTGCCTTTTGGCCTTCTGTGACTCTCGAGCTGACTGGGGATATCATAAAGACTCTTGCGGATTGTCCAAACTCTCTTGCATTTCTCTAACTTGTTGACATCATGCCTAGAACTGAAGTCTCCAATTTTTTAATGCCTTCAATCTCATCTTTCACAGACTCTGACTCTGGATCAACAGCATGTGATCACGATCCTTAACAAATGGCGCGCTTGCTGGGTCAGCTTTCCTTATAGACCTCTAGTTAACAATGAATGCCCCAATAATAATCTCTCTCCTGGAAATCATGCCGTACGGATCAAAAAGCCATTTCCTTCTTGTTCAACAAGAGTTTCGTATTCTGACTACCTCCTCGACCGGTCTATCCAATTTGATTTAGGGTCAAGGGTAGTACCTTTATTAGCACAGCCAATCAAACCTCTCAGAATCCAATAAGGGCAAGACTGTAGTTGGTGGTATTAGGACTGTTGAGACTTCTGTTCTGGTTACTTCCATTTCTAATCCCGGTCAAGCTCTTCCTGCGTTCGATCTACCTGAGCTGGTAGTCGAAGATTGGCATCTCTACAGAGAGGACATATTCTCAGGAGAAGGTAGGAGCTTGAAAAGTATAGTTCCAACATCGGTAAGGTAAGAGTCCTACAGACACCTAACTAGGGCTAGGAATGACACCGCCTTGGGAATCATTCAACTGGCGTAGGCAGGAAGTAACTATTGATCCGGAGTCAGGCCTGCCTTGCAGGACTATCGACTGTAAACTGGAGTACACTGAATCCATCAATTCAACTGAATCGGGAGTAGGGTCGACTGAAACGTCGTGGAAGGCCTGAGAATGAACTTAGAAGTTCTAGGAGGTGGGTGACAGATCTCCACTTGGTTTCTCCTTGGGCACATATCCTTTCAGGAGATTTTAGGTCTTTTCCGTAAGGTCCAGACTTTGAATTCCCCTCTTGGTTTGACAATACAAGAGGCGAATCGTTAGAGGTTTACTATGTGGGGGTACCGGGGGTTCTACCAGTAGAAGGCAGCCTCTCTCGGACCCAGTCAACACAATACCGCTCGTTGGGAGGGAGGGCGTGGCACGCAGTGATATCCAGTCCAACCTACGAAGTAGAGGCTGGTCAGAACTCTTAATTTCTAACGAATTGAGGTTAATTCTTGCTCAGATACTTATTCGTCAACATTCTTTTTGGAAGCGATGTGAGATCACTCCTCATGTTTCACATACTCCTCTTATAGTCTGCCAAGTCTGTTGCAGCACATGTATGAATTATTATTCGCAGATTAGGTCTTTTTGAAGGATGTTTTCTTTCTGAGTTTCTTTTGGTCGAGTAGCGACCGGGCATGTGGTGGAGAGGGCCTATCCTACGCTATCCTCATCCCCCTGAGCTGAAGCCAAGGGGTAAAAGCACTCCCTTTAAAGGAGGAAGAGGAAGCAGGAAGGTAGCTCCTCAACAGTCAGGTCTACTTAGCCAAGGTCTAAAGGGAGAACTCTCTTAGCCTTAATATTATTTCTAAGTCTCTAAATAATTCTTCTTCTATCTTCGTGGTGAATCTAAGTCAGAACGCAACCTGTCTTCAAAAACCAGACTTAATTTCAGTGGGAGGCGTCAACAACCGTTCAGGCTGTTCCTGATATTTCTACTGACTTACTGCAAAGTGGGTGAGCTCAACATTAACTCACTACTGGGCGGAGTTTCCTTACTTGGCATCCCCAAGCTCACACTGGTGTCACATCCATAGAGATCTACTAGAGTACTGAATCTCATTCCAAAAATAACAGTGTCTCCTTGGTCATCTTACATTAGAGACAACTCTCGGTCAAAAAGAGAATCAGATTTGCGCCATTGAAATTTTTCTGAAGTCGAAAAATGATTAAATAGATTTTTTTTTTGAAAGAGTGGTCAAAGTATTTTATTACATTTTTGAAAGTAACATAATATTGCCCACAGAGGAAATCGTATGGGGTAATATGTCAATTGGAGTAAAAATTATGAAGGAGAATTTTGAGAATTTGAAGATGGGTTTCTTACAAGTTCCAAAAACACACGGCAAGTTCCCCTGCCCCGAAGCTTATGGAAATTGTGAAAACTCAAGTAAGAGGAATAAGTTTAACTCCTCCCACTTAAAATGTCAAAGGGGAAGTGAGGGGGTTAAAACTACAAGTTTGGATGAAATAAGATTTGCATTTTTCAATTTTAAGATTTATATGTTGAACGAAAACATTTCGACCATAAAAATCCTATAAATTAAATAAAGGGAGATCCAGAGATTCGTGATTTGACACTGTCGCTCACAGGCGTTAGCTGGGGCAAGGAAGTCAAAATCATAATGAAAAGGGAAATTAGAGGTGGTGGAACTCTCTTTTAGGTTTGTTATCTTTAGATATTGGACCAACTCACCCAAGGAAGAAATGGCAAAGGGACCACGGAAAAATGATAGTTAAAAACTTACCGATGAAACAAAACTTTGCCATTTAAAGTGAGAGAGAGATTTGTCCCCCCGGGCGTGCCATTTTTTGTTGGTGAATTTTGGCAAACAGGTTTTTGAAAAATATAGTTTGTCTTTGGGGATTATTGAAGATTAAGGTTGAGCTCTAATCTAAGGTCGAATCAACTCTGTTAGAGAAGAGTATATTCACCCCGGGGGACAAAAGATAACTTTCTAACGGTATTTGCAACTAAGAAATATGTACACCATCTTGAATATATGTACGGGTCCTAAGGAGAACATTATGCCGAGGAGCAATAGTAGGAAGTTCAACTATACTTGCAATTACAATTCAGGAAATCGTCGCATTCACATTCCAAAGCCTTATGAATGAGAGGATATATCTCGCCCAAAGGGAAATGATACATTCTACGATAATTCTTCTATATGAACGACGACGATCATCGTCTTTACGGTTTTCCCAGATAATTAGTGAAGGTTTAAAATCAATTTAAAATCAGGTGTGTTGGGGTTCTAAATTCCTGTAGCGCAAGCCTCGTAGTTATTATATGTGAGGAGAATAAAAATCTCTACGAAATACTCTCGATTTAAAATAATGGCTAATTTGGTAGAGTTTCTAGGAAGTTGATCTAAAGTATGAGTAGAATTATTGGAACTCAAAAAAGGGAATTGATCAAAATTGAAGCATTATTAACAGAATCAAATGAGAGAGTAGGGGAACTTTTGAGATTCTGAACCATCCGAAGTGTTCCCAACTTAATCTCAGTTGGGCTTTAATGTTTTAAAAGGAATTGAAATGAAGCTTTAATTAAGTTAGTATGTTTAATTAGAAATTTGGGATTAGATTCCCGAAGTTTGGGGTCTTATCAACAAAATCTGCCCCGGAACTAAACTATTGGACACTTGAGCCACAGTCGTTGCCAATCCTAACTTAATGGCAAGTGCAAGGTCTGCGACTACCACGGCCTGAATGGAGCCACCACTAGTCGATTAAATAAAAATGAGTCGGCTTTTAAAAAGAGTGGTAAGGACGTTTGTAATTACAGATTTTGGAGAGTTGGGCCGCATCTAGAGACCTCCTAATTAGCCCCGTTGTACATAGTGGGCTGCAAAAATGCTTAACGTGCAATTAAAAGTTTTGACTCTTTTGTTTTGTTATTATGCAATGCCTGCTAGTAACAATTCAATCAAGTGGTGAAATTAAAACAGGCTTATAAAATAGTTTTTAGAAGACTGGACCCATTCCGAACCGGTCGTCCTCAGGTCAGAATCCGGACTTACCCGCATCGGGGAAGGTTAAAGATAGGAAGATAATAAAAAATATGCCGCACCTCCGGGGTCGATCCCCGGCTAATTTCCTAGATTCTTACTTTCTATTGTTATTAGACTCAGCAAATTTTGGACTTTAATATTTTGAGTATAAAACTTACACAAATCCGCCTCTAGCCTCACGATATCAGGCGAAAACAGAAGAGCGCATGCAATCGCCAAAACCTAGAAAAACGAATAAGCTAGAGGCAATCAAATCATCACAGCAAATAAAATAATTAATAATGTCCAAGGCGATATGCTTGCTATTAAACCAGAATATGCAGAAAGTAAAGTGGCGTGGCACCACTAGCAACACCGGTTCTAAACCTAAGTAACGACGTCAAGTTATTTTGAGTGGATACTCTCAATCTTCATCTTCAGAGATTCTTCAATTTTAATTCGTCTTTGGATCTCCTTTTATCAATCTTCTGAATCTCGTGTGGATTACCAAATGGACAAGAGGCGTTCTCTAAGGGGAAGGCCACTCTTTCCTTCTTGGGTAAGGAAGAAATGATCCAGAATTTGGTCAATTGGAAAAGGAGTGTTCCCTAAGGGTACCTTTTCCCTTTGGAATCCAGCTTTGATCATGATACCCACTCAATAATCCAACTTTCACAACACTTGACCTTGACAATTACAATAATACAAAATAAAAGATTAGACTCTACCTGCAGGTTATCCAAGCAATAATATTTAAAAACAGTTATCACAACAGTTTATAGAACAGAAGAAGAAATAAACACACTGGCCACGCTCTTTTATTGATTTAGGGTTTGCAGCTGAAGCACCTGTCAAAGAGTTAAGCAATTGATTAAATTTTTTGATTTGCCCCTTTTTTAATTTGCTCCTGCAATGAGCGTGGCCACCTGCAGAAAACTGGTCAACACCAGATCGGCCCTACCTAAGGTAATCTAGTCGCCAAACACATCAATCCATCACAGAAGGGTAAGAAAAGTAAGCAGAACAGCAAAGCAATTCACACAACAGCAGTGAACTACGAAAAACCTGCACACACAGTAAAGTAAACACCGGCCTAACCTAATCAGAGTTGGGTTGTCCTAGCATCTCATCTAAAGTGTGTGTAAAAAGGTTCGTTGTGGCGGGGTAGGTCTAAAGTGGTAATTAGTTAGAAGTTGCATAAAAGTGCTGGATTTTTAAGGTTAAAGGATTTAATGTTAAGATTTAAGTTAATATTAAGATTTATTAAACTTATTTAACAGTTAATTGATTATACCTGTTGCAGCACGTAGGCCGATTATTTCACCTTCTTGGGCTAAAGCTAATAGCCTCGTAGGCCTGGGTTACGCCAGTACAGATGGGTTGAATTAATGTTATTTAAATTGGATTGAATTAAAGGAGTGATTGATTAAAGGGAGTGGTTACTGATTTAATGGTTGTTGAGATTTTATATCTATTGAAAGAAATTCAGAAATTTAGAGAGTTATGAATTTTTGAAGTTATCAGATAATGCTAACAGGGTCAAAACTGACTGTTTAAATTAAAGTTAATCTTAGGTTTTTCAGATTTTAATAATATTAGACCTAATATGATTTTTTAGACATATGGCACATTTCAATTTGGATTTCTATCAAAATGTATGATTTTAGAAATTGATATTTTGAAATTTCAATTAATTTCAATTAAAGACTTTCTAGTGATTTTGGCCAAATGGATTCAAACTCCTGAAATGCTCTCAGAGATCAGAGGTGATTAAGGGGAGATTATGCAGCTTAATTAAATTCTTGGATTATTAATGATTATTAATTAATTATTAAATTACATGAATTTAACTTAAAATTAATTAAGCTCTTGTGATGTCCCAATCAAGGGCTTTTAATTCTAAATGGTAGGTTTCAAACGATTAATATGAAGTTTAACTTGAATTTTTGGAGTTTTATAAAAGGCGATTATTAGGATTTAATTAAGCTAGGGCAATTCTAGCTAAGGGCAAGCTATGTGCTCTAATTGTGAACCAATGAACCCAAACTGATGAAATTTTGATCCATGGGGTCACATGATTAACCAAGGCTGAACACACCAATTTGGCTCAATGTGGAATACTTAAAGGTGATAACTAGTCGCTAAAGGTGAGCTCTAAGTCACATTCAGCAAATCCTAGGGAGCTATCTAAGGTTGGGATGGGCAAAGTCAGGTGGCAGCCTATCACTCATATCCTAAGCATAATCCAACACACAGAAAAAAAAACATATCTAATCTCATTGGGATGCTTAAACCCAAATTTGCTTAGGGTCAACCAGACCCTTAAAAACTCAAAACTTGGGAAAGGTGCCCTTAGACTTTTAAAACATGGGAGACAATAATTTGACATGTCAAAGACATGCCAAATTCAATTCTCCCAAAGTTTCCATGCCTGGAACGTTAACTACAAACGTAATGTGCTAATTGAAATAATCCATCAATGAAATTAACTTAACATACATGCAATTGGGCCTCCAAGCATAGGGCGTTAGAAGATCTCCTGAGAACTAGTGCAATGGACCGTAAAATACCTAAGTTTGGTCATAGTCGTGCGAGGGAGATAATGGATTTTTGAAGTTTCCCATGATACTTTCTGGTAATTATTAATCCAACCATTAAACAACAGTCAGCAGCGCTTTACACGCGCGCGTCCCGATTGGCGGTGCAAATCATTGGCGCTGACTGGGTAACGGCGGTATTAATCGTAGCCGTCGGATGCGGGACTGGACGGATCTAGGATTCAAGGCGTCGGGAACCACGGGAATAATCCGACGCCGGATTCGGAATCAATGGCTGAGATTTCTCTTCAACTCCGCTCTAACCCAGCCGTGACTTCCCGGCGTGATCCTATGTCCGCCGCGATACGTTCAACAAATTACAGGGAAGGATAGGGGAGTGAAACCTCTTCAATCCAACGGGGAAATCCTTGGGGTGAGGTTCTCACCTTGACCGGACTACTAGCTGGGGAAGTCTCAGGATAAGAATATAACGAGCAGAGAAAGTCTTCAAACGAATGGAGCTTCCTATCTGAAAGCTTTTAGGAAGACGAAGCGCGCAGTTCCTTCAGAGCTGCGACTGGAGAAGGTAGAGTACCAACTTCGAGCGGGACGACGAAGCCTTTCGCCGATCGCTCGATAGGATGGAAGGGACGGTTGGGACTCGAAGGAAGGTGTGGAGATCAAGGAACTCTAGGGAACGTATCGAGAACTCTGGGATCGATCTGGCGGCTTGGGGCCCACCCTATTCATCCTCGTCCCGCGAGCCTTCGGACGGCCAGTGATTGATGGAGGAGGTCGGGTGATCCAAGTGGAAAGGGGCACCATTCCAGAGAGCTCGAGCCTCAAGCCGGCGAGCCACAGCCTTTGGAAGCTTCCGGTCTGGGGGCACCGGAGCTTCTCTCCATTGTGTCGACGCTGCCGTCCCGCACCACCATTTGGGTCTGGGTCGGATGACCAGGGAAGCCGATAGGGGAAACGGAGCCATGTGGAGTTCAAATTGGGCCTGGTTATGGATCGTGATTCTGGTGGCTCGTTGGGCTCGAACCTGCTTGGTTGTTGAGTCGGATTGACTGATTCAGGTTCAGTACCGAGACCTGGTTGGTTGGAGAGTCTGGTCTGGGCACCCAACGCAAGTGCAATCGGGTCGAATTTCGATCTGGATTAAAGTGGCTCGGGTTGATCCAAAACCTCTCGGATGGGTCATTTGAGGCTCACCAATCAGGGCCAGACGGCTTGAAGTGGGAAGTGGGGTTGGGTCTGGTGCACCCAACTGCAAGTGGCAATTGGGTCCAATTTGATCTGTGTCAAAGGTTGGCTGGGTCAAGTGTTTTTGGCTACTTTGGGTTAGCCTAAATTGACCCAAGCTATGCTCAAGGCGGCTTGGCTGGAGGGGTGTATTGGACTATTGGCCACCTATGGGAGGTGTTGCCAGTTCATATTGGATTGAGGTTGAGGAGTGGCCCAATCCAAGTGCTTAGGCATCTTTGGCTAGCTAACTCTTGACCTAATGAGCCCAAGATTGGGGCTGGTCAAAGGAAGGTTGTATGGTCAATGGGAACCCAATGGCAACCTTGATGGATTCAATATTGAATTAGATCAAGGTGGCTCAGGTAGTAACTCTTGGGTCACTTGGTCAAGCCATAGGTAACCAATATACCCAAGGCTTGGATGACCAAGAGGTCTTTGGGTACCAAGGGTTCATTACCATAACTTAAAGACTTGAATGGAGTAGATTCAAATTTTGAAAGGGAAAGGGTGTATAGGTCCATGGTCAAACTGGGTTTGACTGTCAACCAGGTATGACCAAGGTCTGGGTTGGGGAGTTCAACAAGTTGAGTTGTGATATTGAAATTTACATTGAAGTGTTTCAAAGAGTTTGAATGATTGTATTGAATAACATTGAAACCTGTTATTATCGTAGGAGAAACGCATACAATTGGCCATTGGTCAACTAGAGTCAAAAATGTCGGAAAAATGCACGTACTGTTCAATGGGTTTAAATAGGGTCTGGATAGTGATTGGAGGCTTGATAAGGGTTCCAAGTTCAAGATCTAAGGGGTCGGCTCAGGGCATAGGCTGTAATATATTGAAGTTTTACAGCCTTTGAATTTTAATTAAATCTGGGTAGAGATTCAGAATGAGCTCAAAGTTGGGAGGGTCGCCTCTAGAGACATGTTTAATCACTTGCAAGTGATGACCTGAATCAGAGGCATGACTGTGGTTTTGAATGTTGAAATCTCTAAAAGGGTCTTTTAGGGACAAGGCCTTGAGACTTAGGGTTTGAGTCACTGATTTCCGGATCCTGAAATAATTATTAAGGTTTGAATAATTAAATTGAAGTATCCAAACCATTTTACAATCATGTGTGATGTTAAAGATGGAAGGGTCAAGGCTGATTAAGATAGGACATAGTCTAGGTTAAAATTGGATTGTCAAATTATTGGAGCAAGGTGGAATAGTTTGAAATTGATGATTTGGATTTAGATTGTATGGAGTTTGAGATTCAAATGAAGTCACAGTAGGAATCAATTGAAATGGAGTGGACATAAAGAAATGAGTAAATTGAGGTTGATCCAAAGTGAGTTGATTTGATGTAGGAGGATCCATAAATCTAGGAGAGTTCTAAGATCTAGGATTTAAAGGAATCTATGTCTCATGAATAAAGCTCAAGGTTAGTCTCAAGGAAAGATCTAAGGTCTAGAGTGGATTCTAGGGTCAGGATTAATCTGGATTTTTGATGGTCTTATGACCTCATCAAAAATGAGGTCAACAGATGCCATAAGTCTGAGAAACGATATTTGCACAGTATCGACATGGGCACCGAATCTTCTCCTTTTGAGGATTATTTTCACGGGCAAACTTAATAAATGTAGTAACTCCATCTTTATATTGTCGCAAACGTCTGTCGTTGAGATTAATCCAACTTTTATCCATTGCTTTTGCCTGATAAAATTATGAAGAAAAAATAATTATTGCTTGACTATTAATCTTATACCCCTTTTAAAAAATTATTTAAATTTAGGTAAATATTCATAAATAATATGCTTCAAATCATTTCTCATTTGAAAATTTTTTTGTGAAGACAATACAAAATTCAATGTTAATGGAAAGACATGAAGTTTGAAGAAAATATTAAAAGTTCATTGCTATGAATGCTGATAATCTATGTATTGCATATAAAATTTTGATAATATAATAATAATTTAGGAATCAGTGGCAATTATCAAAAGGAAAAAGTCTATAAAAACAAACATCAAAATTTTAAATATTTTTATAATTAAAATCATTAACACTCATTTCTCATCTAATGAAACAACTCTTAAGTTAAAGAATATAAAATAAAATGTCATATTCTCTTTTTAGTTTCTTGCTTATCCCTTTATTTTTTTTTTTATATATCCATATTAACAGTTAATATTATCAAGATTTTAATTGCTATAGTTTCTTTTGATGATCCATTGATTACTTTACAGAAAGCACATTAGTTATGGCAATATTTGCATAACAAATATCAATTATGTCATACCAATAGGCTATACTAAAGCCTCTGTGACTGGTTATTATATATTTTATTTGATGTATATTGTTTTTACTATTCTCATTTTTAATTTTAATTTTATTTTTATTTTTTTCCTCTTTGGATATGTTATAATACATAACAGATTCAACTGAATAGAATTTATCTGAGCCTTAATTGAAGGAGCCTTATTAATTTAGAGGGTTGCAATAGAAGTAGTTAACGCTTCCATCTCCTTTATCATCCAAGCTATTTATTTATCTTTCTGACTTAACTAATCTAAAAGACCGCAAGTCAAATTAGAAACATACTCTTCATTATCACCATTTTCTTCTTCGTTATTCTCACTCTTTCTCATATTCATTTTCATTTTCTTCTTATATTTTTATATAGATACACTCTCAGCGTTTTCTTTATCTTACAAACTTTTTTCCACATTCTTTATAGCCTCTTATTCTTCATTTATCCAATACTTTCCTTTAAGTGATCCATCATATCTTTCATGGATTTCCATACTACATTGTGATGATCTACAGGAGTATATTCACTAATGTTTGATGATTCCTCAATAGATTTTTTCATTCTTAATTTATTGTTTACTAAATGATTTTTATTGAAGACTAGTGCAGTTGATGTGGTAACCATTTTTAGATTCCAAACATTTTGTCCATAAGTTAATAAAATTGATTGCCTTTTTGATTTCGACCTCCTATCAAGATGAGGAGATGAATCTTGAAAATGCAATTTGTGGATCATCTCTGAATGGATGTCAATCCAAAGAACGACCAAGATCAGCAAGAGGGAATTTATTAAAACTTTACACAGAGTATCAATAGAGCATAAATATTAAATCCAATACAGAAATAGCCATTGGATCTTTTCAACTAAGTCATTCAAAATCAAACCTAAACTCTTAAAGCAACAATAACAATCAATAATATTGAATGATACCATAAAAATAAGAGGCAAGCATAGTATAAAGAAGATCATAAAATATTTGAAATTAAAATAGGAAGAATGGTATTAGAAAAACCTGAGAAGGAGGAACCGGCGGAGGCGAGTTTGCGGTATTTTCCGAAGAACTATGAGTGAAGAAACTCATATCAACGCGAGAATAAAAGAGGTCGTGGCCGTGAAAACTGTCGATTTGCAGTTGGCGATTGTAGTCGGCGCAGTTTGATGTCTTCGTCGCTAAGGAGGTATCTAGGGCAAATAGCAAAAAAGAGAAGCTAGTTGCGTGCGTGAGACTGAGTCGATCGGGAGAGTATTTGGTATAATGTATAATTTTATTTAAATAAGTAATTGATAAACTTTAAATAGTATATATTGTAATTTATTTCATCAATAAATTATTAGATTTATCATCATAAAAATATAAATATTAAATTAAATTAATTATTCTATTTATTAATTTGAATTTTAAAAATATTATTGCAATAAAAAAAATTTTCGGCGGGCGCTGCCCCCCGAAAACCCCGCCCTGACCGGGTAGGTCGAACCCTGTTAGGATGTGCTATCCTTTTGGACCCCTGACGTATCTGTGAAGTATACGATTATGTACACAATTAAAAAGAATAATTAGTCACTATAATAACATGTATATATATGAGAAAAATATTCTCTAGATTTTTAGCGACAAAATTAGTGGACAATTTTTTTTTTGGTGGCTAATATCAAACTTCTTATTATTTAGAGGCCTTACTAATTTTTTGTCGCTAAAAGATATCTTTAGCGACCAATTTATTTTTGTCTCTATTTTTTTGGTCGCTATTGACCCATTTTCTTGTAGTAGTACATCGACGCTCTCTCTATCTCAAAAATAACTTTGCGGAATGGGGTCATAATGCTTAAACGGACTCCTGGACGGAAAGTTGTTGCTTTTCAAGTGTAAACGCATCACGGGACCCGATGGTTGCCTTCACGGATCGCACGATGCAGATTTCTTCGCTCGGGTTACTGTGAGCCAACACTGTTAGTGGATCATGGGCCGTGGTGGAGAGCTTCTAAAAAAAAAAGAAGAGAGGGATGGTTATAAAAAAGTGCGTAACTCGAGGACTTCTCAGGATATCACCCATCCTAGTACTACTCTCGCCCAAACACGCTTAACTACAGAGTTTTGATAGGATCCGGTGCACTAATATTGGTCTCATCGCACCCAAAGTCTTATGGTCTCAAATTATAGTTATGCAGATGCCGGGGGAGAGGTGATTTTGGTGCATCCTTGTTCCAGTGGACCGTAGGGGATCAAAAAAGTATTATTCGTCGGCTCATGCTTGGGCGATGCGCCTCTGGCACATTGGCACCCACTCCGTCTCTAAAAAAGCTTTCTAGAATGGGGTCATAATTCTAAAAGGGACTCCTGGGCAAAAAGATGTTGCTATTCCCATGCGGTAGCATCACGGGACCCGATAGTAGCCTTCGCAGGTCCCACGATGCGGAATTCTTTGCTTGGATCGTAGCGAGCCAACAGTTCTAGTGGTTCATGCGCCGTGGCCAAGGGCTTCAGGAAAAAAAAAAGAGAGAGGGATGGTTATACAAAGAGGTGCAACACAAGAACTTCTCGGGAGGTCACCCATCCCAGTACTACTCTCGCCCAAGCACAATTAATTGCGGATTTTTGATAGGATCCGGTGCACTGGTGCTGGTATGGTCACACCCAAAGTCTTATTGTCTCAAATTATAGTTATGCAGATGTCGTGGGAGAGGTGATTGTGGCGCATCCTCATTTCGGTAGACCATAAGGGATCAAAAATGCATTATTCGTCGGTGCATGCCCAGCCGTTGCGGCTTTGGCATATTGACGCTTACTCCTAAAAAAAAGCTTTCCAGAATGGGGTTATAATGCTGAAATGGACTCCTGGGTAGTAAGTTGTTACTTTTCCTATGCAGCCTCATCACGGGACCCGACGGTCTCTTTCGTGTATCCCACGATGCGTATTTCTTCGCTACGGTCACGGTGAGCGTACACTGCTAGTGGTTCATGAACCATGTCGAAGAGCTTATGAAAAAAAAAAGAGAGAGGGATGGATATAAAAAAGGGTGCAACATGAGGACTTCATAGGAGGTCACCTATCCCAATAGTACTCTCGCCCAATCACGCTTAGTAGTGGAGTTTTGATGGGATCCAGTGCACTGGTGTTGGTATGGTCACACCCAAATTCTTATGGTCTCAAATTATAGTTATGCAGACGCCCGGGGAGAGGTGATTTTGGCACATCCTCATTATGGTGGAATGTAGAGGATAAAAAATGCATTATTCATCAGTGCATGCCAAACCGATGTGCATCGGTGCTCACTCCGTCTTAGAAAAAGCTTTCTGAAAAGGGATCATATTGCTGAAATGGACTCCTGGAAGAAACGTTGTTGCTATTCCCATGCGGCTGATCATGGGACCCGACGGTCGCCTTCTCGAGTCCCATGTTGTGGATTTCTTCGTTCGAGCTGTGGCAAGCCAACACTGTTAGTGGTTCGTGAGCCGTGGCGAAGAGCTTCCGAAAAAAAAAAAGAGCGTGATGGTTAAAATAAGGGTGCAACACGAGGACTTCCAGGAGGTCACCCATCCCAATACTACTCTCACCCAAACAAGCTTAACTATAGAGTTTTGATGTGATCCAGTGCCCTGGTGTGGGTATGGTCGAACCCAAAGTCTTATGGTCTCAAATTATAGTTATGCAGATGCCGGGGGAGAGATGATTTTCGCGCATCCTCGTTCTAGTAGACCGTAGGGATCAAAAATGCATTATTCATCGGCTCATGCCAGACCGATGCGCCTTTGGCACATCTGGGCTCACTCCATCTGAGAAAAAGCTTTCCGGAATGGGGTCATAATGATGAAACGGACTCGTGAACAAAACGTTGTTGTTATTCATGTGCGGCCGCATCTTGGGATCCAAGGGTCGCCTTCTAGGTTCCCACGATGTGGATTTGTTCGCTCGGGTCCTAGCGAGCCAACACTGTTAGTTATTCATGGGCCGTGGCAAAGAGCTTCAAAAAAAAAGAGAGAGATGGATGGTTATATAAAAGGGTGCAACACGAGGACTTCCCAGGAGGTCACCCATCCAAACACTACTCTCACCCAAGAAGGCTTAACTGTGGAGTTCTGATGGGATCTGATGACTGGTCGTGGTATGGTCACACCCAAAGTTTTTTATGGTCTAAAATTATAGTTATGAAAATGCCGGGGGGGGTGATTTTGACGGATCCTCAATCCGGTGGACCGTAGGGGATCAAAAATACATTATTAGTTGGCGCATGCTTGGTCGATGCACCTCTAATACATCAACTCTCACTACATCTCAGAAAAAGCTATCCAAATTGGGGTCATAATACTGAAATAGACTATTGCATGGAAAGTTGTTTCTATTCTCATGTAGCCGAATCATGGGACCCGACAGTTTCCTTCGTGGGTCCCACGATACAGATTTCTTTGCTCGGGTTGCAGCCAGACAGCACTGCTAGTGGTTCGTGGGCCATGGCGAAGAGCTTCCAAAAAAAAAGTGAGAGGGATGGTTAAAAAAATGGGTGCAATAAGAGGACTTCCCAGCAGTTCACCCATTTCGGTCCTACTATCACCCAAACAAGCTTAATTGTAGAGTTTTGATGGGATCCAGTGCACTGGTGCTGGTATGGTCGCACCCTTAGACTTATGTTCTCTAATTATAGTTATACAGATGCCACGGGAGAGGTGATTTTGGCGTATACTCATTTTGTTGGACCGTAGGGGATCCAAAATGCGTTATTCATTGGCGCATGTCTGACCGATGCACCTCTAGGACATCAGTGCTCTCTCCATCTCAGAAAAAGCTTTCATGAATGGGGACATATTGCTGAAACAGATTTCTAAGCAAAAAGTTGTTATTATTCCCGGGCGGCCGCATCACGGGACCTGACGGACGCCATTGTGTGTCCCAATATGCAGATTTCTTCGCTCGAGTCGTGGTGAGCCAACAATTCTAATGGTTCGTAGGCCGTGGCGAAGGACTTCCAAAAAAAAAAGAGAGAGGGATAGTTAAAAAAAAGGGTGCAACACGAGGACTTCCCAGGAGGTCACCCATCCCAGTACTACTCTCTCCCAAGCACGCATAACTGTGGAGTTCTGATGGGTTCTGCACTGATGCTGGTGTAGTCACACTCGTAGTCTTATGGTCTCAAAGTATAATTACGCAAACGTCGGGGGAGAGGTGATTTTGGCACATCTTCATTCCGATGGACCATAAGGGATCAAAAATGCATTATTCATCAGCGCATGCCCAGCCGATGTGCCACTAGGACATCAGTGCTCTCTCCGTCTCAGAAAAAAGCTTTTCGGAATGGGGTCATAATGTTGAAATAGACTCCTGGGTAGAAAGTTGTTGCTATTCCCATGCGGTCGCATCATGGGAACCGACAGTAGCCTTTGTGGGTCCGACGATGTGGATTTCTTCGCTCGAGTCATGGTGAGCCAACACTGCTAGTGGTTGGTGGGCTGTGGTGAAGGGCTTTCTAAAAAAAAGAGAATGGGATGGTTAAAAAAATGGTGTGCAACACGAGGACTTCCTAGGATGTCGCCCATCGAAGTAGTACTCTTGCCCTAACACGCTTAATTGCAGAGTTCTGAAGGGATCCGGTGCACTGGTGCTGGTATGGCCGCACTCGTAGTCTTACGATCTCAAATTATAGTTATATAGACACCGGGGGAGAAGTGATTTTGGTGCATCCTCGTTCTGATAGACCATAGGGGATCAAAAATGCATTACTCGTCGGTGCATGCTCGGCTGATGCGCCTCTAGCAAATCATCGCTTACTTCAACTTAGAAGAAGCTTTCTAGAATGCGGTCATAATGTTGAAATGGACTCCTAAGTGGAAAGTTGTTGCTATTCCCATGCGGCCGCATCACGAGACCCAACGGTCGCTTTCGTGGGTCCTTCGATGTGGATTTCTTCGCTCGGGTCACAGCGAGGCAACACTGCTAGTGGTTTGTCGGCCATGTCAAAGAGCTTCTGGAAAAAAAAGAGAGAGGGTGGTTATAAAAAAAGGTGCAACACGACTTCCTAGGAGGCCACCCATCACAATACTAATCTCACCCAAGCATGCTTAATATCATTTTTTTATGTGATCCGGTGCACTGGTGCTGGTATGGTCACTCCCTAAGTCATATAGTTTCAAATTATAGTTATGCAGACGCTGGGGGATAGGTGATTTTGGTTCATCCTCATTACGGTGGACCATAGGGGATGGAAAATGCGTTATTCATCGGCGCATGCCCGGCCAATGCGTCTGGCACATCGGCGCTCACTCTATCTCAAAAAAACCTCTCTAGAATGGAGTCATAATGCTGAAACAGACTCCTAGGCAGAAAGTTATTTCTATTCCCATGTGGCCAAATCACGGGACCAGTCAGTCTCCTTCGTGGGTGCCACGATGCTGATTTCTTTGCTCGGGTCGCGGTGAGCCAACACTTCTTGTGGTTTGTGGGCCGTGGCAGATAACTTTCGAAAAAAAAAAAGAGAGAGGAATCCTTATAAAAAGGGCTGCAACAAGAGGACTTCACAGGATGTCAACCATCCCAATTCTACTCTCGCCCAAGCACACTTAACTGTAGAGTTATGATGCGATCTGGTGCCCTGATACTGGTATGGTCGCACCCATAGTCTTATTATCATAAATTATAGTTATGCAGACGTCGGGGGAGAGGTGATTTTGGCACATCCTCCTTCCGGTGGATTGTAGAGGATCAAAATTGCATTATTCGTTGGCATATGCCCGATGGATATGACTTTAGCACATAGGCACACTCTACATCTCAGAAAAACCTTTCCGAAATAAGGTCATAATACTGAAATAGGCTTTTGGACAGAAAGTTGATGCTTTACCCTTATGGCGCATCACGGGACTCGATGGTTGTCTTTGCGCGTCCCATGATGCAGATTTCTTTGCTCGGGTCACATGAAGCCAACAAAGCTAGTGGTTTGTGGGCTGTGGCGAAGACCTTCTGAAAAATAAAAAGAGAGAGGGATGGCTATAAAAAGAAGTGCAATATGAGGACTTCCTAGGAGGTCACCCATCCCAGTACTACTTTTGTAAAGCACGCTTAAGTAAGGAGTTCTGATGGGATCTGGTGCACTAGTAATGGTATGGTCGCACCTAAAGTCTTATGGTCTCAAATTATAGTTATGCAGATGTCAGGGAAGAGGTGATTTTGGAACATCCTCATTCTAGTGGAGTGTAAGGGATCAAAAATGAGTTATTCATCTGCGCATGCCCAGCCGATGCGTCTCTGACACATCACCTCTCACTCCGTCTTAGAAAAAGCTTTTTGGAATGGGTCATAATACTGAAACGGACTCCTGGGTAGAAAGTTGTTGCAATTCTTGTGCGGTCGCATCACGGGACCCGACAGTCGCCTTCTCGGGTCCCACAATGCAAATTTATTTCCTCGGGTTATGGCGAGCCAACAATCTTAGTGGTTCGTGAGCCGTGCTGAAGAGCTTCTGAAAAAAAAAAAAGAGAGAGGGATGGCTATAAAAAGAAGTTATGCAGAAGATGTTACCCATCGAGGTGCAATGCGTGGACTTCCCAGGAGGTCACCCATCCCCATACTACTCTCACCCAAGAACGCTTAATTACGGAGTTTTGATGGGATCTGGTGCACTAGTTCTAGTATGGTCGCACCCGATGTCATATGGTCTCAAATTATAGTTATACAGACGCCCAGAGAGAGGTGATTTTGACACATCCCTGTTTCGGTGGATAATAGTGGATCAAAAATGCATTATTCTAGATGCATACCTGGCTCATGCGCCTCTAGCACATCGGTGCTTGCTCCATCTCGGAAAACGCTTTCTGGAATGGGGTCGTAAGGCTAGAATGGACTCCTAGATAGAAAGTTATTGCTATTCCCGTGCGGTAGCATCATGGGACCCGATGGTCGCCTTCTTGGCTCCTATGATGTATATTTCTTTGCTCGGGTCATGGTGAGCCAACAATACTAGTGGTTCATGGGCCGTAGCAAAGAGCTTCCGAAAAAAAAATGAGAGGGATGGTAATAAAAAAGGATGCAACAGAATGACTTACCAGGAGGTCACCCATCCAAATACTACTCTCGCCCAAGCATGCTTCTGCGAAATTTTGATGGGATCCGGTGCACTGGTGCTGGTATGCTTGCACCCGAAGTCTTATGGTTTCAAATTATAGTTATACAAACGCAAGGGGAGATGTGATTTTAGCGCATCCTCATTTCAGTGGACCGTAGGGGATCGAAAATGTGTTAATCGTTGGTGCATTCCCAGGCGATGCGCCTGTAGCACATAGGTTTTCACTCCATCTCAGAAAAAACTTTCCAGAATGGGGTCATAATGCTGAAAATGACTCCAGGGTGGAAAGTTATTTCTATTCCCGTGCGGCTAAATCACAAGACCTGATAGTTGCCTTTGCGGGTCCCACGATGCGGATTTCTTTGCTCGGGTCTCAACGAGCCAACACTGCTAGGGGTTCGTGGACCATGGAAAAGATCTTCCAAAAAGAGAGAGAGAGAGATGGTTAAAAATATGGTGCAACACGCGGACTTCCAAGGAGGTCACCCATCACAATATTACTCTCTCCCATGCATGCTAACTATGGAGTTCTAATTGGATCTGGTGCACTGGTGCTGGTATGGTCGCTCCCGTAGTCTTATGGTCTCAAATTATAGTTATACAGATGTTGAGGAGAGGTGATTTTGGCGCATCCTCATTCCGGTGGATTATTGGGGATTAAAAAAGTGTTTTTTGTTAGCGCATGCCCGGCTGATGCCCCTTTGGCGCATCGGCACTCACTCCATCTCGAAAAAAGCTTTCCAGAATGGGGTCATAATGCTGAAATGGACTCTTGGGCAAAAAGTTTTGGTATTCCTGTGCGGTAGCGTCATGGGACCCGACTGTTGCCTTCGTGGGTCCCACGATGAGGATTTCTTCGCTCGGGTCGTCGCGAGCCAATACTACTTATTGTTTGTGGGCCGTGGCGATGGGCTTCCAAAAAAAAAAAGAGTGTGTGATGTTTAAAAAATGGGTGCAACAGAAGGACTTCCCAGGACATCACCCATCCCAATACTACTCTCTTCTAAGCACTCTTAACTACAGAGTTCTAATAAGATCTGATGTACTAGAGCTAGTACGGTCGCACCCGTAGTCTTATGGTCTAAAATTATAGTTATGTAGACATTGGGGAGAGGTGATTTTGGCGTATCCTCATTTTGAGGGATCATAGGGTATAGAAAATGCATTATTCATCAGCAGATGCTTGGTCGATGCGCCTCTGGCACATTTGTGCTCACTCCATCTTGGAAAAAGCTTTACGGAATGGGGTCATAATGCTGAAATGGACTCCTGGGCAGAAAGTTGTTGGTAATCCCGTACGGCAGCATCACGGGACCTAACGATCGCCTTCGCGGGTCCGAGGATGTAGATTTCTTCGCTCGGGTCATGGAAAGAAAACACTACTACTGGTTTGCGTGCCGTGGCGAAGAGCTTCAGAAAAAGAGAGCGCAATGGTTAATAATAGGTTGCAACACGAGGACTTCCCCGGAGGTCACCGATCCTAGTACTACTCTCGCCAAAGCATTCTTAACTGTGGAGTTCTGATGGGATCTAGTGCACTAGTACTGGTATGGTTGTAGACGTAGTCTTATGGTCTCAAATTATAGTTATGCAGACGCCAGGGGAGAGCTGATTTTGGTGCAACCTCATTTTGGTGGATTGTACGTGATCAAAAATGCAATATTCTTCATGGTGTTGAATGCCGGGGGAGAGGCAATTTTGGCGCATTCTTGTTCCGTTAGACCGTTGGTGATCGAAAATGCGCTATTTGTTGGTGCATGACCAGCCGATGCGCCTCTCGCATATCAGTGCTCACTCCATCTCAAAAAAAGCATTCCGAAATGGGGTCTTAATGCTAAAATGGACAACTTAGCGGAAAGTTTTAGCTATTCTCGTGCAGCCGCATCACGGGACTCGACGGTCGCCTACTCTGGTCCCACCATACGGATTTCTTCGCTCGAGTCGTGGCGAGCCAACAATGCTAGTGGTTCGTTGGCTATAACGAAGGGCTTCCAAAAAAAAAGAGAGAGAGATTGTTAAAAAAAGATGCAACACAAGGACTTCCCAGGAGGTCACCAATCCCAATTCTACTCTCACCCAAGCTTGCTTAACTACGGAGTTCTTATGGGATATGGTGCACTGGTGCTGGTATGGTCCCACTTGTAGTCTTATGGTCTCAAATTATAGTTATGCAGACCCGAGGGTAGAGGCGATTTTGGTGCATCCTCTTTCTGGTGGATCGTTAGGGATCAAAAATACATCATTCGTCAGAACATGCCCGGCCGCTGCACCTTTGGCACATCGGCGCTCACTCCGTCTATGAAAAAGCTTTTCAAAATGGAGAGATAATGCTAAAACGGACTCCTGTGCAGAAAGTTTTTGACCCAATGGGGCTTCACGGGTCCCACGATGCGGATTTCTTCGCTCATGTCGCAGCGAGCTGACACTGCTAGTGGTTCATGGACCTGGGCGAAGGGCTTCAGAAAAAAAAGAGAGGGATGGTTAAAAAAAAAGGGTGCAACATGAGGACTTCCCAAGAGGTCACCCATCCAGTACTACTCTCGCCCAAGCACGCTTAATTGTAGAGTTCTGAAGGGATCCGGTGTACTGGTGCTGGTATGGTCGCACCCATAGTCTTATGGTCTCAAATTATAGTTATGTAGACACCGGGGGAGAGGTGATTTTGGCACATCCTCATTTCGGTGGACCGTAGGGGATCGAAAATGCATTATTCGTTCGCGCATACCCAGCCAATGTGCCTCTAGTACATTAGCGCTCTCTCTGTCTCAGAAAAAGCTTTCCAGAATGGGGGTCATAATGCTGAAATAGACTCCTGGGTAGAAAGTTGTTTCTATTCCCGTGTGGCCACATCACATGACCTGACCGTCGCCTTCGCGGGTCCCACGATGCTGATTTCTTCGCTCGGGTCACAACTAGCCAATACTGCTAGTAGTTCGTGGGCCGTGGCGAAGGGCTTTCGATAAAAAATAAGAGAGAGGGGTGGTTATGAAAAAGGGTGCAACACGAGGACTTCCCAGGGGGTCACTCATCTCAGTACTACTCTCCCCCAAGCATGCTTAACTGCGGTGTTCTGATGGGATCCAGTGCACTGGTGCTTGTATGGTCGCACCTATAATCTTATGGTCTCAAATTAGGGTTATGCAGGTATTGGGGGAGAGGTGATTTTAGCGCATCCTCATTCCAGTGGATCGTAGGTGATCAAAAATGCGTTATTCGTTGGCGCATGCAAAACCGATGAACCTGTAGCACATCGGCGCTCACTCCGTTTCAAAAAAAACTTTCAGGAATGGGGTCATAATGCCGAAACTGACTCTTGGACTAAAAGTTGTTTCTATTCCCTGCGGCCTCATAACGGGACTCAACGATCGCCTTTGCGGGTCCATCGATGCAGATTTCTTTGCTTGGGTCGCAGTGAGCCAACACTGCTATTATTTCGTGGGCCGTGTCGAAAGGCTTCCGGAAAAAAAAAAAAAAAAAGAGAGTGGGATGGTTAAAAAAAAGGGTGCAACACGAGGACTTCCCAAGAGGTCACCCATCCCAGTACTACTCTCGCCCAAGCACGCTTAAATGCGGAGTTCTGATAGGATCTGGTGCACTGGTGCTGGTATGGTCGCACCCGAAGTCTTATGGTCTCAAATTATAGTTTTGCAGATACTGGAACCCCATAATTGGTGATACTTTTATTAGCATTCCTTTTTCTTATGGTGTGTGTTCTAATAAGATGTATTATTAAAAATTAAATAGATGGAGAAACAATTAAACTAATTAATTTCAAATCTCAATTCTAAATTAAATAATATATAATATTTTTAGATAAAATCTCAAATTTAGATAAAATCAAATGAAAATATTAAAGAAACTAATCTATTTTCATGAATAAATTTATTTGAAATTAATTGTAATATAAATATTATTCTTTATGCATGTGAAGTGTTTTTTAATTTATTTTAATTTACTAAAATGTATAGCCATAAATTATTACGCAAAATAAGATGAAGAAGATGAAGGAAAAGATTGCAACAAATAAATATCAGTGAAGGTTATGAGTAAAGCATAATCAGACGAAATAAGAAATTAGTTTAGTAGGAGTTAAAACAAGTGGCTCATTCAAGAGAAAGTTAATTATTAAAAAAATATATGCAACATAATGTTCAAATCTAATGAATGTCATCAACTGTTAAAGTTGTTAAAACCTGTAATAAAGAAAAATAAAAATAGAGATACAGAAAAAGAGAGAGAAATGGAGAAATAAGAAATAAATATCTAGAGTATCAAGAGTAAAATATGTATGTCAAACATGAATAATGATAAAAGTTTAAAGGTTTTCTAATTTGATTCTTTTTTGTTCAATCTCAATAACTTCATCAGATTCTTCTTTTATTGATTGAACTGTAATTTATCGAAATGTTCTATTGTCATATTGTTTATCTTGAACCTTCATTGAGAATATCAACTCTTTATCAAAAATATGTGTGATAATGCTATTATAATCTTCTATGTTGGATGCTTTCATTAAAAGGGAAAAAATATATAAGAGTATGCATATATAAGTTATAATATAAATAGAATAAAATAAAAAATATTAAATTTCATCTTCTCTAAATTTGTGACTGGAATGCCAATAATTTTTCAACTTCATTATCAAAAATTGTAAATATTGCAGTTGCACTAATGTCCTCCACACGCAATTTGATAAGATACCTGTAAATAATATTTTTTAAATATGTTATAAATTTTTGATTTTTTTATTTCAAATAGGATTATAGTATATAAATATTTTTCCTCAAACTATATTTAGGATTGTCTTTTGAACATTTAGAACATTTTGCAATACCATCAATGATAAAGACGTTGGATTTACATATATTGCATGAATTATATCATATATTTCCTCTTGATTAAGTCCTTTTATTACTACTCTTGTAGAGTAGTACTTTACTTGAAATGTATAAAAAATAAATTATAAGAAAGAAATCAGAATAATAATTGATCATCTTTATTACCTCTCCCAATGATTGTTCAGATGTGTTAATATTCTGTAGATTTGTCATCAAATATGCATCAGAAGTAGATGATGTATGTTGATGAATATTTTTATTAAACCTGTAAATTAAAATATTTAATAAGTTAAAATAATGACAGTTAAAATAAAAATTTTAAGTAAAGCATTAAAAATTTGATACTTCCAAGAGTTCTTTTGATGATGGCAGATCTGGATTAATTTCTAAAGTTGCTGATTGCGTTGTTGAGAGTCTAAAACCTGATATATTATAAATAAGATTAAAAATTTGTAAGTACAACACAGGAAAAAAACAACACAGTGAAATATATTTATAAAAATGACTAAGTGAAGAATAACATTTTAAGCATTCCTAAATTGAAAATATTCTATACGATATGTAAAATTGTCATTATTCAATCAATTGGAAACAAAGAAATATATCCATAACAAATGAAGTAGAGGAGAAGCAATCCACAGGCAGACATAATTTAACTAAGAAAATGTAGCTCTTAATTATTACAAAATAAGAGGACTAAAGATTTAAATAATTTCAATTTAATAAAAAAAAAAATTATAAGTACAACATACTGAAAATATGTATAAAATCGACAAAGTGAAGAATAACATTGTAAGCATACCAAAATTGAAAATATTTTAAAGATATGTAACATTGTTATTATTCAATCAATTGGAAACAAAGAAAGATATCCATAACAAATGAAGTAGAGGAGAAACAATCCAGAGGCAGACATAATTTAACTTAGAAAATGTAACTCTTAATTATTGCAAAATAAGAGGACTAAAGATTTAAATAATTTTAATTTAATCAAAAAAAATTGTAAGTACAAAATAGTGAAATATATCTATAAAAATGACATAGTGAAGAATAACATTGTAAGCATACCTAAACCAAAAATATTTTAAATATATGTAACATTGTTATTATTCAATCAATTGGAAACAAGAAAGATATCCATAAAAAAATGAAGTAGAGGAAAAGCAATCTACAGACAGACATAATTTAACTAAGAAAAATTAAAATGGTTAGAGGAATTTATACATGTGAAGTGAGTCAAGTAGGATAATTTGAAAAGAAATTTAGAAATGAAGAACAAGAAAAGACAACAACGAAATGGAGTATAGGAGAAGATCACCGTAAAGAGGAGAAGAATGCCGTAGAGGAGAAGAAATGGAATGGAGGAAAAGCAAAAATAATCCGACAGGAGAAGAAGGAAATATTATTAGGAGATGAACCTTTTCAGTTGGATTGATGCTGTTATCTTCTCTCATAGGCATATGGAAGGTCTGTTGCCATCTATTTAGCACAAAGTAACTTTCTAAAAAAAACATGGCCCTGATTATTTTATTGTATTGACAACCAAAGTAGAACCTACATGTATGGACACAACTCTTATTAATTTGGGATGATTGTTTAACTGACTTATCCTGTATTTGAAGTTTGATATGAATTGGAATTTCTTGGTTTTCTATCTAGTATGCTTGAAAAGAAGAAAATCTTACTTGTGTGCTTAAAAAATACTATCAAAATAAGAATACATTAGTCTAGCGCTACATATAAATATACTCATATTCAAATAAGCATCATATAAATGAACTCAAATGCACATACACAACAAGTGTGTGTGTGTGTGTGTGTGTGTATATATATATATATATATATATAGAGAGAGAGAGAGAGAGAGAGAGAGAAACTTTATGGATAAAGAAGAAATGCCTAAAACTAACTCTAGTAACATCCAATGTCTCAAGAATAATCTGGACTCCTTTTCTGATATCTTGAATCTGAGCACCAACACCAACAAGTATGTTATCAGCTTTTATAATGCTACTAATCCCAATATTAAAGCACACATCTCATCTATTTTTGGGATCAACTGCTCTAGCCTCCCATGAAAATCCTTGGGAATTACCATCTCTCCCTCTCGACTGAATATAATGAAAAGTTCTCCCATCATGAACAAAATTATTATTTGGCTTTGTGGATGGAAACATAAGCTCTTATATTTTGCTAGCAGGCATCAATTTGTCAAATCCAAAATTTGGAATGATCTCCTTTATTGGTCTAGATCAATTGTTATCCCAAAAGGTGTTATGAAAAAGATTAGCTCATTAATTGCTAAATTCTTGTTTCACAATAACTCCAAAGATAAAATGTGTACTATCTCTTGGCATACTACTCCTCCTAAGGAAAAAGGCAGCATGGATCTCTAGTCCTACGACTCTCTATGGGCAAAATGATTAGCAGGATCTATGGTTCTAACTTCTTCCTTGCAAATTGGTTCTCCATTTCCTATGACTCTCTATGGGCTGCTACTCATAGATCTACCTCCCTTCAATGCAAAGCCTTGCAATTCATTGTTAATTAATAAGTATAAGAATTGGATGTCTTATGTAGTAAACAGAAATTGCTAATTCTCCTTATATTGGGCCACTGGATCCATGGTAAATCAATTATAGACTTAATGGTAAATAATGCTTTCCAATTTTTTTGCGAAACTGTGTAAAGCATTGGTTCATGAGACTATTTCTAATGAATTTTGGCTACTACCACTTGTTATCAAAACAAAAATTGACTACTCACTCTAAATTCAAATGATCAGCTTTGTATCATTTAGTAATAACATTCATTTGTTTCGTAGTGAAACTTCTCTTAAAAAAAATTTTTTCCTGAAATATCATGAGATCCCCACAGTGATTGATATAAACTGATTTGGTTCAAGTATTGGTATCAAATTTGCTTCTTTTTGGAGGGAAAAAGTGCATTGAGGGCTAACACCAAGAACATATTAGCTAGTGATTAATGGTCAACACTCTTTCTCCTCTCTATTTTTACAAAAGAAACAAAAAAGTAGGAAGCACCAAGACAAGTAAAAAAACTTTGAAATACTTATAGATAAGATCATGCATAATAATCTAATGAAAAAATGCAAGAATTATGAACTCATCATTTTCCAACTCAAAACTAAGACACATTAATTAACAAAAGCAACAAGTTATTATGCAATAAAAGGTTATCTTAAACTAATACAGTTTGAAATTTAAACCATATGACAATAATTTACAAAACAAATCTAAAAAATGAGAAAAGTTTAATATGTTACTGTGTGGTTAGAAAAGTATCATATGTTAAGAAGAAAGAAAGATTTTATAAGGCATTAGAAAAGTATCATATGCTAATAATTTATGGAAAATTAAGGCATTGATTTAAATAATATCATATGCTAATAATTGAAGTTCAGCTCTCTCTCTCTCACTCACACACTCTCTCTATCTCTCTTCCTCTCTCTCTCCCTCTCTCTCTTGCTCTCTCCCTTGCTCTCTCTTGCTCACTCTTATTCTTTCTCTAGCTTGCTCTCACTTTCTCTCTCTCTTTCTCTCTCTCTCTCTCTCTCTCTCTCTCTCTCTCTCTCTCTCTCTCTCTCTCTCTCTCTCTCTCTTTCAAGCCCTTTCTCTTTCACTCTCTCCCTCTCTCTTGCACTCCCTTGCTCTTGCACTCTCTCTCTCTATCTCTTACTCTCTCTCTCTATCTATGTATCTATATAAATCTCTCTTTCTCCCTCTCTCTCTTTCTATCTCCCTCTCTCCCTCTCTCTCTCTCTCTCTCCTTCTCTCTCTTGCTCTCTCTTGCTCTCACTTGTTCGTTCTCTAGCTTGCTCTCACTTGCTCTCTCTCTCTCTCTCACACTCTCTCTCTCCCCCCCACTCTCTTTCTTGCTCTCGCTTGCTCTTTCATTCTGACTTTCTCTCTCTCTCTCTCTCTCTCTCTTTCCCTTGCTCTCTCACTCTCTCTCCGTCTCTTTCTCTCTCTCTCTCGATCTCTTGCAATCCCTTGCCCTTTCTTTCTCTCTCTCTCTCTCCCTCACTCTCTCTCCTTCTCTCTCTCCCCCACCCAATCTCTCCCTCTCTCCCTCTCTCTCTCTATCTCTATCTCTCTCTTGCTCACTCCCCTACTCTCTCTTGCTCTTTCTTGTTCTCTATCTAGCTTGCTCTCACTTGCTCTCTCTCTCTCTCTCTCTCTATCTATCTCCCTCTCTCTCTCTTGCACTCCCTTGCTCTTTCTTGCTTTCTCTCTCTCTCTCTCTCCCTCTCTCTCTCTCCCTCTATCTCTCCCTCTCCCTCTCCCCCTCTCTCTCTCTATCTCTATCTCTATCTCTCTCTTGCTCTCTCCCTTACTCTCTCTTGCTCTTTTCTTATTTTTTTCCATTCGAGCATGCTCTTTCTCTAGCTTGCTCGCAGCTTGCTCTTCTCTCTTCTCTCTCTCTCTCTCTCTCCTCTCTCTCTCTTCCCCTCTCTCATCTCCCTCATCTCTCTCAACTCATCATCTCTCATCCTCTCCTTCTCTCTCTCCTCTCTCTCTCTGGTGCTGTGCTCTCTCCCTTGCCTGGCGTCTCTTGGCTCTCTCTTGCTTCTGGGTTCTCTAGCTTTGCCTTCTTTCTCTGATTGCTCTAACTTGCTCTCTCTTCCTCTCCCTCTCTCTCTCTCCTCTCTCTCTCACGCGCTCACCGCTCTCTACCTCTGTCCATAGGCGGGGTCGCGGTCGGGGTCGGTGCGTCACATCTCTCGGTGCGCCGGATCGCGCTCTCCCTCTCACCTCTCCTCTCTATCCCCTTGCACCTTTCTTGCTTTCTCTCCGTCGAGTCTGGCGTCCCTGCGGGCGCTACATCTCCCCACTCCTCTGTGCCGTCACTCTCTCTCGCCGGAGATCCGCTCTGCGTACGGTCTGCCGCGCCGGCTCTCGTCTCCATCTCTGCTGGGCGGGGCGCTCCCTCCTCTCTCTTCCCTCTCCTCTCCCTCGTCTTCTATCTCGTATCCCTGCTCTAGTCTCTCATCTCTATCTCTGCTCTTACTTCTTCCCTTGGCTTTGCTCGTGGCTGCTTTCTTGTTTCATTTCTTCATAGCTTAGCCTTGCACTTGCTCCTCTCTTTCTCTCTTCCCTCCGGTGCTGGTCTGTCTCGGTCTCTCGTGGCTCTCGCTCTCTGCTCTCTCTCTCTCTCGTTCTCTCGGCTCTCCTCTCAGTCTCCTCTGAGCGTCGTGGTGCAACAAGGATCGCTTTGCTGGTTTGCGTTTGCTGCTTGCGTCTGCTGCTCGTCTCGCGCGCTCTGGGGCTGGCTGCGTTCCTCCTTCTCTGCTCGGTCTCGGGGCTGGGGGGAGTTATAACTTTTTCTAGCTGGGCGTCTGCCAGGCGTGTGCGGGGATGCCTACTCACTTCTCTTCCCTGCTCTCCTTGCGTGCTCGGGGTGGGGCGTGCTCTCGTGCTCTCTCGGTCGTCTCTCCTCGTCTCTTACACTCCCTTGCTGGCGTTTTGCGTTGGCGGTCTCCTCCATATTGCGTTAGTCTATCTCTCCTATCCATCTATCTCTCTCTCTCTTTCGTCCCTCTCTCTGCCTTGCGCTCTCTCCTCTTCTCAGGCGTCTCTCTCATCTCGCTGCGTCGTCCTCATCTCTCTCTCGTCTGCTCCTTTTCGTCTCGTGCGTTCTTTCTTCTTCTTTATTTTTCCTTTTCTCTGCTCTCGTGTTAGCTCTCGTCGGTGTTGCTGTGGTGTAGACTTGGCCTTCGTGTTTCTTATAGCTTTTGTCGTTCTATCACTTTTCTCTGCTGTTTCATCTTCACTTTTCTCTATCTCTGCTCTCTCTTCCCGGCCCCGGCCGGTATCGTCGCTCTTGCCTCTCCCTAGCTCTTTCTTTGATCCTCTCTCCCTCCCTCCCGTGATTCACGTCTCTCCTCTCTCTCGTCTCTCTCCCTCTCTCTCTCTCCCTCTCTCCCTATCTTCTCTCTATTCTCTTTACTCTTCTCTCTCTTTATTTCATCTAGTCTCTGCTCTCTTTTCTCCCTCTCGCTCTCTTGCCTCTCTCCTCTTTCTCTGCTCTCTCTCTATTCTCTCTCTTGCACTCCCTTGCACTTTCACGCTCTCTCTCTTCTCTCTCTCACTCATACAGTAAACTTGCGCGTTCGATTTCCGCCCTGTTTTCTCCCTCTTAGGGCGAGCTTGTAGTGGAAGAGCGGTTTGGGGTTGCAATACGCGCATGAAGTGCTGGAGAGGCGCGAAGGTCTCCCCCCCGCTCACCATGGGCGGTGGGTGCGGGACGGATCGAACGGCGGTGAACGACGGCCGAAGGACGATCGCGCGAGCTGGACTGGAAAGGTTCTGACATGGCGGGGGTGATGAGTCGAAGGCAATGCGGGAGTTGGTCTGGGCTTCGAAGAAGAAACAAGGGCGCATCGATCGGTGACGCTGGATCTGCGAGGTTCTCCAAACTTTCTTACGACCACTAGGTCGAAGAGCCAAAGCACGGTAGGCTTGGAAGATCGGATCGGATGGAGCTTGGTTGAGGTCAACCCGGGGGCCTTGTCTAAGGCCAGTCGACATAGGTGCAGCCAGAGGGGGGAGGGGATCCCGTCTCCAGGACAGGGTTGGCGAGTTGCCTAAAATGGGATGTCGGGAACACGTAAGACGTGAGGGCAGCGGGGGCGGAAAAGAAGAGGGGATGGGGATCGGAACTCTCTTCTAAACTCGAAGATGGAGCTGATGCCAGCCTCTGAGGTGAGTATGATATGCTCAATACCGACATTCTGGAGGACAGGGTTGTGTGAGATAAGGGACCACGATAGTGAGTGACAAGGTGAAGTGAGATCAAATAGAGATTGCTGTGGCGAGAGTATGATGGATAGTCAGATCGATTGTAGGATTAATAGTACATGGAGGATAAAAAATCTGGGGATAGGTATAATATCGTGAGCAGTGGGGAGATTAGCGGAGTAGGAGTATCAGCTATGGTAGGAATGAGTAAGAGTATTGCTAGCGGATATGCGATCGATTCCTGTGGATGTCCAGATATCATTCTATGATACTTTCGGATCGAAGATCTGTGTATGGTCGACTAGAGTGGGAAGTGTTGATAAAGAAGTGGAATTGCTATCACTTTAGCTTGATGATGAGCACATGATGGTGGAGAGAACCTGTAATGTTCCAAAAAATCTGCATCATCTGTGTTGTGGTGCGATGGAGAGGGTGTTAAGGAATTGAGGATGCGTTCTGTTATGGGTGATTCCCGATCTTGAAAAGCACTTCATGGTATCGATTGGGAAATGTTCACTTCATAGTAGTTTTGCTGAATGCTCCGAGGAATGTTGAGGGGTTAAAAGGAAAGCGTTAACGTAGGCAATAGAGCCTCTATTATCATCCACTAATGGTTGTGAGCAAGTGCTATGTAGAGAAAGCTCGGAAGCACATCCCGATTCGTCGATTCTTGAGGAATTAATTGCTCTTTCGTCGGATGGGATTTCCCATTGATTAAACTTGGGATTCTCTGTATGCTAGGATGGTGGGCATATTGCTGGAATAGTAGCGAGTGCTTGGGGGAAAATCCTTGGAGAAAGAGCTCTTTCCTTTTTGTTGAAGTTCTAAAATACAGATGGCGGCAATGGGGGAAGGTTTTGGCGAATTCCCAGGTTGACTACGTTTGGAGATATATTGCTTTGTTAATGTGTTTTTGCTTCAGTTGAAGCCAGGTGGTCAGTGTGTTGCTCATATGGCGGGCCCCTGTGTGATGGATTTGAGGGGGGGGGGCGTTAGGCATCTGTGGGGGTTGGAGGTCAGGGGGGAGGAGTGGAGCGGGGCGCGCCAGCTTCTGCTGGGGCGCGGGGGCGCGGTGTGCGGAGGTGGATGGCCTCCTCCTGGGCTGGTCGGTCTGGGATACGGACCTGCCGGAATCTCCTGCTACGAGTGGATTGGGTGCTGACATTTATCTCCAGGATTGCTTCAAAGATTTGGGTGTCGTCTCTGAATTCGAGCCGGATGCGGCAGAAGGCGGGAAACTGGGGAGAAGAGAAGTTGTGCGTCGAGGTTGGTGGGTGTGCGAGGGATGGAGATGTTCAAGGCCAAGCGAAAAAGCTGCCAGGCCGGGGATGTTGGGGGCTGGAGATCGGTTTGCAATGGGGAGTTTACCAGGAAGAAGGGTTGTAATATGAAGAATTGGGAGCAGTTGACGGTTTTGGTTGGCGGCAAGAAGGCTAGGAATCGGAAGGGAGATGATGCGTCAAGTGGCAAAAAATTTGGGTGGACGAGAGGTGACAAAGAGTAGGCGAAGAAGACGACGGAACGGGCTGGGAGCAAGTGAAGCCGACTAGGTTCTGGTAAAAGGGCAGTGTCAGATAGCAGTTGGACCAAAGGCAGGAGGATGGCAACCAGGGAAATCAGCTTAAGCAGAAGAGGTTGTGTAGTTAAAAACAAGAGGGTGGGAGTAAAGTGTGTTACCCTGTCGCAATGAGATGATAAAGAAAAGAAAGTGGATAGTTCTTCAAGAAGATGAAGATGCCTGAAAATGTGAATGTCCAAGTGGAGAGGTAGAGTAAAGAAAGATGAGATCAAATAGGAGCCTTTGGACATCAGGGTTCCCTCGGCGAGAAGGAATGTGCCCTTCGGAAAACGGTAGTGGACTAGGAGGAAATATTGGAAGTAAACAGAAATTTAATCTTCCTAAACAGGTGGATTTGAGTAAGATCAAACCACCTGTAAGCAAGTTGAAGCCTACTTTTGTTCAAAGGAAGGCGGGAATTAAGCAGCCATTGTTGTTTTCAGCTGGTATGAGATCGGATAACAGATTTTCTATGGGAACGATAGAGGAGCTTCCTAGGAAAAGGAAAAAGGAGATGTTGGGAGGTCATGAGAGTGAGGACATTAGCGGCGGGGACGCTTCCCCTTCGGTTATTTAATGTCATCCATCATTATATGGAATTGCAGGGGTGCCCGGAAGAAGCAAACAGGGTACTAC
>NW_021318693.1:8491702-8496307 GCF_001605985.2 Dendrobium catenatum
TCTATGTATCTATCTCTCTCTCTTTCTCCCTCTCTCTTTTTCTCTCCCTCCCTCTCTCTCTCTCTCTCGCTCTCTCTCTCTCGTTCGCTCTCTCTCTCTCGCTCGCTCTCTCTCTCTCGCTCACTCTTTCTCTCTCTCTCTATCTCTCTCTCTCTCCCCCCCTCTCTCTCTTGCTCTCACCTGTTCTTTCTCTAGCTTTCTCTCGCTTGCTATCTCTCTCTCTCTCTCCCACTCTATTTCTTTCTCTCCTTTGCTCTTTCTTGCTCTCTTGGTCACTCTCTCTCTCTCTTTCGCTCTCTCTCTCTCCCTCTTTCTCTCTCTCTCTTGCTCTCTCTTCCACTCTCTCTCTCGCTCTCTCTTTCTCTCTCTCTCTCTCTCTCTCTCTCCCTCTCTCTCCCTCTCCGTCTCTCTCCCCCTCTCTCTCCCGCTCTCTCTCTTGCTCTCTCTTGTTCTTTCTCTAGCTTGCTCTCACTTGCTCTTTCTCTCTCTCCCTATCTCTCTCTTGCTCTCCCTTGCTCTTTCTTGATCTCTCTCTCTCCCTCTCTCTCTCACTCTCTCCCTCTCTCTCTCTCCCTCTCTCTCTCTCCCTCTCTCTCTCCCTCTCTCCCTATCTTTCTCTCTGTCTCTCTCTATCTCTTACTCTCTCTCTCTTTATCTATCTATCTCTCTCTCTTTCTCCCTCTCGCTCTCTTGCTCTCTCCCTTGCTCTCTCTCTTTCTCTTTCTCTCTCTCTCTCTCCCTATCTCTCTCTCGCTCTCTCTCTCTCCCACTCTCTCTCTTCCTCTCTCTCTCTATCTCTAACTTGCCATCACTTGCTCTCTCTCTATCACTCTCTCTCCCTCTCTCACTCTCTTGCACACCCTTGCTCTTTCTTGATCTCTCTCTCCCTCTCTCTCTCACTCTCTCCCTCTCTCTATCTCTCCCTCTCTCTCTCCCTCTCTCCTATCTTTCTCTTTCTCTCTATCTCTCTCTCTATCTCTTACTCTCTCTCTCTCTCTCTCTTTATCTATCTATCTCTCTCTCTCTTTCTCCCTCTCGCTCTCTCCCTATCTTTCTCTCTATCTCTCTCTCTATCTCTTACTCTCTCTCTCTCTTTATCTATCTATCTCTCTCTCTTTCTCCCTCTCGCTCTCCTGCTCTCTCCCTTGCTCTCTCCCTTGCTCTCTCTCTCTCTTTCTCTTGCTCTCTCTCTATCTCTATCTCTCTCTCGCTCTCTCTCTCTCCCACTCTCTCTGGATCGGCTCATTTCCTTCCTTTTTGTCTCTCTCCTATTTTTTTTTAGAGAGAGAGGCTCTAGGTATGGCGGGAGGTGACCGAAGGTCACCGTCCCGTCCGATTGGGGGCGGAGGCGATTGTACGGCGGGTGAGGATCGTAGACGTAGCATCGGTGGAGGTGGGACTGTGAAAAAGCTTGGAGAGCGATCTCCTGGTAAACTGTTGGGAGGCAAAGGCAAAGGCAAAGCTCGTGAAGGAGGCAAGTATGGACCTGATGGAGTTCAGGAGGGCCGTTGGGAGGCCAAATCCCGCGGTAATGTTCTTAAGGGGGCGGCTCCGCCGTCTAAGGAGGGATCTAACCAGGCTCTAGATGGGGTTCCTGTGGAAGCGAGTCAGCCTTCACCGCGGGGTGTGGCTGAGGATAAGATATCGGGAGTGAAAGTCTCCCTTAATCCGAACTTGTTGCCAATGGATCCTCCATGGAGGTCGAGGTGGATGACTGGGAGGATATGGAGGAGGCCTTTGATGTGGATGCCAAAATGCCTGGGAGCTCAGGCCTGCTGGCGGTGAGCCCGGACGTTGCGGCTTGGTGTAATAAGTTGGAGGCGAGTATTGAAACTGAGAGGAACGATGTGGCCATGAAGGTGGATAAGGTGGGCCAGGTTGCTGCAGGTAGTGAAAATGTTGATTCTTTCTCGGTGCCGATGGAAGCTCGTACTGAGTGCACGCAACCTGTTTGTGAAAATGCGAAGGTGGCTAGCGAAACTGGGTGCGCGGAGATGGCTAGCGAGAGAACCGTAGCATTGGTAATCCGTTCTCGGCTGTTGCTGGGAATCCTTGGAGGAAGTCGGAACACATACCGATCCTCCATCCTGAAACACTTAACGCCTTCGCGGAAGATGGTACTACGATCAATCTCAATCTGGATCGGGTCAAGGCCAATATGGACATGCTGGACCGTGCGGTGGTGGGGAAGATAATTGGAAGAAGCACGTCTTTCTTTGCCCTGAAAGCGGAGATACAACGGCAATGGGGCCGGTTTGGTGAGTTCCAGATCACTATGCTTGGCCATGGGTGTTTTGTTTGCATCCTTACCACGGTGGAGGCGAGGGATGCTGTGTTGAGTGGAGGCCCCTGGTTTATTGGGGGAAGCTTGGTGGGCTTAGATAGGTGGTCGTCGGAGTTCTCCCCGGCTTCGATGGAGGGGCTGTCGTCCCCGGTGTGGATTAGATTGCCCAACCTCCCATTGTAATATTGGGATGAGTGTAACATTGCGAGGATTGCCTCCAGGTTTGGTACGCCATTATGGATTGATGCGCAAACTGGCAGCTGGGGTCGACGCGAATATGCTCGGGTTTGTGTAAGGGTGAATTTGGCCAATAAGCTTCTTGCGGGAGCTTGGATCAATGGCTGGAAAGGAAAATTTTACCAACCGGTTGAGTATGAGGGGATAGGCCTTTTGTGCTATGGATGTGGCAAAGTGGGCCACCGGAGGGAGCATTGCCCTTGCAAGCCTCACTGTACGGGAGTGACGGGCCCGAGCAGTTCAGGGGACAAGCCGTCTATGCGACATCAGGCCGGGATGAGTAATGCTCCCCTCCATTCACCTGGTATGGGGGAGTCTCTGTCTACCCCTAAGCCGGGCCTCGCTGCGGCTGCGGTAAGTGGCAGTGGTCCTCCACCGCCTTCTAGTGGTAGTTCTGGAAGCAGCGGGCACGGGGTGCCCCCACTTGCTTCGCCCAGTGAGGGATTGGTTCCCAGTGTGGGTGCCCAAGAGGATGAGGTGGCGGTTGGACCTTGGATTCAAGTCCCCCCTAGACGCAGGAGGTCCCCCCGGGCCCCGGGCACGGCTGGTCCGAGTGGTAACCCCATAAGCAAGGTGATTGCGACCAGGCAGATTGATCTGAGTAAAGTGAGCCTCCCTCACAGTAAGGTGCGGCCTACTCAAGTGCAGAAACGTATGGGTTTTACGAAACCGCTCCCGTTTACGGCGGGAATACGTTCGGATAATTCCACGACGAATAGGTTCTCGTTTGACACTGAGCTTAGCCTATTCAATTCTCCGGTAGAGCTTCCTCGGAAGAGGAAAAAAGAGGGGGTGGACACGGAATGCGGCAGGGATGCTTCCCCTTCGGTTAATTAATGTCTACGGCCCTCTTCTGGAACTGCAGGGGAGCCTGTAAGAAGCAAACAGGCTACTACCTGCGAAGCCTTGTTAGCAATAATGAGATGGAATTTGTTGGGCTGACTGAAACCATGATTGAGGATGTGAATAGATCTGATGTGGACAGGATTATTGGGAAAAATTGGGACTTCCTCCATGTCCCGGCCAGTGGGCATTCGGGGGGCTCCTTGCACTTTGGAAGCGTGATGCTGCCCAGTTTGTGGCTTGTCTGACGTCGAATCAAGTGCTAATTGGTTGGCTTACCCTCCCAAATGGCCTGAAGTGGCTGGTTGCTATCGTATATGCCAGTAAGGACTATCATACTCGGCGGGCTCTCTGGAAAGACATCGGCTCGTTGATTAACGCGGATGACCCGGTCCTTGTGGGTGGGGACTTCAATTGTTGTC
Source organism: Dendrobium catenatum (assembly GCF_001605985.2). NCBI lineage: Eukaryota > Viridiplantae > Streptophyta > Magnoliopsida > Asparagales > Orchidaceae > Dendrobium > Dendrobium catenatum. The sequence goes on from NW_021318693.1 coordinate 8,495,489, forward strand.
TGGCCCAAGAGGAAAAAAAGGGTGGACGGTGCTTCACTTACTCGGCGGGGGCTCAAGAAATGGCAAATTTCATGAACAACAATGACCTCCACAATTTGGGGTTCTTGGGTCCCAAATTCACATGGTCTAATAACAATAGTGGTAGTAGCAAAATCTGGGTGCGGCTGGATCGCGTCCTAATGAACACGGAAGGGCTGCGTCTGGCCCCACAGGTGTCGGTGAAGCATTTAGTCTGTCTTGCCTCTGATCACTACCCGCTACTGCTGTCATTGGATTCTTCGACTCGCAGTAGAGGATCCAAATGGTTGCGCTTTGAGGACATTTTGCTGACCTACCCGGCTACCTGGAAACTGTTATGGAAGAATTGGTCTAAGGCGGATTTTGGTAGCTCAGATGACATCTTGAATCGGAAGTGTTCAAGGACGCTGAGGGCTCTGTTCTACTGGAGCCGCAATCGCCTTAAGAAGCTTGGGGAGCTGAAGTCCTCTCTGGAAGCCCGTATTGCGTGGCTTCAGGAGGCTGAGTGCTTGCCGGCTGGTCTGTCGGCGGAACAGGACGGTGAGCTTCGTCATGCCGCAAGTGAGCTGATTGCCACGTTGACAAGGCTTGCGACGTGGTGGAGGCAGCGAGCGAAGATACGGTGGATTGAGGAGGGGGATGCCAATTCCCATTTCTTCCACTCTAACGCTTCGGCTCGCCGGCGCAGCAACACTATATAGGAAATCAAGGATCAAAGTGGGGAGACGATCACCGACCAGACGCTTATTCGGGAGGAATTCTGAAGCTTCTTCCTCTTGAAATGGAAGGAAAGGCAAGTGA
>NW_021318693.1:8496407-8502875 GCF_001605985.2 Dendrobium catenatum
AGAGGGAGAGAGAGCAAGTGAGAGCTAGCTTGAGAAAAAACAAGAGATAGCAAGAGAGAGAAAGGGAGAGAGCAAGAGAGAGAGAGCTGAATGGTGCATTTGCATTAATAAGCTAACAGAAAACTATTACAACCAACATAAAGAAAACAAAGAAACCTACAGCCTATCACTCTCCACCCTTAAAAGTGACAACAGCGTCGGGGGGAAATCAACATCATACGTATTTGTAAACAAAAAGTTACCCACCAAAGCCAAGTGGGCACAAAAGTCCGCCGGCCGGTTACTATCACGATGAATGTGTTGGAAGAGGACTTGCTTGAACTGCATGAGAAAGGAGAGGTCGGGGCCCTCAACCCGACTGTGGACCACACAATTTCGATCGCCCAAACCTTGCATCCACCGCACCGCATTGCTGCAGTCACTCTCAATGATAATCCCGTCCACCTCGAACATCCACTCCTCCAGCAACTCGCCAATAGCAGCCGCAGCCAGCAGCTCCACTTGCAAAACGTCCCAATGTTCAACTTCACGGCCAGCGGCCAGAATGAGGGCGCCATCACAGTTCCGAATCACAATACCCAAGCCAGCCTTATAGGACGGGTGCAGAGAAGCGTCGATGTTGAATTTACAGCCAACCTGGAGGGGGGGAACACCATAGTTTGTGAGGAGGCAGCCCAAGGGGCTGAATAGTGCTCCATTGCTCCAGCATCGGCATAGTAAACGTACGCGGCAGCAGGGATAAGACCGTAGCAGCAATCACAGAAGGGTTACAATACGACCGCCCATATCGCATATTGTTCCGGGCACGCCATAGTTGGTAAACCGCATAACAGTAGATTCTTCCAATGCCAGGATTCGAATCCATCCCCTCAGCAAGCACCGTTAATAGCATCCCGAACGAGCTCACATTTGGCATGTTGAAACCCCACCTTCTCAGCGTGTTCATGACACAAGACAATTTGGAGCATTGAGCAACACAGTGATCCAGAGTCTCCTCAACAGCACAACCCCATTGGCAAAGCGGCGAATCCACCAAGCCCCTCCGCAGCAGCCACATGTTACACGGAATAGCCCACTTGAGAACTCTCCAACAGAAAAAGTACTCTCGGGGGTGGAGCTTAAGCCTTTCAAACCAGAGAAATTTAAAATCATCACCCCCAACCATCATAGCCCTGTAAGCCATGGCAGCCACCGAGGAGCTAGCTTGAGAGTAGCAAAGATTCGGGCGGTCGTCCCCCGATCCACGCAAGGTAGGAATATCAATAATTATTTCAGCCATAATCGTCCCAAAGATCTCCTCAACCTTTTCCACATCCCAATTGAGGTTCCAGTCCAATAACTGTCCCACCCTACCTTCCTCAAGCGCTCCAACATCAACAAAGGTTGGCCAGCGAGCAATACTCCGATCCAGAATCCAGGTGTCCTGAAGCACACTGATCTCTGTCCGTTACCAATCTCCCACCTAATAATCGGTCTAAGGGCATTCGCACCATCCTACAAAACACGCCATGCCGTAGAAACATAACCACCCTGAGGCCGCTTCCACAAGTCGCTGCCATACTTAGCCGCAAGAAGCCTGTGCAGCAAAGACTCGGGATCAGTGAGAAAGTTCCACGCCAGTCTATCCCGCAGAGCACTCTGCCACCTGCATAGATCACGAAAGCCCAACCCTCCCTGCGCCTTGGGCCGACAGAGCTCCTCCCAAGCAATATAGTGCATGCCTCTGGTACCCGTCTCCTTCTGCCATAGAAACGTTCTCGAAATTTTCTCCACTTCATGAAGCACCCCATGCGGAACAATGGTGTGCGTGATTAAGAACATAGGAGTGGCAAGAAGGGAAGTTTTAATAAGCAGAGCACGACCAGCCTGCGAAAGTAACTTCAAACCCCACAAGTTCGTTTTGTCCTAAGCACTCTTGATAAGGCCCCCAAAATCCGCCCTCTTAGGCCTGCGCTGCACCATCGGAAGACCCAGATAATCAAAGGTGCTGACTTTCCTAAAACCCATCAATTTGGCCATCGCCCTTTGTCTCCAACTTGGGCATTTTCTATTAAACATCACAGCAGATTTCCCGCAATTGATATGTTGCCCAGTCCAACTATAATAGGTCTCCAGTAACTTTAAGTTCCATTTAGCATTGCAACGGGACGCCTCAGCAAAGATCAGTATATCGTCAGCATATAAGAGGTGAGACACCCGCTCCGAATTTCTGGCAACTTGAATCCCGAGGTCTGCACCCCACTGCCTGAATCCCTTAGATAGCAATTTAGAACAAAGGATGAAAAGATAAGGTGACAAGGGGCAGCCTTGTCGGAACCCACTCTCCGCCTGGATCCAATCCGTTCTCTGCCCATTGATTAATAACGAAAACTTGGGCAAGGTAACACATTGGATAATCCAATAAATAAATTTCTCGCTGAATCCCATAAGTCTCATGACCTTATCCAGAGTGCTCCAGGCCATGCAGTCGAACGCTTTCTCCATGTCAACCTTAAGCGCCATCAAACCCAATTTTTGGGATGATTGCTTAAGTTTTTCCATCACCTTCTGGGCAATCAAACTGTGATTTGTGATGCTCCGACCAGGGACAAACGCCCTCTGCTCCTCACCCACAATGCTACTAAGCACCGGCTTCAATCGGTTAATCAGAACTTTAGCCACCACCTTGTAGAAGCTCTGACACAAGCTAATCGGTCGACATTTACTCGGCTGATTCGCATTAGCAAGCTTCGGGATAAGAACAACCATAGTTTCCTTCCAGTTCTCACACATAGAATTAGTGCAAAAGAAATGGGAGATGGCCCGAGAGACATCTCCCTTAATGATTTCCCAATAAAATTTCAAAAAGGAAGCATTGATACCATCAGTGCCAGGAGAGCGGTTGTTACCAAGACTGAAAACAGCCTGCCGAATTTCCAGATCCGTCACCTCCGCTTCCAACATGGCTTGAAAATGAGCAGGAACTCTGTCTTCATCATTGAAAACCGGCCAATCTTCAAACCTCACCTGCCTATCTCTCCATTTTAGCGAGAAAAAGTTCCAGAATTCATCATGGATAAGATGCGGCTCCAGGATCCGTTCCCCATTGCTGTCAGATAGTTCCTTAATAGTGTTCCCATGCCTGCGAGCAGAAGCGTTAGTATGAAAGAAATGGGAGTTAGCATCTCCCTCTTCAATCCATTTGGTCTTAGCATGCTGTCTCCACCACGTAGTCAGCCGAGCCAGCGTGGTGATCAGTTCCCCAGCCAATCGACGGAGCTCAGCATCTTGTTCGGCAGTCAGACCATCCAGCGAGCCCTCTGCCATTTGCAGCATCTCAATGCAGGCTTCCAACGAAGATTTCAGCTCCCCCAATTCCTTCAGGCGATTCCGACTCCAGTGGTACAGAGCCCGCAACGTTCTGTAACATTTACGATTCAAAATAGCATCCGGTTGCCCATAATCCGATTTGTTCCAATTCTTCCACACCAGCTTCCAGGTTGCTGGATACGTCATCTAGATATCTTCAAACCGCAGCCATTTGGAACCCTTAGAGCGAGAGGCCGACTCCTGGGTCACCAACAACGGGCAGTGGTTCGAAGCAATTCGGACAAGATGTCGAACATTAGCCAACGGGGCACGCCGTAAGCCTTCGGAGTTCATCAGGACACGATCAGGTCTAACCCAAATTTTGCTACTGCCACTTTTGTTATTAGACCACGTAAAGGAGGGCCCTGAGAATCCCAGATCATGGAGATCATTGGCACTAAAAAATTCCACCATTTCTTGAGCACCAGCCGAATAGCTAAAACACCGGCCACCCTTCTTCTCCTCTTGGGCCAAGCAGCAGTTGAAGTCCCCTCCCACAATAACCGGGAGGTCCGAAGTAATCAATCCGCCAATGTCATTCCACAATATCCTTCTAGAGTGGTAATCCTTGCTGGCGTACACAATAGAAACCAACCACCGATCCAGGTTAGGGAGAACTAGCCACCCAACCATAGCCTAATTCGTAGCCAAGCAAACGTCAAACTGAGCAAAATCGCGTCTCCAGAGGGCAAGAATACCCCCCGAGCGACCATTAGCCGGGAAGTGAAAATAATCCCAATTCCTCCCGATAATTCTATCCACATCAGTACGGTTGACCTCTTTAATCATAGTTTCAGTCAGTCCAAAAAAGTACACCTCGTTATTACTAACAAGGCTGCGCAGGTAGTAACCCGTCTGTTTCTTACGGGACCCCCTACAGTTCCAAAAAAAGGGCCGTGGTCATTGGTTAACCAAAGGGAAAGCGTCCCCGCCGCAAACCGTGCCACCCACCTCTTTCTTACGCTTTCGAGGGATCTCAACAGGCGATTCAAGCAAGCTCAATTCCTTATCAAAGGAGAACCGGTTAACCACCGGAGTCTCCCCCCTAATTCCAGCCGTAAAAGGGAGGGGTTTCTTGAATCCCATATGTTTCTGCACTTGGGTAGGCCGCACCTTGCTATGGGGCACACCCACCTTACTCAGATCAACTTGTTTCGGAGTGATCCCTTTCCCCTTTGAAGTACTACTTGGTCCACCATTATTTAGCACACGGGAGTTCCTCGTCCTCCTAGGAGGCACTTGGATCCAAGGTCCCACTTCATCTTCATTGTTTTCCGCACTTGCCCGACAAGCCTGGTCCACACAAGAGGAGCCAGGTCTAGACTCAATGCTCCCACTGCCAACAGGGCCTCCAACGGAAGGAGGGGGGGCAGGCCCATCAGTAGAAGCGCAAGCGGTCCCAGACATAGAGAAAGTCCCCAGATCAACCCCACTCGGCCGGGAGGGGGGAGGAGTGATCAGACTCTTCCCAGCCTGGTTACGAGGAGGCTGCAGTCCTCCAGACCCACTGAGATCCTGGCTTCCCGAGCTATTCTGCCTGCTGGGGCATTGTTCCCTTCAGTGACCCACTCTGCCACAGCCATAACACAACTCCAATTCCCTCATACTCCACCGGTTGGAAGAATTTCCCTTTCCACCCGTTAATCCACACTCCAGCTAGTAATTTAGTGGCCAAGTTCATCCTTACACAAACACGGGCGTATTCTCTGCGGCCCCAACTCCCAGTCTGCGCATCAATCCACAGAGGAGTACCAAATCTAGAAGCAATCCTAGCAATGTTACATTCGTCCCAATACTGCAGAGGCAGGTTCGGCAACCGAATCCACACCAGAGAAGACAGACCCTCCATCGAAGCCGGAGAGAAGTCCGGTGACCACCTATCTAGCCCCACCAAACTACCTCCAATGAACCACGGCCCACCACTTAGTACAGCATCCCTTGCCTCCACCGCAGCAAAAATACAAGCAAAGCAGCCATGGCCGAGCATGGTGATTTGAAAGTCCCCAAATCGGCCCCATTGCCGTTAAAGATCCGCTTTCAGAGTGTAGAAAGAGGAGCTTCTACCGATAATCTTTCCCACTACCACACGATCCAACATATCCATATTGGCCTTCACCCGCTCCAGGTTCAGGTTGATGGTGGTTCCATCCTCATCAAAGGCATTAATCAGTTCAGGATTTGAAATCGGAATGTGCTCCGGTTTCTTCCAGGGATTCCCAGCCACCGCCGTGAAGGGGTTACTCATATTCTTGCCATTTCCAAAGGAAATGCCACCACCGTTAAGCGCTCCATCTGCTTTGGCATAACCATAAACAGGTTGTCTGCATTCGGCTCGGACATCGGCCTGCGCAGAGGAGGCGTTAGCCCCTCCGTCCTCCACTCCATTATTCATCACCTCGTCAGCCTTCATAGCCATCTCCTCAGTAGAGCCACCTCCACTGCGTATAAGGTCATTACACCAGTCATGAAGCTCCGGGCTAACCGCCAGCAATCCCGAACGCCTAGGCATACCAGCATTAACGTCAAACACTTCTTCCATCTCCTCCCACTCCTCCACCGTCAGAGCAGCCTCCTCGACCTCCATTGAAGTCTCGTCCGCCGCCACCACTGGCTGAGAAACAGGCCCGCGCACACCCGCCAGCAGAGCCGCTGACTGTTCCATAGGCGAGGACGAGATGTCCTCCTTTGAAACCGCCTCAGGAGCCTGAGCCGAGACCCCCCTCGGGGGCGATAGCACTCCCTTAGCATCCACAATTCGAACCATAGCTTCCCATCGGCTCTCAATCAGTCCATCCATTCCAGATCTACCCCCATCTCGGGCCTTTCCTTTTCCCTTACCTCCCATCGATTTGCTCGGAGAACGCTCTCCAGGCTTCTTACCAGACCCACCACCACCAATGCTTCGCCGTCGATCCTCCCCTTCCGTGCAGTCACCTCCACCCCCGCTTAAGCAGGAAGGTGACCTTCGGTCACCTCCCGCCATACCCACAGCTTCTCTCTCTAAAAAAAAACAAGAGAGAGAAAAAAGTGGGAAAATAGAGAGAGCAAGAGAGAGAGAGAGGGAGAGAGAGAGGAGAGAGATAAAGAGGGAGAGCAAGTGAGAGCAAGTTAGAGAAAGAG
>NW_021318693.1:8502975-8506437 GCF_001605985.2 Dendrobium catenatum
AATTACTTCACAGATCAAGCCCGCAGCCAGAATTTCAGCTTGTAACACATCCCAGTGCTCAATACATCTCCCAGTAGCAATTAGAAGCTTGCCATGGTGATCACGGGCAATAATCCCAAGCCCTGCCTGATTAGAAGGCAATAAAGCTGCATCAAAGTTAAACTTAAGCCAACCTGGAGGGGGGTGCACCAAAGCTTATGAGGAGGTAGCCCAATGGGCTGGTTAGTACTCCATTGCTCCAATATTGGCCATTTAAAATGTTTCGGTAGCAGTGACAGCACTGCAGCAGCAATAACTAACGGGGATCTGCACATCCGGTGATGCTTCATGTCATTTCAGGCTTTCCACACCTGATAAACTGTGTAGCAGAAAATTCTTCCCATTCCAGAATTCCTCTTTCTATAATTAAATAATTCAATCAATAGCTCCTGAAGAGAGTTCACAAATGGCATTCCAAAACACCATCTCCGAAGGATTTCCAATACCTTCTTCACCTTACTACATTGCGTCGTACAAAGATCCAATGTCTCCTCCTCATTACATCCCCACGGGCACATTGTAGTTTCCGATAATTTTCTATGAAACAGCCAGCAAGCTGTTGGAATAGCATTCCTATGAATTCTCCACCAGAAAAAATTCTCACGGGGATGCAATCTAAGGTCTTTAAACCAATTAAATTGATACTCTCCCTTTGCACCATTTTCCCTGTACGCCATAGCTGCAACAGTCATATTCAAATTTGAATAAATCAGCTCAGGCCTATCTTCGTTATCCTCACTGCAGATATCAATAGCCATGATCCGATCTACCATAATCTGCCCAAAACAGTGCTCAACCACTGTCCCATTCCACTGCAAAGAGCTGGTTAATAGGTGACTAACCATATGATTCTCCATCTCCTCCATATTAACGAAAGTCGGCCACCTTTCAATAGCCCTTTCCATGATCCACACATCCTGGATTACATTAACCTGTTCTCCATTTACTACATTCCACCTAATGATCGGCTTCAACGCCCATGCTCCATCCTGAATAATTTTCCACGTAGTAGAAACGTTACGGCCCTGCATACTTTCCCATAACTTCATCTCATACTTGGCCATAAGTAATTTATGCAGCAATGAGTTCTGGTTCTGCAACAGATCCCAAACCACCCGAGCACGTAGAGCTCCTTTCCATCGAGTCAGGCAGTGGAAGCCAAGACCCCCCATCGACAATGGTTGACAGAGCTCGCTCCACCCAATATAGTGCATTCCATGACTAACTGCACTCTTCTGCCAAAGAAACCTCCTTCCCAGCTTTTCAATCTCATTAAGAACTCCATTCGGAATACCCGTATAAGTAATAGCATACATGGAGACAGATAAAAGAGATGATCTGATGAGTAGAGCTCTGCCCGCATAGGATAAATGTTTTTTCCCCCACAAATTAATCTTCTCATGAGCAGTTTTAATAACTTTCTCAAAGTCAGCGGCTACCAGCCTTCTCATCACCAATGCTATTCCAAGATATTCAAGGGAGTTAACTTTACGATACCCCATAATACTAACAATCAACCTCTTCTTCCAACTTGGGCATTTTTTATTAAACATAATGGCTGACTTCCACCATTTATCTTCTGACCCGTCCAGCAATAATATTCTTCCAATAATTTCATAATTTGCATTGCATTGCACCAACTAGCATGAGCAAATACCAAAACATCGTCAGCATACAGTAAATGAGAGATAAGAGAGAGTGAGAGAGAGTGAGAGAGAGAGAGAGAGATAGAGAGAGAAAGTAGGAAAGAGCAAGGAAGTGCAAGAGAGAGAGCAAGAGAGAGAGGGAGAGGGAGAGAGAGAGAGAGAGAGAGAGAGAGAGAGAGAGAGAGAGAGAGAGAGGGAGAGAGAGCAACTGAGTGCAGGAGAGAGAGAAAGGGAGAGAGAGAGAGGGAGGGAGAGGGAGAGAGAGAGGGAGAGGAAGAGAGAGAGAGAGAGGGACAGAGAGGAGACATAGAGAGAGAGACCAAGAAAGAGCAAGGGAGTGCAAGGGAGAGAGAGGGAGAGAGAGAGAGGGAGAGAGAGAGGGAGAGAGATAGTGAGAGAGAGAGGGAGAGAGAGAGACACACAGAGAGAGAGAGCAAGAAAGAGCACGGGATTATAAGAGAGAGAGAGAAAGGGAGAGAGAGAGAGAAAGTGAGAGCAAGCTAGAGAGTTAGGGAGAGAGAAAGAGAGAGAAAGATAGAGAGAGGGAGCAAGAGAGAGAGAGTAAGAGATAAAGGGAGTGCAAGAGAGAGATAGAGATTTGGAGAGAGAGAGAGATAGAGATAGATAGAAAGCAAGAGAGAGCAAGCTAGAGAAAGAACAAGGAGAGCAAGAGAGAACAAGGGATAGAGCAAGAGAGAGAGAGGGAGAGAGAGAGAAAGAGGAGAGAGAGAGAGAGTGAGAGAGGAAGAGAGAGAGAGGAGAAGAAGAAAGTAGAGAAGAGAGCGAACAAGAGAAAGAGAGCAAACGGGAGTGCATAGAGGAAGAGAGGGGAGTGGGAGGAAAGAAAAATGACAAAAGAGCAGAAAGACAAGGGAAGTAAGAGAGAGTAGGTGAAAGTAGAGTAGCGTAAAGAACAACAAAAAGTAAAGAAGAGCAATAGAGAGAGAACGGGAGAGAGGAGAGAGAGGGGAGGGGAGAGAGTGAAATGAGAGCTATGATGAGAGAGAGAGAGAGAGAGAGGAGATTGGGAGATGACAGCAGGGACGAGAGCAAGAAAGAGCTAGGGATGCAAGGAATGAAGACATAAGGAAGAGAAAGTGAGAGAAGAGCATTGGGATGCAGAAGAAAGAGAAAGGGAGAGAGAGAGAGGAGAGGCAGAGTAAGAAGAGAGAGAGAGAGAGAGAAGAGAGAGAGGAGAGAGAAGAGAGAGAGCAAGTAGAGCAAGCTAGAAGACAGAGCAGCAAGAGAAAGAGGGAGGAGAGAGGAGGAGAGACAGACGGAGAGAATAGAGAGAGGGAGAGAGAGAGATAGAGAAAGAGAGGAGAAGAAAGATAAATAATGAGTGCAAGTAGAGAGCAGAGAGGAGAAAGAACAAGGGAAGCAAGAAGAGGAGGGAGTGGCGATAGAGAGAGTGAGTGAGAGAGAGAGAGGTGGAGTGAGAGAAAAGAAAAGCAATGGAGTGCAAAGAAGAGAGGAGGGAAGAGAGAATCAGAGAGAGTTAGAAAAAGAGTAAGGAAATTGGATATAGAGAGCAATAGAGGAAGAGAAGAGCGCAGAAGAGAGAGAGGAAGGGAGAGAGCGGGAGGAGAAGCAAGAAGGAGCAAGGGAAAAAACTACGAAGGGAGAGGGAGGGTGAGGGGAGGAGAGAGGGAGAAGAGAGAGAGGAGAGAGAGAGAGAGAATGAGCATGAAGTAAACTAGAGAAACACTAAAGAAGGCTAGAGAAAGAACAAAAAGAGGGATGCCGAAGAGAGTGAGAAAGGAAACATAAAAGAAAA
>NW_021318693.1:8506537-8510014 GCF_001605985.2 Dendrobium catenatum
TTGTTGGCCATTTGGTGATGCCTAATCTTCAGAAGTGAGGAATTGTGCTTGTCTATGCCAGCAAGAGCTATCATAGCCGCAGGATGTTATGGAGTACCATTGGTGCTAGCCTTGATGCTGAGTTACCAATGATTGTTGGTGGAGACTTCAATTGTTGTCTTGATCAAAGTGCGAAGAAGGGAGGTAGAAGGTATAGCTTCGGTGGGTGCTCAGGAAATGGCAACTTTCCTTGTTGATAATGATTTACATGACTTGGGATTTGTGGGTCCTAAGTTTACTTGGACTAATAATAAAACCGATAACAGTAAGATATGGGTTAGACTGGACAGAGTTTTAATGAACTCTGAAGGCCTTAGAATTGCCCCCTTGGCCACGGTTAAGCACTTGCTGAGACTTGCATCGGACCATTGTCCATTGTTGCTGAATCTTACGTCTAATCCTCCAAAATCTGGGAGCAGATGGTATAGATTTGAGGACGTCTGGATGTCCTATCCAGCTACTTGGAAGCTGGTATGGAAGGAATGGAACAAAACGGATTACGGGCAACCAGCTGAAGTGCTAAATCGTAAGTGTTTTAGAACACTTAGAGCACTGTTCTTCTGGAGTCGAAACCGGTTAAAGGAGCTGGGGAATTTGAAAAATTCGCTGGAAGTAAGATTGGGAGAACTTCAAGAACTTGAATCTTCAAATGCTGGATTAAATCATGCACAGCAGCAGGAAATGAAGAGAAAGGCTTCTAAATTGAATACTACATTAGCACGCATTACAACTTGGTGGAGACAGAGAGCGAAGGCGAAGTGGATTGAGGAGGGAGATGCCAATTCTCATTTCTTTCATTCATTTGCCTTGGCATGCAGGAGGGGGAATAGAATTCTGGAAGTCCAGAAGCCAAATGGAGATAGGAGTGATGATCCAGCTCTTATACAGGAGGAGTTCATGAAGTTCTTTATGCTTAAATGGGAGAAGAGACAGATTGTTTGTGATAGCTGGCCAAGCTTTCACAATGAAGACATGATTTCTGATCAGGTGAATGAGATCCTGGAGGCGGAGATTACGGAGCAGGAGGTTCGACAAGCTGTCTTCAGCATGGGGAACAATCGTGCATCGGGCATGGATGGTATTACATCTTCCTTCCTAAAATTTTATTGGGAAATTATTAAATGTGAGGTGATTCGTGCTATTATTCATTTCTTTTGCACTAACACTATGTGTGAAAGTTGGAAGGATACTTTAGTGGTTCTTATACCAAAGACAGAGAATGCAATTTTGCCGGCTAAGTTTGGACCAATTAGCCTTTGTCAATCCCTAATGCTCTCTCTCTCTCCCTTGCTCTCTCTTTTTCTTTCTCTAGCTTGCTCTCACCTGCTCTCTCTCTAGCTCTCTGGCTCTCTGTCTCACTCTATCTCTCGCTCGCTCTCTCTCTCTCTCTCTCTCTCTCTCTCTCTCTCTCTCTCTCCCTCTCTCTTCCTTGCTCTCTCTTGCTCTCTCTTGCTCTCTCTTGTTCTTTCTCTACCTTGCTCTTTCTCTAGCTTTCTCTCACTAACTCGCTTCGGGGCGGCGGAGGGAAGGAATCGGGGGGTGGAAGGAGATCTGAGGCTAGGGTGTCAAAAGGTGATGTGGGGAGATCTGGGGGAGGGGTTCCGGCTGGGGGAACCATTGGGGATAAAAGACTCTCGATTGGAGAGCAGATGGGTTTGACGACTGGAGATGGAGAGAAACGATCGCTCGTCTATGTGCGGTCTCCGGCAAAGGCAGGGAAGGGAGGTTTGGTTGGCGGTAATGGCCCGGACAAAGGATGCAGACAAAATGCTACTGGGGAAACATCTGGAGGTGGCGGTAAAGGGCACTCCAGATCCCAGATGGAGGAAGACAGCTCTACGCGGGAGGATTCTTCTTCTTCAGCGCGGAGGGCAATGGGCTGTATGGAGGCGATTGGTGACATGATGGAGACGGTGATATCGCCGGATGTGGGAGATAATGACGCGGCCCCTTTGTTCCCTTCGAGTGTTGGAGAGGCTATGGAGATCATGGGGGGAGCTGAGATTGATGAGTTCCTGATGGAGGTGAAGGCATGCTCGGGAATGAGAAACCCTGTGGCGATTGACGTTTCTCCTGCGGATGAAAGGATGACCACTGATGACCAGCGGGCTGTTGAACAGGGGTTGTATGCGCCGGTGCCGAGCAACCTGAGGGGAATGACATGTGCAAATAGGGTGACGAATAATCCTGTTTTTGAGAAGGAGAGGGTGCAATTCACGTTCGGGAACGTTGGCAGGATTTCTGATCTGGGGAAGGTCCAGCTGACCGGAAAACCTCTGGAGGTGACCAGCGGCGAAGTGAGGAGCACTCCCCCAAGCGAGTCTGGTGGGGGAGGGAATTTTGCGAGGGAATCCTTATTTTTAAATGAGAAGGTACCTGTTGTGCACAATCGGGCCAATACTGTGGAGGGGAGCTCTACTTGGACTGTGCCTTGCACTCCAAGTGTTTGAAGGAATACCGTTCAGGGGGTATGGGCACAGGGTATGGGAGGTACGTTCTTCCAGCCGATCGAATATGAAGGAATACCGTTAATATGCTTGAACTGTGGGAAGGTTGGTCATAGGGGGGATGTGTGCAGGGAGGCGGTCCGGCAGTCGCAACCGCAGGTGAGAAAGGATGATATGGGGCAGAAGTCTACCGAACCTATGATTCAGGGGGCCAATGTGGATATGTGTAGGGGACGGGATGGCAGTGTCTCAACGATTTCTGGTCCAAGTCTGGATGGTGATGGGTCCACGGCTATTGATAATGATGCCGGGGAATGGACTATTGTCACGCGGCGGCGGCGACCAAATCGTGCTGTGCTAATGGGGGAAATGAGCTGCAATTGAATGACAACAAGGGTTCTGCTAGGGAGAACTCAAATGACCGGAAAGCCATTTGGAAAGTAGTGAATAATGCTCAGACGGAACAGGTGGATGGGGGTACCAATGTGCCTACGTCTATGGAGGTGATCACGGAGGGTACCAAATTGAAGGATGGCGGGAATTTGGAAGAGGCAAAAGCCATGGAAATTGCTCAGCAGCAAACTCTGCCCCAGGGAATTAGTTGTGTCCCTTTGAATAATGGCATGGTGCCTTCCTTGTTGAAGGCTGAGGGGGAGTGGGATTTTCTGCTCCCTAATGGAAAACAAATTGGGGAGACTAATGATACCGGTATTGTCGAGCGACCTTGGGATGGAAGTTGACGAAATTTGCGATCACGCATGGCTTTGGTGGCTTCTCCGGCACAGAGACTTGCGCCTAAGGTGCTTCGGTTCTCGGATTGTAAGTCCAAGGTGACAAAGGCGAACAGTGAGCCCAAGAGGAAAGCTCAAGCTCGATTCAAGAAGGAGATCAAATGCCTTGACCCTCTCCGGAAGGTTCCCGGGGTGAGGAGGGATTTGGCCAATGGCAGGGACAAAAATGTGGATGGTGCTGCAAATTTGGTCAATATGGT
>NW_021318693.1:8510114-8511774 GCF_001605985.2 Dendrobium catenatum
AGAGAGAGAGAGAGAGAGTTAGAGAGATAGAGAGAGAGAGTTAGTAAGAGTGATACATACAGAGAGCAAGAGAGATAGAGAGGGAGAGAGAGAGGGAGAGAGCTGAATTTCTACATTTGCATTTTTAAAAGGACTATTACAACCAAAAAAGAAACTAATGGGCTACCCACCCCTTTCAAAAAGAGAACTACTATCCTCCTCAAGAATATCAAAGAATTCTTGAGGGATATCTTTATTACAATTACCTGTATCCCAAACAAAGGAACTATCTATAGCACTATGGGCACAAAAGTGTACAACTTTGTTAAATCTCCTATGAGTATGTACGAAGAGCACCTGCTGGAATTGCTTAATCCAATCGCAATTAGCCCACTCTTCAGCTTGTTGTTTCCACATATCTCTATACTTAAATTCCTTCATAAAGTTAATTATACTTGCATTATCCCCTTCCACAATTATCCCCTTGAGCCCAAGCATCCAATCCACAATAAGTTTACCAATGTACTGAACAGCCACCATCTCCACATAAGTGATATCCCAATGATGCAAATTCCATCCAACTGCCACCATCAAATTACCATGCCAATCCCGAATCACAATTCCAACTCCCCCAGCATTTGATTTGAGGAGAGCTCCATCCACATTGGCCTTCAACCATCCTATAGGGGGGACACCAAGAAGAAGGTGTAACCAATACAAAAGATTGAACGATATCCCATTACTACAGGTGGATAGAAAGTCCATCCTGTTTTAGAACTCCAATAATATTTGCTGCTATGAAGATCGGTGTATAACTATCCTTGCCATGCTTGACTGCATTTCTGTTCACCCAGCTGTGATAAACCGTGAGACAATAAAGTCTCATGCCAATACTTCTGCTGGTAACATCCTTCCATAATGCCGTCTGAAACTCACCAAAGCAGCTAAAACGAGGGGTTTGAAAACCCCATTCATCCAGTGATCCTAGATTTTCCAAAAGTTATCTACAACCTATTAAAATGTGTTCCAAATCCTCCACCGTACCACAACCAATTGGGCAATTCGAATCAATTTCCAAGCCCCGAGCCTGCAACCATCCATTTGTAGGAATAATATTCTTGAAGAGTCTCCACAAAAATAAGCTTTCCCGTGGCCTCAACCCACATTTCCAGACAATGTGGCACGGGTCATCCTCCTCTGTAAATTTGTTGTTATAAACCAATGCAGAAACCGAAGAACCAATGGGATTTTTTAGCAACTCAAGTTCATCTTGTTCCAATCATCCCAAATTCTAATCCCCATGATCCTTTCCATCACAATAACTCCAAAACAAACCAGAAGCTTGTTCTCATCCCACCTGTCATTCGAATACAACATATCCGAGACCATTAGCTCCTCAATTGCTGTTATATCACAATAAGTAGGCCATATAGCTATAAGCCTATCCCATATCCAAACATGATTCAAAACATCAATGCTCCGGCCATTGCTAATCTTCCATCTCACACAACAACTCAAATTGTTGGCCCCATCACAAATAAGTTTCCAGATCCCTGAATCTCCACTTTTGAACTCGTCAACCCAAGGCCACTTCCTGTATTTATGCACCATACATTTATGGTACAAAGAATTCTGTTTACTAACATACTCCCAAGCAATCCGAGCTCTAAGGGGACCAACC
>NW_021318693.1:8511879-8515998 GCF_001605985.2 Dendrobium catenatum
ATACTCCTTTGTTGAGTATCTAAATCCTAGAGAAAACTTCTACATAACTTCTTAATGTCATACAGGACAGATTTAGGAACCATAGAGTGTGTCATCAAATAAACAGATGCCGGAATCAATTCAGAATTTATTAAGGTGACCCTACCCGCCATTGAGAGATGCCTAATCCCCCATGTCAAAGTTTTGGCATTGGCTTGCTGCAACAAATAAGCATAATCTTTTTTTACAATCCTTCTCATCGCAAACTTGATCCCATGATATTCCATCTCTTCAACCTTTCTGCATCCAGTAATCTTTGCAAGTGGAGTCTTAGTTGAGGAAGAGGTTGATTCACTGAAGAGGATGGCTGATTTCCCTCTGTTTACTCTTTGACCAGTCCACAAACAATAGTTCTCCAAAATTGAAGTAATTTTCATAACATTCAGAATATTGGAAACTGCAAAAAAAAAATATCGTCAGCATAAAGGTGTGAGACCCGAGGTCCCCTCACCTTGATTGGAACGCCCAGCTCCATAAAATTTTGATGGAAGTGAGCAGACAACAACTCCGAGCAAAGGATGAATAAATATGGGGACAACGGACATCATTGACGGAATCCACATTCTGCTATAATCTCATCAGAGAGTTGTCTATTATCTCATCTTCATCTCTCTCTCTCTCTCTCTCTCTCTCTCTCTCTCTCTCTCCTCTCTCTTGGCCTTTGAACACAACTCAGCACCCAAGCACTGAACCTAGAAGGAAACCCCATATGTTCCAGAATACGTTCCAACGTCTTCCAGCGCATTTTGTCATAAGCCTGTTCCATATCCACCTTTAATGCAAGAAATCCTTTAGCTGGTTTAGAGGTCTTGAATTTATACATCTGCTCTTGTGCCAACAAGCAATGGTTTGAAATGAATCTACCCTGGACAAAGGCAGCCTGCTCCTCGGAAATTAGCCTTGGCATAATTCCTTTAAAATTGTTTAACAAAACCTTAGCAACAATTTTATAAAAAGTTTGACACAAACTAATTGGTCTAAACTTAGCAGGTTGATCAGGATTTACAACTTTAGGAATTAACACCACCACAGTCTTCTTCCACATTGGGTCCATGAACCCAGTGGAAAAGAATTCCAAGCATGCCATAATAACTTGATCTCCAACAATTTCCCAAAACAATTTAAAGAACGAAGACGTCACCCCATCTCTCCCATGTGCCCTGTTACGGCCCAGTGAACAAACAAAATTCCACACCTCCTCTTTAGTGACATCCTGATCCATAACATTACCAAACTGAGCCAAATAACTCCTTTGTGCTTCAAGGATGTCCATCTCTGTTCCTCAATATTTTGACAATGCCATTTCCTCTCAAAGAACTCATAAATCACCTTAGAGGTTTCCTTTTGTTAAGCCACCACCGTCCCATCTTCTTGCTTAATAGAATCAAATGCATTTGGCTCTTCTTCTAGCTGAAGCCATTGAATGGAAGAAGCGTGTATTCCCATCACCTTCCTCAATCCACTTCACTTTAGCTCGTTGTTTCCACCATGTCATAATCCGAGCTAGTGTGTTGTTCAAGAGTTGTACCTTAAAACCCAAAGCCTCGGCCTGAGCTTCAGATAACCCATTCGGTGTACACTCCACTTCCTATAAGAACTTGATCTCTTTATCAAGTTCTTCCTTAAATTGGTTGAGTGTTTTGAGCTTGTTTTTAGTCCAAAAGAATGAGGCCTTTAGAGTTCTTTGGCATTTTTTCTGGAGTTTAATTGATTCAGAACCCTAATCATCAACCTGCCATTTTTTCTTAACCAAATGCCATAGGATAGCTAGCCCATACATCTCAAACTTTATCCAATGAGAGTAGACCATCTTCACTTCCCCAATGAAACTGCACAAAATGGGGCAATGATCGGATGCAAGTCTACTCAAATGCTTAACCTTCAACCCCTAAAAAGAATCCAAAATGGAAGAAGAAATCAAAAACCGATCCAATCTAGAAAAAATCCGACTTCTGGTGTCCTTGTTGTTAGTCCAGGTGAAAGCTGGACCATTGAAGCCCGGATCAACCAAATCATTTGACATCATGAATGCAGCCATGTCATTTGCAGCCGGAGGCTTATGGAGGTCCTGGGCTGGCTAGCGAACTGGGGCTTCAACACTCCCAGTTTCTCCTCATTCGACGAGCTCCAAATTGCTTTAGGGGGTGCTGCTATGGCCAAGGACCGCTGGGCGGTTTTATACTGTGGGGCTGTCTTCCAATGCTGGGGAACAAGGAATGCAATCAAGTTTGGCAAGACATATAGCTCCCCTCGGATGATGGCTGCTAACCTTATCGGCTCCATACAGCAATGTTTCTTTTCGCACAGCCTGGAGCAACGGTTCACCAACCAATCCTTTGGATTGTCTAGTATCTACTCTTGGTCCCCCCCCCTACGGGTTGGCTGAAAATTAATGTGGACGGAGCTTTGCTCCGGTCTAATGCTAGTGGGATAGGAATTGTTATCCAGGATTGTCAATGCAGGGGAATTGTTGCGGCTGGTTGGAGTATAATGCATTGGGATAGCACGCAAGTCGAAATGATGGCTGTGAATTACATTGGGAAGCTTACCCATGATTGGATGTATGAGGTTGAAGGAGTTGTCATCGAGGGGGATAATGCCAGTGTTATGGATTATTTGTAGAAGATCAAGAAACAGGAGGGGTGGCGGGGTCGGCCGGAGAATGGGGACACGTTCGATTGGATGATGCTTTTCCGTAAGGTGGTTTTTGTCCATACCTATAGACAGTAAAACAAGGCGGCTCATTTTTGTGCTCAAAGAGCAATTGAGGATAGTTTTATTTGGGATATAGGAGATAATATAAACACATGTATTCCTCAAGATTTTTTTGACATCCTTGAGGATGATAGGAATAGTTTTGGCCCCTCTTAGGGGCTTTTTGGATTAGCTTTTTTCTTGCTTTCTTGTTCTTTGTAATGGTTTATTTATGAATGCAAATGCAATGTTCAGTTCTCACTCTCTCTCTCATCATTTCTCTCTCTCTCTCTCTCTCCCTCTCCTTCTCTATCTCTTCATCTCTCTCTCTCTCTCTCTCTCTCTCTCTCTCTCTTTTTCTCTCTCTCTCTCTCTCCCTCTCCTTCTCTATCTCTTCATCTCTCTCTCTCTCTCTCTCTCTCTCTCTCTCTCTCTCTTTCCTTCTCTTCATCTCTCCCTCTCTCTCTTTCTCCCTCCCTCCCTCCCTCTCTCTCTCTCTCTATCTCTTCATCTCTCTCTCTCCCTCCCTCCCTCCATCTCTCTCTCCTCTCTCTCTCTCTCTATCTCTCTCTCTCTCTCTCTCTCTCTCTTCTCTTTCTCTCATCTTCATCTCTCTCTCTTCCTTTCTCTTTGACCTCTCTCTCTTCATTTCTGTCTCTTCCCTCTCTCTTTGTCCTTCTCTCTCTCTTCATTTCTCTCTCTCTTTCTTTCTCTCTCTCTATATATATCTCTCTCTCTCTTTCTTCATTTCTCTCTCTATCCTTCTCTCTCTCTCATCATTTTTGTCTCTCTCTATCTTTCTCTCTCTCTCTCACACACTCTCTCTATCACTCTCTCTCTCACTCTATCTTTCTCTCTCTTCTTCTATATCTCTCTCTCTCTCTCATCATTTCTCTCTCTCTATCATTCTCTCTTTCTCTCTTCTTCTATCTCTCTCTCTCAATCTCTCTCTCTCTCTTCATTTCTGTCTCTCTCCCTCCCTCTCTCTCTCATTCTCTCTCTCTCACTCATTCTCTCTCTCTTTCTTTCATTCTCTCTTTGTCTCTATCTCTCTCTCTCTCTCTCTCCTTCTCTCTCTCATCATCTATCTCTCTCTCTCCCTCCCTCCCTCCTTCTCTATCTCTTCATCTCTCTCTCTCTCTCTATTTCTTTCTCTCTCTTCATCACTCTCTCTCTTTCCTTCTCTATTTCTTCATCTCTCTCTCTCTCTCTTTATCCTTCTCTCTCTACATTTTTGTCCATCTCTCTCTCTCTCTCTCTCTCTCTCTCTTTCTCGATCTCACTCTCTTTTTCTCTCTCTCACTCTATCTCTCTCTCAGTCTCTCTCACTCTCTCTCTCACTCACTCTCTCTCTCTCACACACTCTCTCTCTCACTCTCTCTCTCT
>NW_021318693.1:8516792-8532533 GCF_001605985.2 Dendrobium catenatum
TATTGTTTTGATTGATACGATTGATTTGACTGATCGACTGATTTTCTACTGTTTACGGATTCTTCTGAGATTTGAAGTGTATTGAGTGAGCTTGATAGAGTTCTTCCTACTATTTATTAATTCTCCTATCGCTGACTATGGATTTTATCGATTGTGTATTGACTACTGATTTTCGTATCTGTATAGATTCATTGATCATGTGCAATAGACTGTTATGGATTTGATTGACTGACATGCATATTGTTTCCAGTACCGTGCTTTGATTTCAGTTGTAGGTATTAGGTGACCTGTTGGGCTTTTTGAAGTTCATTATATGTGGTTAATATTTTCTAGCCAGGGCAAGGGAGCAGGAGATTGAGGTTGATCAGGAATCTCCAGGTTTTTGTTCTTTTGGTTTTAGTGATTCTTTTATACTCAGGACAGGATAGATTTCAGTTCATGTGTTTGTGTTCATAGTGTAGTTTCTGAGTATTGTATATAATCTTTTGAAATATGAATTGACTTGTACATTGATGTTTTAAATGTTATAGATTTTTGCTAGACTGTTTGATTGAAGTTATAGATAGCTCTGATAAATTATTGATGGATTGTTTGAAATTCTTTCTAAGTTAGATCTTGGGGCATTACACTCACTCTCTCTTTCTCTCTCTCACTCACTCTCTCTCACACTCTCTCTCTCACTCTCTCTCTCTCTCTATCACTCTCTCTCACTCTCTCTTCCTCTCTCTCTCTCTCAATCTCTCTCTCACTCTCTCTCTCTCACACTTTTTCTTTCTCTCTCTTCTTAACTCTCTCTGTCACTCTCTCTCTCATCATTTCTCTCTCTCTGTCTCTCTCTCGCATTATTTCTCTCTCTCTCTCCTTCTCACTCTTTCATCATCTCTCTCTATCTCTCTCTATCTCTCTCCTTCTCTATCTCTTCACCTCTCTCTCTCCTTCTCTATCTCTTCATCTCCCTCCCTCCCTCTCTCTCTTTCTTTGTCTCTCTCTCACTCTTCATTTCTCTCTCTCTCTCTCTTTATTCTTCTTGCTCTTTCTCTCTCTCTCTCTCTCTCTATCTCTCTCTCTCCATCTTTCCCCATCTCTCTATCTCTCTCTCCATATCTCTCCACCTCTCTCACTCTCTCTCTCTCTCTCTCTCTCTCACTCACTCACTTTCACTCTCTCTCTCTGTCTCTGACGATCGCTCTGGGGAAAATCGTGGTGACACTTGAGAGAAAAAATTCTCTCTCATTTTGGACTCTCGTTGGTGGGGTTTGATCGTCTGTTTCTTGGGTTATGGTTGGGGGTGGCCGTCGGTCACCCCCTCGTCACCCGGTGGGGCGTGGTGGAGGAAGAGATGGAGGAGGTTCTGAGGCTAGGACGCGATCTGACGTCCGAGGGAAGGCTGTTGTTGAGGGGAGGTAGTTCGGGAGTTGTTGTAAATAGCAGAGGGGGTAATGGTGAGAGGAGGTTTTCGTTAATGGGATTGGAAGGTTTGGCTGAGATTGAGGCTGAGGGGAAGAAATCGGCCTATACTCAAGCTCCAAGTAAGGTTGGAGTTGCGAGTTCGATCATATCTGGAGTATCACAGAAGGTCAAGGTTCAAGGGGCAATTTCTAGTAAGGAGTTGAAGGTTGAATCAAATGCCGGAAGCCATGGAGTGGAGGATCGGGAGATTCAGATGAATGATTCATCTGAGTTGGATGAGATGATGGAGGTTTTGGGTGGTTCTAAGGTGGGGGAGTTCATTAGAGATGTAAACGCAGGAGTTGGATCCTTGGTTCAAAATGAGCTGAGCTGGGACGATACTGATTCTGGAGCTCTTGATGGACTACCAAAGGGAGTGGATCAGGCTGTGATGATGGATTCGGAAGTGAATGTTGAAGCTGGATCGCTGGAGAAGACGGGACAAATTTGGGACACTGTAATGTCTGGAGCTCTTGGTGAAATGTCGGATGTATTGATGCAGGCTGAGGTGATGGAGTCTGAAGTGAAGGGGGAGCTTGTCTCATCTGGTTGTGCTGAGGTAAGGAATATGACGGATAATCCTGTGTTTGAATCAGATACTTGTCATTTTACTTTTGGTGGGATGAAAAATCTGGAGGATCTGAAGAAGAGAATAGCGGAAGGCTATGTTCTGGGTTCCAGAGGAGATAATGAAAATTTTAAACTGAGGATTGATTTTGCTGTCCTTGGTAAGTTACCTGAGGTGCAAATGAATGATTTGGTAGCTAGGGGTGATTGTGTTGATCTAGTTGGCAGTGATAGTTTTAAATCGGTAAAGGGAGCTTCAACTGCTTGGGCAAATGTCTCTGCAGCTAATGTAGCCAATGTACAGTCGTTTGGGGCGCCTGGGTTGTCCAAACCAGTGAAAAAGGAAGTGGATGAGATTAAAACAGCTGCTAATGCATGGAAGAAATATGTTCCTGTGATGTTAAACTTACAGGAGGATGTTGGAAGTTTTTTGAGAGAAGATGGTCTTATGCGGCTGGATTTGGATAGAGCTAGGGGGAATATTAGTAGGCTTGACAGAGCTATAGTTGGTAGTTTGTTGGGACGTAGATTGCCATTCTGGGTTGTGCAGAATGAACTTCAAAGGAAATGGGGTCACCTTGGCTTAACGCAGGTTAATCCTATGGGAGCAGACTGTTTCTTGTGTTGGTTTGTGAACAAAGAGAAAAGGGATAATGTGTTGATTGGGGGACCATGGTATATTGTAGGCCAAATCATTGGGATAGAACAGTGGACCACTGGTTTATCAGCGAATTCTAGGAGAAGGTTTTCATCGCCTATTTGGATTAGGCTTCCTAACTTTCCATTGGAGTACTGGGATGAGGCTAACTTACCGAGGCTGGCTGCTGGGGTTAGTGAACCTCTTTTTATGGATGAACAAACCAAGTTGTGGAATAGGTGTGCCTTTGCACGCATATGTGTTAGACTGGATTTGTCAAAAAGGCTTCCTAAAGGACTATGGGCACAAGGGTTGGAAGGAACTTTTTTCCAACCAATTGAGTATGAGGGGATTCCTTTAATTTGTTTGAAATGTGGGAAGGTGGGACATAAAGCTGATGTTTGTAAGGAGAAGTGTGATCTGTCTAAACAACAAGGAGTGAAGGATCCTGGTGAGCTGGAACAAAATGCTGACAAAGGATGTGGGCCTTCGGTTTGTGGTGAAGGTAAAATAACTGATGGGGCTAGCTCTTCTTATGTGAAGGCTTCGGTTATTGATAAAGATATGGGGGAATGGACTATTGTAACAAGAAGGAGAAGACCCAACAATACTTGTGCTGGGTACAGAAAACAAGTGGGTAAGGTTAAACCTGATACTCAGGTTTCTACTCCCAAGATGGCTTGGAGGGAAGGAAGTTAATAAAAATTAGGAGGAGGTTGGAAATGCTAATATGCATAAGGCTAAGGCTAATGAACTGGGCAAAATGCCAAATATTGTGAAGGCGCCTCAAAGTCAAGATGTAAATCAGTGGCAGGTGCAGATGGAAAATTTGGGTGGCTTGGTTCATCCTCATGTTGAAGTACAATCTATTTTGAAAAATCTGAATGAGATGTTGTGGGAAAAGGCAAGGATTGATATGCAAAGTGTGGATCAGGTTTCTGCGAGTAGGCCTGATGGACAGCCTCTGATTGTTGGCTCAGTTTCCTTGCCTGTGGTGAAGAAGAAAAATTGGAGAGAACCAAAGGATTCCCCTGCTCAGCTATTGGCTCCTAGAGCTCTAAAGTTTTCTGATGCTAAAGCCGGTGTGATCAAAGGTAAGAACAAGAAGGATAGGGACTCTAAAGAGTGTCATACTAAGGAAATGACACTTATTGTCCTTCTTCAGAAGTTGCCTGGTAGAAGGAGAAGCAAAAATTTGAAGAATGAGGTGGCTTCTTCATGCATTGAACAGTTTGTAAATGTTGTGGATAAATCTATTGACAGTAAGCTAAAGGAGGTGGATCTTGCTGATCAAGGGCAAGATGTTTTTTCTGAAGTTTTTTGCGGCGGGGACGCTTACCCTTTGGTTTTTAATGCTTAACATCTTATGTTGGAATTGCAGAGGTGCTCGTAAGAGGGAGACGGGCAATTACTTACGACATCTCATTGGGGAGCATAATGTTAGCATTATTGGGTTGCTTGAAACTAAAATGGAATCTTTTTCCAGGTTGGATATTGATAGGTTGGCGGGAAGAAACTGGGATTTTACTTTCCAACCATCTATTGGAAGAGCTGGTGGGATTTTGGTGTTGTGGAAGAGCAATGTGGGTTCCTTTCATGTTACTTTTCATAATGACCAATGCATTATGGGAAGGTTTAAAGCTTCCAGTGATATTGAATGGGAGATAGCCATTGTCTATGCTAATAAAGACAGGTATATCAGGAGGCAAATCTGGGAGGGAATTACTCAAAACAATAGGCCAGATTCTGAGCTAATGGTTGGAGGTGATTTTAATTGTATCATGGCAAAGGAGGAAAAGAAGGGTGGGAAGCCTTTCAAATTTTCTTTGGCAGCAAGTGAGATGGGAGATTTTATGGCAGCCAATGGGTTGGTTGATCCTGGGTTCTTGGGCCCGGCTTTCACTTGGACCAACAATAAGGATGCAAGAAGTCGTATCCTTTCTAAACTGGATTGGTTCCTGATTAGTTCATCAATTTTGGATTCTTTCCAGGGATTGAAGGTGAAGCATCTCACGTGATTAGTTTCGGATCACTGTCCAATTCTTTGTTCAATTCAGGAAGGTTGGAGGAGGACTTATTCTAGTTGGATAAAGTTTGAAGATATTTGGACTAGCTATCCGATGGCTCGGCATTTGGTGTGGGAAAAGTGGAAGGTGCATGATGTTGGTAATGAGGCATCTAAATTACAGAAAAAGTGCCAAAGGACCTTAAAGGCACTCTTTTTTCGGAGTAAGGATAAGTTTAAAAGGTTAAACCAATTGAAGGAGGAGCTTGATGGGGAGATCAAAACCTTGCAGGAGTTGGAATGTTTGTCAAATGGTCTTTCTGATATTCAGGCTGAGGCTTTGAGATATAAAGTTCAATTACTCAAGAGCACGTTGGCTTGTATTTCGACCTGGTGGAAACAACGTGCAAAGGCCATGTGGATTGACCAGGGTGATGAGAATACTCGTTTCTTTCATTCCATGGCTTCAGCTAGGAGAAGATCCAGTCATATTCATGCTATGAAACATTCAGATGGAGTGTAAGTGACTGATCAAAGGGGCATCTCTAAGCTGATTCATGGTTATTTTGAACAGAAATGGAGCGGGAAAAGCATTGTGGAGGATGGTTGGCCATCACTTGATTCTCAGATGTCTTGTATGGAGCGGTTTGCTGGAATGCTGGACTGTGATGTTTCTAAAGAGGAAATATGGAAGGTTGTTTGCAATTTGGGCCGAAATAAAGCACCAGGGAGAGGTGGGATAAAGACTTCCTTTTTTAAGGCTTTTTGGGATATAGTTGGTGAACAGGTTACATTAGCTTGTTTGGAGTTCTTTGCAACGGGGGTTATGAATCCGGAGTGGAAGGAGACGGTGGCAGTTTTATTGCCTAAAGTCAATAATCCTAAACTTCCTTCTAATTTCAGACCTATCAGTCTATGTCAAACTATATATAAAATTGTTGCAAAAGTGCTAGTTAATCGGTTTAAAGATATTTTGCCTTTGTTAATTTCTGAAGAACAGACAGCTTTTGTCCAAGGACGTTCGATCTCGAACCATTGTTTTTTGGGACAAGAAATCATGAATAAATTTAAGGTGTCCAAATCAGCTAAAGGGTTGCTTGCGATGAATGTTGACATGGAACAAGCATATGACAGGATGAGCTGGAAGACGCTAGAACTTGTTTTGAGGAGGATGGGATTTCCCCCAAGGTTTTGCTCATGGGTGTTAAATTGTGTTACTGGCCCTCGGTTTTCTATTTTGGTGAATGGACAGCTTACGGAGGGAATTGTGGCTGAATGTGGGTTTCGGCAGGGGTTCCCACTTTCACCATATTTGTTTATTTTGTGCTCGGAGCTGTTGTCATTGCATTTCCACCCTAATTTCCTGGAGCTTGGAGTGCATATCAGTGTGGGGGGACCTCCTGTCTCCCATCTTCTTTATGCTGACGATGTTTTAATTTTTGCAGGTGCTACTATTCCTAATGTTAAGAAGATTTTGACTATCTTGAAGGAGTATTGTTCATGGACTGGGCAAAAGGTCAATAATAGCAAATCTGCTATTATTTTTAGCAGGATGACTAATTCAACTACCAAAAACCGTCTAGCTAAACTTGCTGCATGTCGCAAGGTGGAGGAGTTGGAATACCTTGGGATAAAACTCGCTTTGAGGAAGTTGAAGAAAGCAGATTTAGGGCCACTGATTCTAAAAGCTCGGGAAAATACATTAGCTTGGGGAATCAGGCATTTATCATTGGCAGGGAGGGTAACACTTATTAACTCAGTGTTATTGCCTTCTTCTATTTATTTGATTACCCACACTATTGTTCCTAAGAGTGTTTTAAATGAGGTTGAGAAGATTTGCCGTGGTTTTCTTTGGGATGAGGATTCTAATCACAGAGGAATGCACTATGCTTCATGGGAGAACATATCAAGACCGAGAAGATTGGGGGGGTCTTGGGTTTCATGCTAGTAGCAACTGGATATCTCCTTTAAGGGCTAGAATTACCTGGGAATTCTTATCAAAGCCATCAAACTTGTTCCAGGAATGTATGAAACATAAATATGGAGATTGGCTGTGGATGGTAGAACACAAACGTGGAGATTCTAATGGCTGGAAGGTTATTTTCAATGGTGCAAATAGTTTGTCTAATTGTGTTTGTTGGAAGGTGTGTAATGGAAAGGAGGTGGATGTTTTAGATCATATTTGGATATATGATACGGCTATTGCTTGCTGGCCCACCTTCTATGATTATGGAGCTATTGAGGGCTGCAAGGTTGAGGAGTTTCTTACGGCTGGAAGGACCTGGAACAAGGAAAAACTGCTGCAGTATTTCGGTAAAAGCCTAGTGGAGAAAATCTGTGATGTTAAAATCTGGGTTGAGTTAAATGCAGGTTCTTTGGAACCCATTAAAAGTATACTAGGCTTGTCAATTTCAGCTATGTGCTATAATAGTTTGTTCCAAGGAGATGATGATCCTGTATGCAATATTTTGAAAATTGGCTTGAGATCCCGTGAAAGATTATTCTGGTGGAGAATTTATAAAGACATGATTCCAACTGGGATGTGGCTACACAGACGTGGTTTAGGGGGAGATCTCATGTGCCCGATTGGTTGTAATGAGCTTGAAGATATGGAACATATCACAACTAAGTGTAAACAACTATTGGAAATCCTGAAGTGCTTAGACGGGTGGGGGTTTTCAACCCCATGGTTTTCTTCTTTTTATGACTTGCAGGTGGAGTTGGGGAGAAATAATTATGGCAAGGATCAGCAAGTAGTATTGTATTGTCATGCTGTTTATGCTAGTTGGGTTAACATAAATGCTATTAAACATGGCAAGGCTAGGTCCACTCCTATTGTGATGGCTGCAAGTATTTTAGAATCCATCAAGCAAAAGTTTTTTTCTACTAGCCTGGAGCAACGGTTCACCTATCAATCCTATGGATTGTCTTGTTCTTTCTCTTGGTGTGCCCCCCCTACAGGTTGGCTGAAGATTAATGTGGATGGAGCTATACTCAGATCAAATGCTGGAGGGATTGGTATTGTGAAAAGAGATAGCTTGGGCAATATGGTGGTTGCAGCTGGATGGAACATTACTCATTGGGATAGCACCCAAGTGGAATTGTTGGCAATCCATTATATTGAGAAGCTCCTTCAAGATTGGATGTTTGAGGTAGATGGAGTTGTTATTGAATGGGACAATGCAAGTGTGGTGAATCATATGCAAAGGTTTTTGCAAAAGGAGTTATGGAAACATTATTCTGAGGAGGGAGATAAGTTAAATTGGTTAATGTCATTCCAAAAGGTCATATTTTTACATACTTATAGGAGAAACAACATGGCAGCTCATTTTTGTGCCCAAAGGGCAATTGAAGACAACTTTGTGTGGGACATAGGACATAGACAGGATATATGTATTTCTCAAGAATTTTTGGATATTCTTGAGGATGATAGGTGTTCTTTTTCTTTTACTTAAATGTCGGTTGACCTTTCTTTATGTTACTTGATTGTAATTGAATTTTAGATGAATGCAAATGCAAAAGTTCAGCTCTCTTTATTCTTCTCTCTCTCTTCATTTCTCTCTCTCTCTCTCATCATTTCTCTCTCTCTCTCTCTCTCTCTCTCTCTCTCTCTTTCTTCATTTCTCTCTCTCTCTCTCTCATCATTTCTCTCTCTCTATCCTTCTCTCTCTGTCATTATTTCTCTCTCTCTCTCTCATCATTTCTCTCTCTCTCTCTCTTACCAATGGTGGAGTGTGCTGGCTCCCCTAAATCGGGTCTCCACTCCTCTGAAATGGATTCACCCACCTGTGTGACGGAGACTAACATTGATATTGATATAGTGCTCCCAAGTTCAGTGGCTCCTCATCAAGCTATGCCCCTTGATCATGTACTTGGAGACGAGGGCAAGGAACAAGACCGTGAGATACTGATGGGCAATTCTACTGGCACTAGCGGGTTGAGACAAGCCTATGATCTGAGGATGAGGGGAAGATAGAACTAGAAAGATCGTAGCTACGAGAAATCTCCATCTCAAGTTTTTGTACCAAAGGTGCTAAAATTCTCTGAGAATAGTGCTGAGGTGGTGAATCCCAAGAGAAAGCAGAATAGAAATTGCACTGCCGCTCAAGAGATTGCCAATATTGGCTCTGTCCTGAAGTTAACTCGCATGATGAGAGATAAAGACACTAAGTTTAAAATGGACACTTCCTTCATGGAGCACTTAGGTAACGTTAGGAACAAATCGGATGGCAACAAGGACGGTTCAATCTCCTTGACTAGTGAGTGAGGGGTTCTTCCTGGGCCCGGCTGACAATGCTGACTTCTTAGCTAGTATGCAGATTTCTACGGATGTGGAAAACCATGGCTACAGGGTGGTGTGTGTGGTGGTGAATGGGAACAGGAATGCCCCTGATCTACATGGTGATGCTTCTGGTAACTTAAGCGGCGGGGACGCTTCCCCTTTGGTGATTAATGGTTAGTGTCCTGTGTTGGAACTGTCGTGGTGCTCGTAAGAAAGTGACTGACAATTACTTACGACACCTTATTAATGAACATGCCATCGATTTTATTGGGCTTCTTGAGACCAAGTTGGAGTCCTTTTGTAGAAAAGACATTGACAAACTCGTTCGTAGGAACTGGGAATTCGCCTTCCAACAGGCAATTAGCAATGCTGGTGGAATTCTTGTTCTATGGAAGAATACGGTGGGATTCTCCTTTCAGACTACCTTTCAATCCAGCCAATGCTTGATGGGGAGGCTGATAAGGGCTGGTTCTCTTGACTGGCAGGTTGTTATTGTCTACGTTGACAAAGACAGATATCGCCGGTGCCAGGTGTGGGAGGACATCTCTAGGGAGCGCAACTTGGACTCTCCCCTGTTAGTGGGGGGGAGACTTCAACTGTAATTTGTCTCAGGAGGATAAAAAGGGAGGCAAAGCCTTTCGTTTCTCTCCGGCGGCTGGAGACATGGCGGACTTCATGGCGACTAATGACTTGATTCGGGTCCTGCTTTCACTTGGACCAATAACAAGGATGCTAGAAGAAAAATTTTCTCTAGACTTGATCCGTTTCTTCTCAGTTCGTCTATCCTAGATTCCTTTCAAGGGTTAAAGGTGAAGCACCTCACTAGAATTACATCTGACCAGTGCCCCATCTTGTGCTCATTCTCGGATGTGGCGAAATGCTCCTATTCACCTTGGATCAAGTTTGAGGATGTGTGGGCGTCTTATCCTAAGGCGTGGCCGCTGCTCGGGGATAAATTGAGGAACAATGATGTGGGGAGCGAGGCCCACAAGCTTAGGAAGAAATGTTAAAGATCCTAGAGAGCTCTTTACTTTTGGAGTAGGAATAAGTTCAAATTGTTGAACCAATTGAAAGGGAGGCTGGACATGGAAATCAAAGGTTTGCAAGAGGATGAGTGCTCACCTTTGGGCCTGTCTGAAGGCCAAACCAAAGCCTTAAGGTATAAGGTCAATCTACTCAACAGTACTCTCTCTCGTATTATGTCGTGGTGGAAACAACGAGCGAAAGTGCAATGGCTGGAGGAAGGTGACGATAATACAAGGTTTTTCCACTCGATGGCTTCGGCAAGGAGAAGGAATAATTACATTGATTCTTTGAAGACCCCCGACGGGAGGACTGTAACGGAGGCCGTGGACATTTCTCTGATGCTCCAGGGGCTCTTTGTGAATAAATGGTGTGGGCAGGACATTATTATGGACGGGTGGCCCTCTTTTGAATCCCAAAGGGCCTATTTGGCATCCTTTACTGCCTTGTTGGAGTCCGAGGTTACTAGAGAGGAAATTTGGCTGAGTGTTTGCTCCTTGGGCCGTAATAGAGCTCCAGGGAGGGATGGGGTTACTGTGTCCTTCTTCAAGTTCTTTTGGGAGGTTGTTGGTGATAAAGTTACCAGTGCCTGCTTGGAATTCTTTGCCTCCGGTTCTATGGACCCTTGCTGGAAGGAGACGGTGGTGGTCCTTGTGCCTAAAGTCATGAATCCAGACCACCCGTCCAAGTTTAGGCCTATCAGCCTTTGCCAAACTATTTACAAAATTGTGGCCAAAGTCTTTATCAATAGGATGAAAGGGCTGCTACCGAAGCTGATTTCTGAGGAGCAGGCAGCCCTTATCCCGGGGAGGTCTATCTACAATCACTGCTTGCTGGGACAGGAGCGGATCAACAAATTCAAAGCCTCTAAATCCTCCTCGGGGCTGTTAGCACTTAAGGTTGACATGGAGAAAGCTTACGATAAAATGAGCTGGATGACCTTGGAGCTTGTCATGAATCATATGAGGTTCCCACGCAAATTCTATGGTTGGGTGTTAAGTTGTGTGAGGAATCCCAACTTCACCTTACTCATTAATGGGCAACTCTCTACTAGTATCAATGCACACTGCGGATTCTGGCAAGGGTGTCCGCTCTCGCCCTACCTATTCATTCTTTGTTCTGAGCTCTTATCCTCCCACATTCACTAGAACTTTTATGGATTGGGAGTTCCGATCTGCTCGGGGGGACCTCCTGTCTCCCACCTCCTTTTCGCTGGCATTATTTTAATTTTTGTAGGTGCGTCCATTCCTAATGTGAAGATGGTTAGCTCCGTCTTGGAGGACTACTGCTCTTGGATGGGCCAATGTGTGAACAGGGGCAAATTGGCTATCCTATTTAGTTGGACTTCCTCTACCACTAAGTCCAGATTAGCCAGGATCTCGGGATGCCGCAGGGTGGAAGAGATGGATTACTTGGGAATTAAGTTGACTACACGGTGACTTGTGAAGACGGATTTTTCCTCACTCATCCAGAAGGCTCGTTCCAATACTGTCCTAGGGCATTAGACACCTGTCTTTGGCAGGTCGGACCACGTTGATTAACTCTGTCTTGCTCCCTTCTTACGTCTTCTTCGTGTCACACACTCTCGTGCCGAGAAGTCTCCTCCTTGAATTGGAAAAGATTTGCAGGAGCTTCTTATGGGACCTGGACTCAGACCACAGGAACCTCCACTATGCTTCTTAGGAGAACATCTCCAAACCAAGGAGAAAGGGCGGTTTAGGCTTCCACTCTAGTAAGAACTGGGTTGGCCCGCTGCGGTCTCAGATAACATGGTATTACATCTGTAAGCTAGGTCGCTTCTTTCACCGATGCATGAGCTTGAAGTACGGGAGTTGGCCTTGGGACCATGAGGATTCTCGGACAGATGGGGTTGGCTGGAAGATCATTCGGGATGGCGCTAGGAGCCTCAGCTCTTGCGTCAGGTGGATTGTTTGTAACGGGAGGGACATTGATGTCGTGAAACACATCTGGATTCGGGATAGGTCTATTTCCACTTGGCCCACCTTCTGTGATATCACTGCCATTGAAAATTCTCGATTGGCTGACTTTATTTTGTCGGAGGGAGCTTGAGATCTCCTGAAGCTGCTCCAGTATTTTGGCGAGGAACTTGTCAACAAAATTACTGAGATCAAGATCTGCCTTGACCTTGGTTCTGATGTGTCGGAGTTACTGACCAGTTCCTTGGGATTGTCTGTTTCTTCTACTGTTTACAACACAGTGTTCCATGAGGAAGATGATCCTTACTACAGTTTGTTAAAATCTAGACTAAGACCTCGGGTCAGATTCTTTTGGTGGAGAATTTTTAAGAGGATCATCCCAACAAACGATTGGCTGCACAATAGAGGGTTTGCGGTAGACTTAAACTGCCCAATTGGTCACTCTACTACTGAGGACTTGGACCATGTTACTATCGGTTGCAAGAAAATTTCGGACATGCTGGACATCCTGGACAAGTGGGGGTTCCGCACACCAAGATTTACCAACTTCTCAGTTCTTGTGGCTGCTTTGCGGACCAATGCCAACGCTAAAGACATGTGGATGCTTCTTTAATTTTATGCGGTTTACTTCAGTTGGAATAATAGAAATGCCATCAAGCATAGTAAGGACAGGAACTCTCTCACCTTCATGGCGGCAAGTATTCTGGAGGCTCTCCATCAAGGTTCGTTTTCTGTCCACTTGGAGCAACGGGGCACTCCTCAATCCCTTGGATTGTCTCCCAATTCTTCTTAGTGTCCCCCCCCCCTTCTGGCTGGCTGAAAATTAACGTTGATGGCGCTCTACTTAGATCTAATGCTGGAGGAATCAACATTGTTATTCAGGACAGTGGTGGTCGATTGGTTACTGCAGCCGGGTGGAGCATTTACCATTGGGATAGCACACAGGTAGAATTGATGGCTATTTATTACATTGATAAACTTATCATGGATTGGATGGTAAAGATGCAAGGTGTTATTGAGGAAGACGATAATGCCTCTATGATTGAGTACATGAAAAAGTTCAAGTTCAAGGCTCTGTGGAAGCAAGTTGATGATTGTGACAAGTGTGGCTGGATGAATTCGTTCAACCAGGTCTTTTTTGTGCATACCTTTAGGAGGTTTAACAAGGCGGCTCATTTTTGTACCCAAAGGGCTATTGAGAACTCTTTTGTTTGGGATATAGGAGACTTTAATAGAAGTGATATTCCTCAATACTTTTTTGATATTCTTGAGAAAGATAGTAGTCCTCTCTGTTTTGCTTAGGGCATGTTTGCCCTTTCTTCTCTCATTTTTGTTGTACTACTTTTCTTTTGAGGAATGCAAATGCAATATTCAGCTCTCTATCTCTCTCTCTCTCCTTCTCTCTCTCTCCTCATCTCTCCCTCTCTCTCTCTCCTTCTCTCTCTCTCATCATCTCTCCTTCTCTCTCTCTCTCTCTCTCTCTCTCTCTTTCCTTCTGTATCTCTTCATCTCTCTCTCTCTCTTTCCTTCTCTCTCTCTTCATTTCTCTCTCTCTCTCTTCATTTCTCTCTCTTTGTCCTTCTCTCTCTCTCTCCTTCTCTCTCTCTCTCTTCATTTCTCTCTCTGTCTTTCTCTCTCTCTCACTCTCTCTCTCTTACTTTATCTCTCTCTCTCTCTCATGCTCTCATTTGTTCCGTTTTCTTCCTCTCACTATAGTGGTTTAGTGAGAGAAGCTTTGGGATGACTAGAGGGGGTGGCCCTAGGTCACCTCCTCCAAATGGGGGGAATGGTGGTAGAGGGGGCAGAAAGAAGGAAGGAAGGTTTGATAATCATTGGCTGCTAGTGGTAGCGAGCCGACAACACATGGAGGTCGAGCAGGTTTCTCGTCCAAATCACCGGGCATTGGCCGGTTTTCGGCTGCTGCAGCCAAGAGTGCGACTCCCCTTGGTGTGCGGGAGGAGAAAGGGCTAAAGCCCCATGGTGCAGCTCGGCATGGCAAGGAGAATGCCCAAGGATTGAATAAGACTACAACCCACAAGACCTCTTTAGCTGCTATGAAGGAGGCGCTGAGCACCACTTTCACGACCCAAAAGGGCAAGTTTGAGATGGGACTCTCTTCCCCTATCTCCAAGCCTACTGCAGTTCGTGAACTCATTATGAGTTCTATAGGTATCTCCCCTCCGGTTGTTGCTTCCAGGGATGTTAAGGTTGGCCAGAGCTTTGATGTAGCTCAAGGAGATGAAGACGACAGCTGCAGTTCGGGTGGTTCCTCTCCACACATGAGCAGTTGTGGTATGGAGAACGAAAAGCTCGAGACGTCCGATCGGGAGGCTGGAGTGGCCAGTGATATAGAGGATTCGGCTGGAGCATTGGGATCTCAAATCAATATGGAGGATGATCAAGGTGATAGGGCCAAATAGCAGCTCAAGGCCCTTGAAGATGCTGTTTGCCCGGCATTTCGTGAGGCTAAGGCCTGGGCCGATCTGGCCGAACATGAGGAGGTTACAGCTCAAGTGGATGTCTTGGGTTGTGACCATTTCCCTATGAATTTTGATGTGGCCATGATGAAGAATAATTCTTGTAGTTTTAGGTGTGAACCACCTATTGTTACAACCAACTCTTGCAAGGAAGCAACAACAGATTGCCCACAAGGTGTTTGTGGAAATGACCCCGAGTCCACTGCTGCAGAATGGCTTAAACCGCAGCCTCCTAAGGCCTTTCCCATGAAGCCTAGGGGCTCTCCTCTCAGCACCTTCGCTTGGAGTAAGGTCCAAAATGTTCCCCTCGACAAGATGTCGAGGGACCATTTCATTTGTACGGACAGGACAACCATTGAACCTGAAATTAACTCGGTACAAGACAACATTGCCAAGCTTGAATTGGCCATTGTGGCTAAACTCATGGGATGGCGCATTTCCTTCCCCTTTCTTCTCGAGGAGCTCAAACGAAGATGGTCTCATTTTGGGGAGTTTGAGATCATTACTGTTGGCTCAAACACGTTTATTTGTATCTTCCAAAGTTCTGCGGCTAGAGACGCCGTCCTTTCTAGTGGCCTTTGGATCATAGCGGGTAACATTATCGATATGGATAGATGGGACTCTTCTTATTTTCCCAGCTCCCTGCATGGTCTCCGCTCACCAATTTGGATCCGATTGCCCCAACTTTCCCACATCTATTGGGACATCAATAATATCACTCACATCGCTAATTCGCTTGTGGATCCACTTTGGATGGATTCACATACGAGTAAATGGGGGCGGTCTTCCTTTGCTAGAATCTGTGTCAAGATTGATCTATCACAAAAGTTGCTACCCGGTGTTTGGATCAATGGCATTCACGACAGATTTTTCCAACAGGTGGAATACAAGGGACTTACAAATTTCTGTTTTGACTGTGGCTTGATTGGCCATGTGAAAGGGAGTTGCCTATCCACCTAATAGACTAAGGATCTATCCCCACCCTAGGGGTCGGACATCCCAGCCCGTCCAAGACCAGCAAGGTGTGCAGCCCGTGGCCGATCCCTCATTAGACCCGAGACATCAATATCAGCCTAATCCTGCCGGCCAAGAGATGCAAACAGATGATTCTTTTGGGACTTGGAACTTGGTGACCAGGAAAAAGAAGAACAAACCGAGAGCCCACACGGAGCAGCCTACTAAGGGCAATAAGGAGGTGCCCGAGACGCCTAGGCCACCTCAACCATCACATGGCAACATCCAGCGGATGGAGGAGATCTCAAACAGAATTGTGAATTCCACTTGCCCCTCTCCTAAGGATCAAAGAGTTGTGTTCAATATGGAACAACCAAAACGAGATGACCCATCCTCTAGTATCAATCTTA
>NW_021318693.1:8533400-8539914 GCF_001605985.2 Dendrobium catenatum
TCACTCACTCTCTCTTTCTCTCTCTTCTTCTATCTCTCTCTCACTCTCTCTCTCTCATCATTTCTCTCTCTCCCTCTCTCTCTCATTGCATCATTTCTGCCCATTTCTTTCTCTCTTGACGATTTATAGTGAGAGAAGAATCTGGTATGGCGGGGGCGACCGAAGGTCTCCCCCCGTTCAAGCTGGGGTGGTGGAGCCGTAACGACTGGTGGTGAAGAGCAAAGGAAATTGGGAGTTGGATCTGGAGGATCGAAGAAGAATGGTGAACGTTCAGGAGCTAGATATGGAGGATCTCTGAGTAAACTTGTGGCTGGGAAGTCGAAAGGCAAAACTCGGGACATAGGAAAGACGGGATCAGAGGGATCATCTGAAAGCTGCTGGGAGCTCAAGCCAAGGAGCTTGGATCTAAAAAATGGCAATGCTGATCGCTAAGATCGGTGGTCAGATGCGTGCGACTGCTAGGAAGAGGGAGGAGTCTCCGCCTAATTTGGAGATGGAGCTGGTGCCAGCCTCAGAAGTGAATATGATGATTAATCAGACCTTCGTTGGGACGAATTCTTCAATGGAAGTGGAAGGTCTGCAATCGGTGTTGGAGGAGAGTACAGATCTGGAAGAAATGTTTGATGTTAATGCGGATATGCCTAGTCAGACTAGTGTGATGAAGATTGTAACTAAATAGTCCTTGTTGAGTGCTGATCCTTTGATCGGAGCTGACTGCGTGATGGAGGTTAGTGCTAACTTCAATGAGCAGAACATTGATGTTATGGACTATGCTGGTAGTAATGGGAATAGTCCTATTCTTGTGAGTGAATCAACTGTGGTTGAGATGATAAAGGTGAATGAAGTAGAGGCAGGTTCTGCTGGATTGAACAATCTGCGAAATAGCTCTCCAAGTGATTGTGGGAATGCTGCTTCAGTTAGTAGGTCGGTGAATCTAGAGAATGCGAAGGGAAAGGCTCTGGTACAATTTGAGAATAGAGTTCCTCTATTCTCTGGTGTAGTGAGAAAAGCTTGGAGGAAGCCTGAGCACATTCCAATCCAACATCTAGAGGAGATAAATGCGCTATCGAATGATGGGATCTCTATTGATCTCAACATGAAGGTTGTTAAGGCGAATGTGGCCAAATTGGAAAGAGCTGTTATAGGGAAAATTCTGGGCAAGAGAGCTTCGTATTTCCTCTCGAAGTCAGAAATCCAGCGTCAGTGGGGACGTTTTGGGGAATTTCAGCTAACAACTCTAGGACATGACTGTTTTGTTTGAGTTTTTGGATCGATCGAAGCCAGGAATGAAGTGTTATGCGGTGGTCCTTGGTTCATCAGAGGTAATATCGTTGGGCTGGATAGATGGATGCCGAGCTTCTCCCCGGAGTCGATGGAAGGATTATCCTCTCCGGTCTGCATCTTCCAAATCTTCCTCTTCAGTATTGGCATGATTATAATATCGCCAGAGTTGCATCAAAGATTGGCGTGCCTCTGTGGATAGATGTGCCTCTGTGGATAGATGCACAGACGGGGAATTGGGGTAGAAGAGAATACGCCCGGGTTTGTGTTCGTATGAATCTGGCCAAAAAACGGCAACCTGGGATTTGGGTTAATGGCATGAATGGGAGGTTCTACCAAAAGGTAGAATATGAAGGCATTGGGCTATTGTGTTATGGCTGTGGGAAAGTGGGGCATCGGAGGGAGTTTTGTCGATCGAGAGCTGGCAGACAAGGGGAGTATGTGGTCAAAAGAGCAGGGGAACAATCAAAGCAAGTTGGTACGGGCGAATGTAGTTCTGCCCATAATTTGAGTAGTGGTGGGAGATTGGACCCTTTACAACCCAAGAAGAATAATTTACCTGTTGTTAAAACAGAGGGTGGAAGCAAAGGCAAAATGGTTGGCAGCAACGATAAAGGAGGGAGTGTAGATGCACAGGATGAACTGAACAGGGGCAAAGTTAATACGGATGAAGGATCGTAGAAAATTGAGGATCATTTGGGTCCTTGGATTCAAGTACCCCCAAGACGGAGGAGAAATGCACGAACACAAGGCAGGAAAAAGGAGAATGTGGGTGATAAAAAGAACTTCAATTTTCCTAAGCATGTGGACTTGAACAAGGTTCAAATGCCTGATAGTATGTTGAAGCCCACTCAGAAATAGAACAGGATGGGTTCTAAGCAGCGGTTGCCATTCACAGTTGGAATAAGAATGGCTAAGAGAGCCAATGCTCTGAAGGAGCTTAATCAATTGGGACCTATTCTGGAGGTTCCCAGGAAAAGAAAAAAGGAGATGATGGAAGCTACTAGCTTGGTTTTGGTGGAGGATCTAGGCAGCGGGGACGCTTCCCCTTTTGTTGCTTAATGTCTTCCATCATTATTTGGAATTGCAGGGGTGCTCGGATGAAACAAACTGGGAATTACTTGCGGAGCCTTATTGGGAACAATGAGGTTCATTTTATTGGATTAGTTGAGAACTTTAGTTGAATGGATGTTAATAGGTTGGTTGGTGGAGATTGGGATTATCTTCATTGTCCAGCTGTTGGTAATTCAGGTGGATTGCTTGCCCTATGGAAGAAGGATGTTATGAAATTTGAGGTCATGGCTACTGATGAGCAAGTGTTGATTGGTTAGGTGATGTTACCTAAGCTACAAGAATGGATTGTGGTTGTGGTGTATGCCAATAAGGACTACCATGCGCGTCGTAGTCTTTGGAATGCGATTGGCAACTTTATTAATGGGAACCTCCCAGTGATTGTGGGAGGAGACTTTAACTGTTGTTTGGATCAGAGTGAGAAGAAGGGTGGACAGAGATACAAGTACAGGTGGGAGCTCAAGAGATGTCTGCTTTTCTAGTAGATAATGACATGCATGACCTGGGATTTTTTGGGCCAAGATGCACCTAGTTTAATAATAAGACTAGGAATAGCAAAATCTGGGTCAGGCTAGACAGAATCTTGATGAATTTGGAGGGTCTTCGGCTTGCTCCTCTGGCTACTGTTAAGCATCTAATTAGACTGGCATCTGACCACTATCCGCTGCTTCTTTGTTTAGCTCCTACATTGCATAAACCTGAAGGTAGATGGCTCAGATTTGAAGACATTTGGATGACGTATCTGGTTACTTGGAAGATTGTGTGGAAGAATTGGACTAAGCAAGACTATGGGCAACTTGCGGATGTATTGAATAGGAAATGCCATAGAACTTTGAGGGCTCTATTTTTTTGGAGTCGTAACTGGTTGAAGGAATTGGGAGAGCTCAAGAATTCACTTGAGGCACACATGGAGGAGCTTTGGGTTATTGAAAGCAGTGCAAGGGTGCTCACTGAAGAGCAGGAGCAGGAGATGAGGAGGAAGGCAGTTGAATTGAAATCTACTTTGGCGCTTATTGCTACTTGGTGGAGACAGCGGGCCAAAACTAGGTGGATTGAGGAAGGAGATGCTAATTCACATTTCTTCCATGCTACGGCATCGGCGCGTAGGTGTGGCAATAGGATTGGGGAAGTTCTGAATTCAAATGGGGAATGTGTTGCTGAACCGAAAGCTATTCAATATGAATTTATGAACTTCTTTATGAGCAAATGGAGAGACAGACAAGTTTGTATGGATCATTGGCTGGATTTTCAGAGCAATGACAAAGTTCCTAAATTTATGATTGGAGGCTTGGAGGCTGCTATCACAGAGCAAGAGATCCAGAAAGCTGTATTCTCTATGGGGAAGAATAGAGCATCGGGAGTTGATGGTATTAAGTCAGCTTTCTTAAAATTCTATTGGGAAATTATTAAAAATGATGTATTTCATGCTATTTTACATTTCTTTAACTCTAACTTCATGAGTGAAAGATGGAAGGATGCTATGGTGATTTTAATTCCTAAGGTGGATAATGTTAATTTGCCATCCAAGTATAGGCCTATAAGCCTATGCCAATCTATTTACAAGATTGTTGCCAAGATCTTGATCAACCGGATGAAGCCAGTGCTGGAGAAGATTGTTAGTGAAGAGTAGGCAGCTTTTGTACCAGGTAGATCCATCTCTAGCCACAGGTTGGTTGCTCAAGAAGTTATGTGCAAATTTTAGAACTCTCTTCAGAAAGGTGGAATGATGGCACTCAAGGTGGATATGGAGCACGCATACGATTGTATGTAATGGGAGACTTTGCAAGCTATGATGAATTGTATGGGTTTTTCGGAGAAATTCACTCAGTGGGTGATGCAATGTGTTGTCATCCCAGGTTTTCCCTTATTATGAATGGGAATAGAACTCCATGGATCTATGCTAAGAGTGGACTAAGACAAGGGTGCCCCTTATCAACGTATTTGTTCATTTTATGCTCTGAGCTTCTGACAAAAGCTTTGAGGCAGAGGGGAGGACATCTTGGGATCTAGGTGACCAAGAATGCCGAGAAGATTTCACATCTGCTTTATGCAGATGACATCTTAGTATTTGCAGAGGCTTGCCGTGGCAGCGCCAATCAGATTATGAATATCTTGAATGATTATTGCTCGTGGACTGGACAAAAAATTAATAGTGGGAAGTCTGCTATATTGTTCAATAGGAGATGCCAGAGCTGGAAGAAGAGAATAATTTCTAAATTGATGGAGTTTCGTAAAGTGAATTCATTGGAGTACCTTGGATTGCCCCTGGTCATGAGGAAATTAGTTGTAGACGACTTTGCCAAAGTCTTGAAGACTGCTCATGAGAAAACCAACCTGTGGGGGAAGAAGCACCTGTCGATGGCGGGGAGAGCTCCCTTTATTAGAACGTCGCTGTTAACTATCCCTATGTACTTAATGACTCATACTGCGGTTCCTTTGGGGGTTCTCAGCAAGGTGGAAAGAATGTGTAGGAGGTTCTTATGGCGAAAGGATGTGAATAGCAGAGGGATGAATTATGTTGCATGGAATGAGCTGTGTCAACCTAGGGAGCAAGGGGGACTTGGATTTCACTGCCTTGCTTTATGGCAGAGTTCCCTGAGAGCACGTTTGGCGTGGGAGGTTCTACAAAATGACAATTCTCTATTAAAAAAGGTTGTCTTACCTAAATATGTGGCTAATATTTGGTGTTACAAGAAGGGAAGAAATGTGTCTATATCCTGGAAGGTGATCCTAGATGGTGCTGCGGCCCTTCGGTCCCATTCTCAGATGGAAAATTGGAGATGGCCACCAGGTGGATGTGCTGAATGATAAGTGGATCTTGGATAGGAACATTGCTCGTTGGCCTACCTTTGTGAATGTGGCTGAGCTTGAGGAAGATAATGTAAGTAAATTGTTAGACAGCTCTTTATAGTGGAATAGGGATATGGTGGAGAATTGCTTTGGGAAAGTCATGGGACAACGTATCATGGAGATTAGTACGAATAATGAGAATGGATGTGATTGTCCCGTACTCCTCTATTCACGGGTTGGGAAGTCTTTGGCTGCAATGGCTTATCGTGAGAAGATTGATATGGAGGCTTACCAATTTCATTGGTTACATAGACTGAAGCTGCATCCTAGGGAAAATTTTTTCTGGTGGAGATTGCTGAGAAATGCGATTCCAACGGCGAAGTGGTTTTTTTGCAGGGGACTAGCTGAATCCCCACTGTGCCCGTGGGGATGTAATGAGGATGAGACTATTGACCACTACACTACGAGCTGTGTTAAACTGAAACATGTTTTTTGCACTCTTGAGAAGTGGGGATTTCATGTGCCAGTGGTTAATTCTTTATTGGAGTTAATGAGGGAGATCTTTAATACGATTGATAAGAATCCGTGTAGGGGCAGATTGTACTGCTATGTTGTTTATTAATTATGGCGTGCAAGGAATGACTTGAAGCATACCAGAACTTGTAGATCTCCTGCTGTGATTGCTGCCACGGTGTTGTCGCTACTACCGAAGACGTAATATTCGCCTATTCTGGAGCAATGGGGTACCAACCAGCCCTTGGGGCTGCCTTCCCATAAACTTTGGTGCCCTTCCCCTCCAGGGTGGTTGAAATTCAATGTGGACGCTTCCTTGAGACCTTCTAATCGTGTTGGTTTGGCTATTATTGCCCGGAATCATGTTGGTGCAGTTATTTTTGCTGCTGGAAGGTGCTGTGAACATTGGGATGCAATGTATGCAGAGATTATGGCGGCTGAAGCTATTCGTG
Source organism: Dendrobium catenatum (assembly GCF_001605985.2). Lineage (NCBI taxonomy): Eukaryota > Viridiplantae > Streptophyta > Magnoliopsida > Asparagales > Orchidaceae > Dendrobium > Dendrobium catenatum. Next base: position 8,539,508 of record NW_021318693.1, read on the forward strand.
AGCTGTTGGAGGAATGGATGTTTGAGCTTGAAGGAATCATCATAGAGGGAGATTGCATTATTGCCATAAATTTGATGCAGAATTTGGATGATCGTCAGAATAAAGTCTATTACTACGTTGAAGGACCAGATCTTTCTTTCTTAATGGAGTTTAAACAGGTACTTTTTCAGTTTATACCCAGACAGAGAAACCGGCTGGCTGACTTCTGTTCTCGACTTGCTCTTGATGGTAGTTTTCTTTACATAATGTAAATGACAGTGAATTCCCCTTGACTCTATTGTCTTTGTTGAGGGAGGATAATGATAGGGTATAGAGGTTTTATTCCTTTGGTAGTTAATTGTAACTAGTTTTCTTTTATTATTAATGCAAATGTAGATATTCAGCTCTCTCTCTCTCTCCCTCTCTCT
>NW_021318693.1:8549483-8559881 GCF_001605985.2 Dendrobium catenatum
AAATTAAAAAAAAATTATATGAGTTTAATATATTTAAAAATAAATAAATCAACATTATGTACCTTAGGTCAATAACTTGTAAATCTCGTTTGACAATCTTCTTTTTATCAGTATGTCTATAGATCATTCATACTTCAGAAACTTTTACAACTAATAAAATGATATATGCAGGAAATTTTAAAAAATAAAATTAATTATAATAAAATAATAAATCATAAATAATGATAAAAGTAATAAAAAATTAAATAACTAACATGATGATAAATTTGGATTTCCCTTGATATCTTCAATTAATGATAAGTTGTTATTTGCTGAATTTATATTATCAGTGACAGATAGTTGTATTTCTGATGTGTTGTTTAAAATAATCTCAAATTTGTCATTGACATTGTAAAAATTTTAGTAATTTCTTTTATCTGTCCACTTGAGAAAACATAATTTTTTCCAGTATATAAAATATCATGAAATCTATCGATTATTTCATTGAAATGATTGCATATATTTTTGAACCCTGAAAAAATAAGATAAAATGAAATATAATATGTCATATTAGTTATTCAAATAAAATAAAAATACATAAATATTTAGCTTACATTCAATTTTATATTAGTATTTTTAATATAACAACATCAAATTTTATATTAATATTTTTAAAAAATTAAAAAAAATATTAAACGAATTAATTATCTCCTTATCCATTAAAGTAAGTTTCTTGATCCTTCCTTGCCCAGATTTGAATGTTCGAACAATGTTAATTTGAGTTATAGCATCAATAATACTCCACTAACGTTGGCGAAGAGATAAATTTTTGATAAGACTTGATGCCTCCATTAATCTTTATCTGATATTTAAAAAAAAAATGAACTTAGTAAAAAAAACATGTTAATAATTAATATATTTCATTTATTTAAATATATGTTCATACCTACTAATTGCCTTAAAGTTTTAAAAAATCTCTTTATATACAATATTTTTTATATAAGATCCTTGAGTTGCAGCATATTTATTTGGTATAATAAGTAATTTTATTTGACTCATTGATATACCTCTTGATAATGATACATATAATTGACCATGTGAGAAAACATTATGAGCAAGATAAATCCCAACATTAAGAATTGTTTGGTCTTCTGATTTGTTGATTGTCATTGCAAAACACAAATGTATTGGGAACTATTTCCTCTGAAATTTGAATGGCAAAGATGGAATCCGAGGTATCATGACAGTTTTGCCTGAGAATTGGCCCATTGAAATTTTTGCAATAAGAACATTATTTTTAAATGATTTACATATCATCCTAGTTCCATTACACAAACCATTTGAAGGGTCAAAATTTCTTAATAGCATTATCATATAATTTTTCTTCACAGTAAGACGATGAGGAGGAAGTCCATTAGGTGTCAATGAGTTAAGAAATTCAACTTGATAAAGATTACTACTATCATCAATAACATTGTCAAAACTGAAGTAAGTGACCTCATCCCCTGGGAAAATTTTAATAAGCTTATGATTAAGCTTGTGAACATACTCATTTTTTGTAGATAGAATAGATCTTTCCATAATGTATTCTGAAGATGTAGATTTTTCATATAGAGAGGGAAATATGGCATTTATTAATAAATCTTCATAAGTCTTATCACCTAAATATTCTATTATCATCTCATCTGGAATATGAACCGAACCATCTTCAGTTTCCTCTTTATCTCCATTTCCAATTCTAAGAATGAAATCACAAAATAATTGATCTGTCCTTACTCGCATATTCTCTTTTAAACTGAAAACTTTCATGTCTGACCATAAGTATGACTTAACCATGCTATAATTAATAGTCTCTAATCTGGATACACGTCTAACCACTGGCAAAACTTGACAAAAGTCTCCTCCAAATACTATTACTTTACCACATAAATATAAAGAATTATTCATAATATCTTCAAAGTTCTATCTAAAGATTCAATAGCTGTTCGTTTCACCATAGGAGCTTCATCCAAAAGTAGAATACTTGATTTTCTAAGTAGCTGAGCAAGTGCACTTTATTTTTTAATTGAACACAAACTTGTCTCTATTAAATTTATAAGTATTTTGAACCTTGAATGCGCTGTTCGAGCTCTAGGTAATATTGATGCAGCCACTCCTAATGTAGCTGTTGCAATTGCTATGTGACCATTATTTCTTAAAGTTGTAAGCAGTGCACGATACAAATATGTTTTACCTGTCCCTCAAGGACCGTCTATGAAAAATATGCCATTCTGTTTCATATTTACACTATTTATAATTTCTTGGTATGCGTTCTTCTGATCTATATTAAGAGTGTGTACCATATCTATATATTCAATCAGAGTGATAACATTTTGCTCTTCACATATTTCTCTGTTATGAAGTTCATCATTATAATCAATAAACTCCTCTTCCACAGGTGGCAATTTTGGCAAGTCGAAATCATCAATAAACTTTCCCATTCTCTCGAGAAATATATTTATATCTATTAATATTTTTGAAATGCACTCATTAGAAGAAATCTCCTTATTGATTCGATAGTCGTGAGATAAATTCATATAATAATCATTCCATAATTGAAGAACGTTAGTTGGCTCGCAGTAAATAAGATGAATAGAAAATAATTGTCGTAGTGCATTTGACATTTAATAATTTGTTAGATCATTCAAACAATTTGATATATAATGATCTGTTTCTAGGAGACCATGCTTCTCTGCAGCTTCTTTAAAAGTAGAGCATTGAATTCCATGAACTTGTTATAAATCATAAAATGATGTTGGTCCATACACATGATTTAATAATATTCTGAGGTAATATCTTTCACCGTCTGATGGATTTGTTGTGTTTATACGACCTATTTGTTCATATCTTTGTCTTCGCTTCCATATTTTTTTGGTTTTTTCCCACACATATTTTTTAGGAATTTCTCTATAAAGGTATTTATTTGACTTTGAATCAATTTTATTAAGATGAAAAAACTCGATCAACATAGTTTTTTTTCCAACATTACTTTTTAAGATATCAAATAGATTTTGATTGTCTTTATAATAAACTGATTGCTGATCTTCTAAATGTAGTTGTAAATTACACACTGATGGATACATCTCATTTAAGTCAAATTCAAATATTCTTCATAGTGCTTCTAGTACTGATACCCATCTACCATCTTGATATTGTTGAATCTCATCAAAAGGTTATTTTCCATTTTTTTTTGAAAATGATACTGAAATATTATCATGTTCCTTATAAATATATTTCACTGCTTTAATACTAGAGCATATCTCAACATTTATATGGTAATTATATTTAGATAATAAATATAGATTATAAGGAATAACCCAATGATTATCTAAAAAATTATTTCTGACTTTTACTTGTTAGCCATCAATTCTTCTCCAATAAACTGGATATGAGTCATCACCAATTATAATTTGGCTTGAGAAAGATCTAGGATATTTATTCTTAAATAACCCTTTTTTCATGCAAGCATTATTCTTATTTAAGTTTCCACGTGGATCATGCATCATATGTCTTACAACCAATTCGTGTAGCCTCTTATATTTTGAAGGATCTGGTAATTCTGTAGAAATAATTCTATCAAACTATAATGAAACTGTTATCTTAAATGCAATCTTCAAGATAATTAAAAAATGAGCATGTGGAATCCCTCTTTTTTAAAATTCTATAACATATATATGAGCAGCTAAACCTCCAAAAATAGATTTCTTGAATAATTGATCCTTTAATTCTTATAAATTAGACCTAAATATATGTGTTGTTAGAACGGGTCTATCTTGTGCCATTTGTCCTGGCTTTAACTCATTCTGAATTTCTTTCCAATCTGGATTACAAGTCATTGTAATGAATAAGTCTGGTTTTCTAAAGCGCTGACATAAAGCCATTGCATCTAAATACCTTCATCTCATATCATAAGGTCCGCCAATAAATAATGGTGGAAAAATAACTTTTTGACCAGTATTATTACTTAGTGTTTTCCCAGCTGCTACACTATCAATAATCCCTTTGTACAAATCAGTTCGTATTGTATGTTGATTTTATCTATAAAAATCTAATCGACTTATTTCAATCCTTACGTACATATCAACAACATGTTGATGTAGTAATTGACCAACATACAGAATAACTGATTTATCATTTTCTTGAATTTGGAGCTTATAACTATAATATTCCCTACATGAAACTCTTTTTTTTTTATGACTTCTTAATACCTGTAATATTTAAAATTGAATATTATTACATATTAATTAAATAATTATAAAAATTATAAATTGAAATAGTTTACATCATAACATACCATTTTCTTCTTGGTTAAATAACTCTTCCTCTATCAAGGATGACCTTATAATCTGAACTGGTATTTGCTCGTTTCTTCTTTCAAATTTGGAAGATCGATCTATATTTTGATGCCATTCAACTTCTCCATTTGGGAATAGAATAGGATATTGTAAAGGGTCATAACATCCAAAGTAATGCTTGATCTTTCGGTATGTCCCTGAATGTGAAGTTAATATGATATCCCATTCAATGAAATATGTTTTGTTGCCTTCAATCCATATTGCTGCTACTTGTGACATAGTAGGAGCATTATAAACTCTTTGATATAATTTACTTGTGCCATATGATAATTAATAAAGCATCATCCATTTTAACTAGTACAACAAACATTAAAACATGCTATGTGTGCCAATGAATAATAATGCCAAACCCTAGCATTGCCAGCCAACCGACTTCATCCCCGCCACAACGTCTTAAAAGCTACCAGTCATGCATTTCACGGCCGACTACTGCACCATGCCATTTCACTTTTACTTAATAACCAACGCATATGCAGTCACACCTGAGCGTTTCTTCTCCATCCATTGAGCTTACCGCACGATCAAGGTTTCTTGCACAATGGATCACCATTTAAACCATATCTCATCACATCTTCTCATTTCTTTGGCTATCTAACTCTTCGACATAATATTGATTCTCGCTTATCTTCCGCTCACCGAACGCATCACCATATCCATCTTTTTGTCTCGCCAAACCCATCAATCCACCAGTCGGCTTGAACGCTACATCCCACTTCATGTAAGCTCGACGAACTATTATTAAAATTTTCAAATGCATCTTCTTTTTTCCATTGATTAGTTTCTTGTTTTCTTGATCTATACTCTTTTGGCTTCAAAGGATCTGTACTCTTTCTGCTTCAAATATAAGTTAATTAATTTATATGTGCTTAATTGCTTATATATATTTTGATTTGATTGCTTCTTATATAATTATATTTTGAATTTTGGGTATGATATTCTCTTTTGTATATTTTCAATTATCTTTTTATGAATATATTGTTATGCTATTGAACTAGCCAAGTTTGTATAATCAGCTGAAATTTGTTTCATTCAATTTCTTCAACTTTTGAGTTGAGTTTTCACATTAGTGTCTAATTTATTTTGATCTAGCAAATATGCTGAAATTTTCTTCTTTATTGTTTGGGTATGTATATGGTAAATTTCTTCAACACTTTCTAAAAGTCTTAAGTTTTTATTAATCATTAATGTTTGATAACATTGCCAACCCATACATATTTCTCACCAAAATCGGGTTAAACTACGGTGGAGATTTCATAAGTAAAAACCGGGCAAACCCTTGCCAACTTCTCACCACAATAGGGTTAGATCACCGCGTATTGCTTCTACAAAATGCCCTATCACCAATAGAATTCAGATTTACATTCATTCTTTGGATTATGGCATAAACTTTATGATATGCTATAAAAATTCTCCCTAGAAACTAGCTGGATCAATGAAAATTTTTATTACAATTTTGAAAATGTATCAAAAGAACACAGAGTCTATTATCAACAAAAAGAATTTTCATCATGACTTTCCAACAAGCAAGTTAAAAAAAAATTTCTAAGAAATAAAGAAGTAAAAAAGAAATAGAAAGCAAGAAAGGTTGAATTTTTCATATTTTATTTAGCAAAAACATAACTCCCTCTATTTATGGGGTTACATTGGGTAAAATCAAAACACAATAACCCATATAAGAGAAGAATGATGATCTTACAGAAACATACAGAAGCTTATCTTCATTCTTAATAAACCATATTAATAAGAATAGCAAAATAAACTTACATGTGACTTAGAAACTGACATGTGTCTCAGAAAAAAGGCTTCAGAATGTTATGAAATGAGATAGATAAAGACATGGCTTCTCAAGTGTGGAAGGGGAAATTGATTGGGCAAGTACAATCAACTGAAACAACACAAAGAAAGAGGGTAACAATTTAATTTATGCATGCTAATCCTAACATATAAGAAGAAACCTAAAATCTATTATATTTTTCACTCAAGGATTTGTCTACGCTGATTGAACTCGACCCAAACCTGCAAAGGATGATATGAATATGAGCTCTTCATTTAAAAATTAAAATGAATACTATGTCTAATCAAATCTTAACATTCCTAAGGGAATATGAATCAAATATACAATAAATCACTACATAAGCTACTTTAGAGCATAATAGGTTCTGAATAATATGTTCCGAGCAATAGAAAGAAGAAAAAAAGACAGGTTTCGAATAATAGGTTTTTGTTTATGCAGAATGATGATCCTTAAGGATGAAACTTGCAAGCTTTTATTTATGAATTTGAAGTTCCGCTGTTGGTTTCTATTCATTATTTTCTTCTTATGGATCTTAATATTAGGCATTTTGTTAACACATTAAATGCCTAATATTAAATTAATCTCTACAGCCTTAACATTTAAATTATTAAATTTCTTCCCAAATATTTATTTGATTTGATGATTTATAATCCTACACATAGTTGTTATTAAATTCATATTGACATCTATAATTTGAATACAACAGTTATTTTATTTAATAATTAGAAATTCACTTATTGCATACACTTGGATATATAGAAGGGTAAATTGTTGTTTCTCTTGTATGTTTTTTAGTTGATTTATGACCCTAATCATAAATTTTCTTCCTTTTATTGTTGGATTTGAATTTATCTTTTTGACATCTGACCCTACTAATAAATAATTAGATTATAACAGAAGATAACATGCTATCACCAACGATTAAGGCAGTCACCTAACTATCATCGACAACTAAGGCATAGTTGAAAGTTAATGCTAAGAACCATGGCATAATAGATCTCTATTGAAAATCATTATAGGAATTAATATCAGTAACAATCAAAGCATATTTGTATTATTTGAATATAAGGCATGGTTAACACCCCCTTGATGCATATTAAGATTCCTTTTGTTTAAATGAATTGATTTAAAGTTTTTAAGGTCTTTTCTAACAAATTTTTTAGATATTATTGTATAATGCTAATGAAAAGAAGATATCTGAGCAACTTAACATCACTAAAATTTATGGTCTTAATTCATCCAGCCTTCGTGCGGCTACTACGCTTGTGAATGCTTTACATAAAGTTCTCTTACATTCATTACTAGAAAACGGGGTTGGATACGGTACCTTTGTGTGGCTAGCCGCTGAACGGCCTGATGTAGAAGTAACTCATCCATTTTTTTATATCCTTCTAACCAGCTGGTTGCAAAATTGATATTGAAAGAGTTGCTGATTCTTCACTTTTGTGGGTCTTGTCGGAGTCGCTTCTTCTTCAGCTTCATTGCTCAGAAGTGTTGTTGGGAGCTCACTGCGAAGCTAACGATCCCTCTTTGCTCTTATTTCTATTTACTCAAAACCTATTATTTGGAATTTGTTTATTCACCTCCGTTGCTCGGAAATGTTGCTGGGATGATTTTGGGACAAAAAAATTAATTCTTATATATATGGACGAAAATACATGAACAAAGAAAATCAAATACATGCTGGATTTAATTCTTTCTTCATCTAGATGGGAAGTTCAAAATTACTTAAACCAAAGCTTTCTAGATATATGAAATTTATGTTGAAGTTAGCATATGTTTATTATAATTTTATCTTTAAGAATACTCAGGAAACAAAACAGTATCTAAGCCTAACACGCTTGAAATATTGTTAGCAAACAAATATAGATCAATTCTAGCATTCCTAGAGTTTTACATCCAAGAAATAAACTGAATGTTAACGAGACCCCGCAGACGATTTATGAAGGAAATGAAAAGGAATCAGATAATGCACACAAAACACTTTTTATGTTTTATTCATGAGTAAAAATCTATAGCATACCACAACGAAAACGTTTGTTTAAGATGTAGAAATGGCAGCACACTGTGTCTTTGTTCTTTTGGAGAAAACTTGAAGAGAGGACTTGAAAGGGAGAGAGGAAAGGGTGAAGTTTGAGAGAGGGAGAAGATCCTTGGGGGGTTTCAAGGGAGTGTGAAGGGAATCACAACGGTTGCTCCGGCGAGCTTGCACCTCAGTACCATCGGATTCAAGGTTCGTCTGAAGGAAGTTTTGGGAAGAGAAAATCTCATTGGTGTCAAAGGACCGGCCCCTTCCGCCGCACCGGGGAAGGTGGAAGTGATTGTGTAAGGGCTTCTCCGCCGAGCTGTGGGGAGCTAAAGGAGAAATCACTAAAGGTTTAGTGTAATACTCGGAGGGTGCCTCCGGAGAGTGGCGTAGGTCATGGTTTTGACCGAACCACTATAAAATCTTGGTGTGTTCTTTCCTTTATTTTTCTGCACTTTAGTTTTGCATTTATTTTTATTGGGTTTAATTGCGTGGATGAATTTGATTATATATCTTTTTATTGTGAATGAAATTCGCTTCTGCATAAAGTCATAAAAGATATTTCTTTTCATTAAAAGAAGTTTTTAATCATCGAATTCACCCCCCTCTTGTCGTTCAGTAATTTCAGACAAAGAATGGTACCAATGTCCAGCTAAAAATTTTATTGATCTCTATCGTACTCATTCTGACATTTTTTATTTTGTCAATATAGCTGATTTATGAATATTTCTACTAAGGAACAACTTATGCATTCTGTATAATACTAAGTTAACAAAAAAATTAGGGGTTGGATCATAACCTAAACAACCATGTCTTAAGTAAGCTCTAATATCAATTCAAGGATGAATAAAGGATTGCATTTAAAAGTAGGAGATGCATTGCAAGTACCAAAATACAGAAATAATTCAGCACAATTAATTCATTACCAACTCTTTTTTGCAGAAAAATCAGATAGTCAAAAACGAAAGTCAAACCACAAAAGACCTAAAAAGAAAGTTGAAAAAAGGTTAAATTCTGAATCTAATTTGAACTTGTAGTACAATCTACATCAATAAATTCATACAATTTGCAACCATATTCTTTTAGTGACAATATAATTAGTGTAGCTGAGACAACAATTTTGATTACAACAATGACACATAAATATTTGAAAATTATCACAATATTCACCATTTGAGCAATGTTTTTTGAAATTTTGGCCCACTATAACAAAATAATTTACATAAAGCAAAAGAATTGAAAATATAGACTAAACCGATAAACAGTTTGTCTTTTGTAGCACGTCATTTGTCACATCATTTACATAAAAACAAGATAATTTTTACATCCTAATATAGCCAGAATGCATTAGATTCAATACAACCATCAAATTTTTGTAGCCTAAATGCATGATATTAATGCTTTCATCATGGCTATCATAACCTATATTTGTGGTAGAGTTCTGGAAGCATCATGGCTATCCCAACCTAATTGTAATTTTGTAAAGTTTATTTACCCTGAATGATATTATATTTTTTTAAAAAAATGCCTGAATAACTTATCAAGTTTAACCATTCAGCCTTAACTCTGAAGATATATTTTATCTATATCGCTATTATATGGTATAAAAGATCTAAAATACTAAAATCATCATGCTAAAGCATCACCTTATTTAGTAATAACACTGATCATTAATATCATACCACAACAACAAAAAAATGCATACCACAAAATTATACATCGTATATTAAATTTTTGTTCTCTATGTCTAGGTCTTCTATCTTCTAATATTTTCTCAAATATTCTAACTTTGCACCTATTTCAATGAATGCCTTACTAATTATAAATTATAATTATATCATTTGTAAAAAGCAAACAATAATGTATGTTTTTTTTAATATTCTTTGCAAGAGTTTTCTCAACCAATGAAAAAAGATATAAACTTAATGATAATCTTTGGCGTAAACCTGGAGTAATTTAAAACTCTATGGTCATTCCACATCTCTATCTAATGTTAACTAACTCTTCTTCATACATATTTTTGATAATGTGAACATATATTTATTACATGGATTTCTACCTAAAAGCACATGAAATCAAATTTTGTAGTGCTTGATCGTACCTTTTGCTTTTCCCAAATAATTTTTTCTTAAAGGTTTTCTTATGTGATTTTTGAAAGCAATATGTCCATCTTAAATAAACCTACATGTTAAAGTATACTGCTT
>NW_021318693.1:8560777-8631778 GCF_001605985.2 Dendrobium catenatum
AAAAAATTTTTTTTTTTTTTTTTTTTTTTTTTTTTTTTTTGAGTAATTGAAATAAGGTGATAGTTAACCATCTAACATGGCAAGGTTGCAAGAGACATAGAATTAGATAGCTAAGAAATGAAAGAGATGATTGAGATGTAGATAGAGAAACTAGGATGCAAGCCAAAGATTAAGATCTTGATACACAATGACTTGGGAGATAGGGTACAGAAATTTGTGAAGACAGGAAATTTTATTATGGCGGAGAAATATGTATCTCATAGTGCTTCCAAATTTAGCCATGCTTATTACATAATATAGAATCACTATTCATATTGTAGTTAGCAAAAGTGAACTAAATTAATTTGATAATTCAATGCATCTAAATATTAATCTTATATATATATATATATATATATTACTTATGATGTAGCTCGACTCTCATGATGTTTGTTTTCATAAACTTGATTCTTGCTAGATTGATAGGCATTAGGATCACCCAAGAAGAAGAAGAAAAAAAAACTTCAGTCAAGACATAGAAACAAATCTAAAAAATTTTGACAAGTTATACAAACATGCTATATAAACTTTCTGGCTTTACTATACTATTAGGGAATCCTATGAAACATCCCCCATGCTAATGCTACAAGATGTATAACATGAAGGAAAAAAAAAACTTAATGAATAAACTTGAACCTTATAGAACATGAGGGGCAAAGAGATTATCAAGCTATGATACCGTTTCCACATGTAGAGTTAGCATTTTCCTATGCCACCTTCCTCTCAATTGCCTGATGTTAGCATCTACTCTTGCCGAGATTTTAACCCAATCTTTGTTCTCTGCTTTGCCTTAGATTTATCCCTCCTCCACATCCGTTGGTCTTCAACATCCTTCTTTAGTCCATCTCCTGAATCACATTGTGATCCATTGGATGAAAAGTTCGCTGGTACGAGATGTGTTCAAGATAGGGTAGGTTGCACATGGTCGCGATGACAAGAGTGGAAAGCCAATAGATGGGCGCCGGCACGAGGGCCTCTACGAGAATTTGGCACTCACTGTCGAAGAATAACGAATATGAGAGGCCATAGCCAAGCAGGAATATGTACCAAGTTGTGATGCTTCCTCATACGAAGAGATGTTGAATCCATGTAAAATGGCTCATTTTCGTTATAGTCTGCACATTAACACTCCAGATGACTACAGTGAACATGATTGTTCCAACCAAATTCATGTCGGTTGTTTGACCCCCAGCTCTGAAAGGTTGAACATTCACTATGTTAATTGTTAAGAAGAAAATGATGAGTGATGAGTAGAGACCATTCGCCATCCAACCAAAAATCCTGAACCAGTCGAAGAATAGATTTTTTAGTCCTTGCTGGTACAGTGCTGGAAACTGCATGAAGCATTATGTGGAGATTAAAGAGTTATTGAGAATTCTCATGAATTGAGGCAGAACTCCTCCAAAATATTTGCTTATAATAGTTAAGGACCTATGATGCAGAGAAATGGACACGACGACATGGATACGACACAACACGGAGGTAGGATACGCCAATTATTAAAAATACAGGGCATGGACACGTGGTTGGATATGGTATTATACTTTTTATATTTTAAAAAGTGTAAAAAAATGAATAAGTATAATATTAAAATTAATTTAGAAATAATAAGTCATTTAACTATAATTTATGCTCAACATGATTAATATTAGGATGTCAGGAGTCTGGAGTAGATGCCATGTATTAAACATTGGGAGAGGAGACAACAATGCTGTTGAGGGTCAGACATCGATGTTATGCAGTAAGTATAGGGCGTCAATATAAAGAGGGCATTTGTCGTCGATTTTGAGAGGGCTGGTCGTCAATGTGAAAAATAAGTTAGACAAAGATGAGCTGTCAAGTTATGGGTGTAGAATTTGCTAGCGTAGAACATCAATGTCAAGCCAGTGTTAGACTTTGAAGTGGAGATGGTTTTGAAATGTTGATGTTGGAACCACGTCAAATGTTAATGTTGATATACATCAGACATTGTTATGATACCAAAGTCGCAACCAGTCAAAGAGAAATGAAAATGAGAATATTCGATGAATGAGATTTTGAGTGTGGGAGATTGATTTAGTGTTGTGGATAGAAAATAAAGTTGGTCAGTCGTCTAGATATATTTTTATAGTTCACATAAATTAGATTAGAAAATATTATTCTTTTACTATTACATAATTTTGCAATTTCATACACTAATTTTTAATGTATCCATTTCCCTTAAATATTGATGATTTATATTCATTTTATTTATAATTTTTTATTATTTTAAATTTATATTTGGTTTTTTTTTTGAAATCATTGATATTTATTGATATTGTTGCCAATTTTTATAGATAAATTTTCTATGAAAGGCCAAAGAAAAAAAGAATATGACAGCCAACGATATGCTATAATGTCTATAGAAGAAAAACGAAAAAAAAATTCAAGTTAGCAATATTGCTAAAAAAAGAAGAAAGCAATTATCTAATTTAGAAATTGCATGTTTGCCATCATCGTCAAATTCTACAGGTTCATTTTTATCGAACATTATTAAATAACTTATATCTGTTTCATAATTCTAAATATTTAATATATTTTATCTTTGAACAAGCAGATATAGAAGTATCAAATGAGAATGATGTTATTATAGATTATGAATCAAGTATTTCAGAATTACATTTTCTCAAACAACCACGTTCATGTTGTTACTGTAATGCAAAGATATTTCAATTCGAGCCCCCAACCTTTTGTTGTTATAATGGGGAAGTCGTACTTGCTCCGACAAATGTTCATGAACAACTTTATGAATTATTTACATCTTGTTCATCTTATTCAAGGGAATTTAGAAGTAAGATCAGAGCATATAAAAGTATATTTGCATTCACATCTTTCAGAGCTCATATAGATAAGAATTTAGTGAATACAAGACATGGTATTTACACATTTAGTGCTCAAGGACAAATTTACCATAGTTTGCCTCCGATTGCAAAATCTTCAAATGGTCCATGCTACTTCCAGTTATATATTTATGATACGGATGCTAAAACAAATAATCGATTGAATGTTATTGAAGATTTAAATCTTTTAGGGGAATTAATAAAAATTAATGGATATACTTTCTGGAAACACGTACGCTCAGTTTTATAGATCTTTAAGTAATAGAGGTATATTAGAAAACCTTCAAATACACATTAAATCTGATGTCAGATTAGATGAAAGAGTTTATAATGCTGCTACTATGTCACAAGTAGCAGTAATATGGATTGAAGGCAATAGTACATATTTTATTGAATGGGACATCATATTAACTTCAAATTCAGGGACATACTGAAAGATAAAGCATTACTTTAGATGTTATGACCCAACAATATCCTATTCTATTCCCAAATGGAGAAGTTGGATGGCATCAAGATAAAGATCGATCTTCCATTTTTTGAAAGAAGAAATGAGAAAATACCAGTTCAGATTATAAGGACATCCTTGATAGAGGAAGAGTTATTTAACCAAGAAGAAAATGGTATGTTATTAAGTGTACTATTTCAGTTTAATATTTTTATAATTATTTAATTAATAATTAATACAATTCAATTTTAAATATTAGAGGCATTAAGAAAAAATAAAAAAAAGAGTTCAATGCAGGGAATATTATAGTTATAAGCTCCAAATTCGAGAAAATGATAAATTAGTTATTCTGTATGCTGGTCGATTACTACATCAATATGTTATTGATATGTACATGAAGATTGAAACAAGTCGATTATATTTTTACAGACAAAATCAACATACAATACAATCTAATTTGTACAAAGAGATTATTGATAGTGTAGCGGCTGAGGAAACACTAAGTAATAATACTGGTAAAAAAGTTATTCTTCCACCATCATTCATTGGCTAACCTCGTGATATGAGGTGAAGGTATTTAGATGCAGTGACTCTATGTCAGCGCTTTGGAAAACCAGACTTATTCATTATAATGACATGCAATCCAGATTGGAAAGAAATTCAGAATGAGTTAAAGCTAGGCCAAATGGCATAAGATAGACCCGACCTAACAACACGTATATTTAGGTCTAAATTACAAGATTTAAAGGATCACTTATTCAAGAAATCTATTTTTGGAGGTGTAGCTGCTTATGTATATGTTGTAGAATTTTAGAAAAGAGGGTTTCCAAATGCTCATTTTTTGATTATCTTGAAGACTGTATTTAAGATAACAGTTCCATTACAGTTTGATAGAATTGTTTCTGCAGAATTACCAGATCCTTCAAAATATAAGAGGCTACACGAATTTGTTGTAAGACATATAATGCATGATCCATGTGGAAACTTAAACAAGAATAATGTTTGTATGAAAAAAGGATTTATGTAAGAATAAATATCCTAGATCTTTCTCAACCCAAACTGTAATTGGAGATGACTCATATCCAATTTATTGGAGAATAAATGATGGCCAACAAGTAAAAGTTAGAAACAATTTTTTAGATAATCGTTGGGTTATTCCTTATAATCCATATTTATTATTTAGATATAATTTCCATATAAATATTGAGATATATTCTGGTATTAAAGCAATGAAATATATTTATAAATATAATTATAAGGGACATGATAAGATTTTAGTATCATTTTCAAAAAAAATGGAGAACAACCTTTTGATTAGATTCAACAATATCAAGATGGTAAATGGGTATCAGCACCAGAAGCACTATGGAGAATATTTAAATTTGGCTTAAATGAGATGTATCCATCAGTGTGAAATTTACAACTACATTTAGAAGATCAACAATCAGTTTATTATAAAGACAATCAGAATCTATTTGATATCTTAAAAAGCAATGCTAGAAAAAAAACTATGTTGACTGAGTTCTTTCATATTAATAAAATTGATTAAGAGATAAATAAATAACTTTATAGAAAAATTCCTGAGAAATATGTGTGGAAAAAAAACCAAAAAATATGGAAGCGAAGACAAAGATATGAACAAATAGGTCGTATAAACACAACAAATCCATCAGACGGTGAAATATATTATCTCAGAATATTATTAAATCATGTGTATGGACCAACATCATTTTATAATTTATTACAAGTTCATGGAATTCAATTCTCTACTTTTAAAGAAGCTGCAGAGAAGCATGGTCTCCTAGAAATAGATCATTATATATCAGATTGTTTGAATGATGCGATAATTTATCAAATGCCAAATGTACTGCGACAATTATTTTCTATTCTTCTTATTTACTGCGAGCCAACTAACGTTCTTCAGTTATGGAATGATTACTATATGGATTTATCTCATGACTATTGAATCGATAAGGAGATTTCTTCTAATGAGTGTATTTCAAAAACATTATTAGATATAAATATATTTATCGAGGGAATGGAAAAGTCTATTGATGATTTCGACTTACTAAAATTGTCACCTGTGGAAGAGGAGTTTATTAATTATAATGATGAACTTCATAATAAAGAAATATATCAAGAGCGAAATGTTATCACTTCGGTTGAAGATATAAATATGGTACACACTCTTAATATAGATCAGAAGAACGTATACCAATAAATTATAAATCGTGTAAATAAGAAACAGAATGGCATGTTTTTCATAGATGGTCCTGGAGGTACAAGTAAAATATATTAGTATCATGCACTACTTGCAACTTTAAGAAATAATGGTCACATAGCAATTGCAATAGCTACATCAGGAGTGGCTGCATCAATATTACCTGGAGGTCGAACAGCGCATGATTGAAGATACTTATAAATTCAACAGAGAAAAGTTTGTATACAATTAAAAAATAAATTGCACTTGCTCAGCTACTTAGAAAATCAAGTATTCTGCTTTCGGATGAAGCTCCTATGGTGAAATGAATAGCTATTGAGTCTTTAGACATAACTTTGAAAGATATTATTAATAATTCTATTTATTTTGGTGGCAAAGTGATTGTATTTGGAGGCGACTTCCGTCAAGTATTGATAGTCGTAAGACGTGCATCAAGATTAGAGACTATTAACTATAGCATGGTTAAGTCATAGTTATGGTCAGATATGAAAGTTTTCAGTTTAAAAGAGAATATGCGAGCAAGGACAGATCGATTATTTTGTGACTTCATTCTTTGAATTGGAAATGGAGATGAGGAGAAAACTGAAGATGGTTTGGTTCATATTCTAGATGAGATGATAATAGAATATTCAAATGATCAAACTTCAGAAGATTTATTAATAAATGCCATATTTACCTCTCTACATGAAAAATCTACATCTTCAGAATACATTATGGAAAGATCTATTCTAGCTATAAAAAATGAGTATGTTAATAAGCTTAATCATAAGCTTATTAAAATGTTTCCAGGGGATGAGGTAACTTACTTCAGTTTTGATAATGTTATTGATGATAGTAGTAATCTTTATCAAGTTGAATTTCTTAACTTATTGACACCTAATGAACTTCCTCTACATCGTCTTACTCTGAAGAAAAATTGCCCAATAATGCTTTTAAGAACTTTGGACTGTTCAAATGGTTTGTGTAATGGAACTCGGATGATATGTAAATCATTTAAAAATAATGTTCTTATTGCAAAAATTTCAATGGGGCAATTCTCAGGCAAAACTATCATGATACCTCGGATTCCATTATGTGCAAGTGATGATGAATCTCTCCCATTCAAATTTCAGAAGAAACGGTTCCCAATACGTTTGTGTTTTGCAATGATAATCAACAAATCACAAGGAAAAATAATTCCTAATGTTGGGATTTATCTTCCTCATAATGTTTTCTCATATGGCCAATTATATGTAGCATTATCAAGAGGTATATCAATGAGTCAAACAAAATTTCTTATTATATCAGATAAATATGCTGCAACTCAAGGTTCTTATACAAAAAATATTATATATAAAGAGATTTTCAATACTTTCAAGCAATCAACATGTATGAACATATATTTAAATAAGTGAAATTAGTTGATTATTAACATTTTTTTTTGCTCACAAAGTTCATATTTTTATTAATATTAGATAAATATTAATGGAGGCTTCAAGTCTTATCAGAAATTTATCTCTTCACCAATATTATTGGAGTATTATTGTTGTTATAACTCAAATTGACATTGTCTGAACATTCAAATCTGTGTAAGGAAGGATTCAGAAATTTACTTTGATGGATAAGGAGGTAAATAATTTTTTTTATTTTTTATTAAAAATACTAATATAAAATTAAACACAAACAAATTTTTTTATTTAAATGACTAATATGACATATTATTTTTCTTCTTATCTTATTTTTTATGGGTTCAAAAATATATGCGATCATGTTCAATGAAATAATCGATAGATTTTATGATATTTTACATACTAGAAAAACTTATGTTTTCTCAAATGGACAAATAAAAGAGATTAATAAAGATTTTTACAATGTCAATGATAAATTTGAGATTATTTTAAACAACACATCAGACATACAACTATCTATAACTGATAATATAGATTCACCAAAAATTAATTTATCAGTGATTGAAGATATCAAGGGAAATCCAAATTTACCATCAGGTTAGTTATTTGATTTTTTATTAATTTTATCATAATTTATGATTTATTATTTTATTATAATTAATTTTAATTTCTTATATTTCATGCAAATATCATTTTATTAGTTATGAAAATTTCTAAAGTAATTATTTATTATTTTTCTATGTTTTATGTTTTATTATTTAATATTTAAATTTAAATATACAGGTCTAAAGAAAATAATCATCAAGATTCGTCATCTACTTTTGATGCACCTTTGATGATAGATTTACAAAAGATCAATACATCTGAACATTCAACAGGAGAGGTAATAAATTTAATATTTTTTTATTAAGTTTTTTTTTTAAATTTTTTTAATACCTTTCAGATAAAGTACTATTATACGTACAAGAGTTTTTGCAAAAGGACTAAATCATGAAGGAAGTATATGGTATAATTAATGCAATGTATGTAAATCAAAAGTTAATGTTGTTGATGGTATTGTACAATGTACAAAATGTAAAAAGGAAAATGTCCAATATAGTTTGAGGTAAAATATCCATATGATGTAATCCAAATTTGTTTAAATAATACAAGTCTGGTTAATATATTTCATCTTACATTATACAAGTATCTTATCAAATTGTGTGTTGAAGATAATAGTTCAAATGCAATATTTACACTTTTTGATAATGAAGCGGAACAGATAATTGGCATGCCTGTTACAAAATTAGAGGAAATCAAGGTATATATATATATTTTATATTATTTAATTTAAATTCAATTTTATATATGCATAATCTTAATTTCTTTTATAGGCATCGAAGATAGAAGATTATAATAACATCATCAAAAATATTTTTGACAAAGAGATCGATGACATTCTTAGTGAAGGCTCAAGATAAAACTTATGACAACAACACATTTCGTTCCCTCACCGTTCAAACTATAAATAAAGATCCTGATGAAGTTGGCAAAATTGAATCTAAAAAAATCAAAATTGAGAAACTTTAAAAATATGATTTATTCATGTTTTGATATATATATTTCATACTGATACTTGATTTGTCTTATTTATTTTTCCTTCAACATTTCTAGAATAAGAGGCAAAACATTTTACTCTAAAGTTTAAAATTTATTTTGTGTATTTTATTTTATTATGTTTTTAATTATAAATGTTCTGACAAATTCAACAAATCATTAAAATTTTCACTCACTTATTAATATTATTATTATTTATATACAACTTCTTTAAATGAGTTTCATTCATGATCGGATTAGATTTTCACTCGTGCATGCTAACCGTTTGGTATAAATCTCTATAAAATGGAAGTTTAGTGTGTTCAATATGTTTCCATAAATTTAATTATATTATTTAAGAGTGTTGCTGAATATTTTAGTTTGCATCCCATTTTTTTATTCAATCTTTCATCTATGTTCCTATTTTGTGAGATGGTTAAGTTGAATTTGCATAGTAATCATTGTTTAATATAAATATTAGATTAGATTTTTCAGGTATGCATGCTGAATGTTTGGTATTCTCAATGAAATGGAATATGCATCTTATTTAAAACCGA
The DNA here is from genome assembly GCF_001605985.2 of Dendrobium catenatum. Taxonomy (NCBI): domain Eukaryota; kingdom Viridiplantae; phylum Streptophyta; class Magnoliopsida; order Asparagales; family Orchidaceae; genus Dendrobium; species Dendrobium catenatum. Next base: position 8,569,861 of record NW_021318693.1, read on the forward strand.
TACTATAAATGTCTCACAATAATCATAAAGATTATAAATGAAAATTCTTCATGTGATTTACTGTAAAAAAAATTTGACTACAACTTCTAGCAATTGATGTATCTTAAATATCTTATGTTTTTTGCCGTACGTATTTCTATATCACGATTCTTCACTACAAATCCAATAAATAATTTAGAGGTAATATTATACCAAAAATTTTTAAAACCACCAGTCTCAAGCCCGGATGAAATTGGTTGAGGGTTTGTTTTTATTACACAAAAAAAAATGTGAGAGCTGCAGGAAAGTGCTCTTTCATCATCCTCTTCCTTCGACACTACCTGCAATTGGAGCCAAGACTGAACACAAGCAGGTATGCTACATTGATGGTTTTTGATATTTGGTTCTTTATAATAATAATTTTTTAAATACTTTGTAGTTCATAAAAGCACACGTGTACTTCTTATGCTCTAGCAAGGCTGTATCATCGTCATTAATCTCACCTGTTGTTTGGCTAATTTTGTAAGCTTAATCAACTTGTATAGTTATTAACTATGTTTATGAAGAAATTTGTAGTCTCAATTAGCATCTAATTTCCTTTGTGATTTACTATTATCAGAGACTTTCTTAAAATCTTTTAAATGAGTTTCTTCATTTTCTTTATGAGTACAAATATATGAAATAATGATTGATTGATTCATCATTTTTACAAGTTACTATGGAGTCGTACACAAATCTTACTGGATTGGAAGATGAAGTAAAGGCTTTACATGAACAGCTGATATGAGCACAATTAGAGATGCCTACAAAGTCGTCACCTCTTTTCTGCTATTATCCCATTCGCCGCTTCTAAGCCTTCTACTATGTTGTTCTTGTTCGATCGGAAGTCACGACGGGAAGTCGCCGCCAACACAACTATCTTTTTTCCCCCTTGTGAGTAAGCTTCTTCTAAACTTATCCTATTTTGCTTATTTATGGCTGTGAGTAAGCTTCTTCTATACTTATCCTATTTTGCTTTTAAATGAAAACTTTCTATTCTAGAAGAAGAAAATGACACTCATATTTCTTTCCTATCACTCGTAATTAAATTTCTTCTAAGTTTCTTTCAAATACTCGGAAGAACCTCAAAAATTATTTTTTCTCACTTAATACCTAAAGAAGTTATAGTTTTCTTTATGCTCAACTTCAAGCAAAGTAAAACTCTTGAGAACTTCTGCAGATGATAAATGAATTACTTTGAAGGTCTGAAATTTGGGAGATAAAAAATTTTAGCTTGCAAATTTGTCTCGACCTTTGAATATCTATCTTGAAGGAAAGTTTATAGAAACTGTTTTGGCTATTCTGGGTTTTATGGAAAATAACTGGAGGCCCTTGAAGCTTCTTTGTCAGGTTTTGAATACAATACTTCAATTTATTAAATGATACAAACTGAAACTAATATGTTAATCATTCAATTTATTTTTTTTATATACATATTATTTTCCTCCTTTTCGCATTTTCTTTAATTCTTTGATTTTTATTTATATACTAATAACTAATTCAAATTGCTAAGAAATTATGTTACTGGAAGGGAGTGCTTTTGTCACATGCTAACAAGGGGACGAAATTCCATGCATTATCAGATTCCTGTATTGGCAACTTCAGGCACTATGCTTGTAATTTCTCCTTAAATTTTTGAATATCGTGGATGCAATGTCATTTGAGAAAGAATTTTTGAACTATTACTTCTACAAAAATCAAGTCTTATTTATATTATTTATTATAAATTTATGTTCATATTATTTCTTTTAATATGTCAAAAACTTTAATTAAAACAAATGTTGGCAATATGTTTTGCAAAAGTATCTCATTTTCAATATACATCATAAAACTAATGTTTACTTCACCAATGCTTCAAATTCTTGCTTTCAATGTGGTCACAGATTTCTTCTATTCTTTGCTGGCTCGAGCACTGCCTAACCAAATTATAGGAGAGGCCGAGGGGGCTCTCATTGCTAGCTAATGCCAGTAATCTCTCACACACTGATTCACAGAGTCATTCGCCTCTCTTCCTCTCTTCCTATATGATGCTTTATGTTGAAAATTTAGAAATAATTTGTTTTTTAAATTTCTTACCAGCCATTCAAACTGTTGCACAATGATTATTGATTTGATGAATTACTTTTCTAAACAACACTTTCTATTCCTTTCTATCATGACTTTTACTTTGGACGAGCTTGAGCCTTGAAGCAGCCACAAACAACTTTGGCCCTTTGAATTTCGTAGAATAATGTCCTCTTTTGATCAGGTATAAAATTAACTTTTTCAGTACTAATAAGCTTCATTTATTAGGATTTAATATTTGCATTTGTTGGATTTAAATGTTTTAATTCTAACTTATTGTTTCTAAAATCACTTTTACCCTTGCCATCAAACATCTTACTGGTCTTTCTTATTCAAAGGTGCGTGTATATATAAGCTGAATATTATTCTAACATTTAATTAAAGTCTAGCAAACTATACAGAAGTTTTATTATCAAATGATATTAAGGAATTTGTAAAACTATACTACTATATAAGTTTGAATTTTGATTCTTCTCATAGGTAATCCTGACATTTCCTTTTTAAGTTTAAATTAGATATCCAACATTTGATTTCACACCTCTTCAAATTAGAATTCGCTATTAATTCTCTTAATGACATCGTCTTGCCTTCTTCATATTTGAGTGCTTCACGTTAGAGTTTTGATGGAGTCACGAAAGAAGCTTCTTTGCTTTTGTCGATGATATTGTTCATATTGGAATGGAAGTCACAATGAGAGCTCATCGCAAAAGTAACAATCTTTTTCTCCTAAGTGATTCTTCGGCACAATAACTTTATCTCTTCGGTTTTTTGTTCTTCGTGTGAATAAGAGTTTTAAAAGAATTGCTAAAGAAGCTCCTTTGCCTTCTTCTATGATGTTGTTCTTGTCGGATCCAAAGTCACAACATAATTCAAGATTATGCAGTTAGAATTTTAGTCATATATATCATTTTTGTTCTCAGCAGAATACAATAATGAAGATAGCTGTTTAGATATGTTAGGATATACATGAAAAAGTCTTCTTTTAGTTTAAATATTATTTATTCAATGATTTTATGTTTCTGTTGAATTAGTTCTCTTTTTTTTTTATCTGCTAGGATTGTTTGATGCTAAGAATAATTAAACTTAGGCTTCTTGAAACTTGTTCACTATGAATTAGGTTATTAAACCTAAGTTTTATGTCCCAGCGGCTAACCAAAAGTAGGGGTTGGGGTGAATTGGTAATTAAAAATTGAATCCTCTTTTGATATTAGGAAACGAAAATTATAACTTTAGTGAATTTTTCTAGAAATAGTTTTTCAACCACAAGATAAAAACACTTAAGAAATAAAATGTAGTAAAAGAAAATAAAGACACCAGATTTATAGTGGTTCGGTCAAATCAAACCTACATCCACTCCTCGGAGGCACCCTCCGAGTATTGCACTAATACCACTAGTGACTCTCCTTTAGCAACCACAGCAAGGCGGAGAAGCCTTTACAAAAATTTTTTCCACCACTACTCGGTGCGGTAGAGAACCGTCATCCTTTTACACTTATCCCCAGTGTTGGCAGAGAACCGATGTCCTTTTATACTATCCCCAGTGTTGGCAGAGAACCGTCCGTCCTTTCACACTCTCCCGGTGTAGGCAAAGAACCTTTCGGCTGTTCACACTCTCCAAGTGTGGGCAGAGAACCCTACAGCTATTCACACTCTCCAAGTGTGGGCAGAGAACCTTTCGGCTGTTCACACTCTCCAAGTGTCGGTAGGGAACCAGATCTCCTTGATAGATCTTCTCACAAGAAATCTAGAACGAAGAAAGAAAAGAGTGAAGTAATCCAAAATCAAAAGTATAGACTCTTACCTTAATCCACCAAGTGAAGCCTTCTCTCTCTAGTAGTAAGAATATTCTTTTGAACGCTCTCTCACACTCTCTCCTTGACTCTTCTTTCAATAGGCATGAAGATTAATGGGAAAAAAAGATTTGGAGGCAGTCTAAATTGGACTATATATAGGAGAGACAAGAAAAACCATACAAAAAGGATCGTCCCGTACGATCGTGGATCGTCCTGGACGATTCTACTTAATATGTTGGAAACAATTCTAATGTATATAGGTACGAACTGAATTTGTACATGATTATCGTCCCGTAAGAACTAGGTTCGTTTGGTACGAACAGTTATACCATAGGTCGATTTCCAAAAACTACAGGATGTAACCAACTCTTGATAAGTCGGTTCACTTCGTCCTGGGACGAACATGACTTCGTCTGGACAAAATTTTTACAGAGGGAAGATCGTCTTGGCACAAATATAAATTTTGTTTGAACAAAATTTTTATAGAGCCCAAGTCATCCTGGGATGAATTTGAGTTCGTCCTGGATGAAATTTAAAGAGGGCTTCTCATCCTGGAACGAATATAAATTTTGTCTGAATAAAATTTTTACAAAGCCCAAGTCATCCTGGGATGAATTTGTGTTCATCCTGGACAAGATTTTTACAGAGGGCTTCTCGTCCTAGAACGAATATAAATTTTGTCTGAACAAAATTTTTACAAAGCCCAAGTCGTCGTGGGATGAATTTGAGTTCGTCCTAGACAGTCAGGACATAGAAAAATTTTCTGCAACTCCTGTTCATTCTATTACTCTTTTTCAAAGAGATAACTGACTTAATAGTCCCGTACAAATTGGATTCATCCCGTACGATCAATATAAATTTTTTAAGATCTCCATAAGTGTGTGTGTATTTATTCACTCAATTTACAATCACTCTCTTTCAATTTTATTTCAAAGAAAATTACAAGCTTCAGTTTATAAAGTATCTCATGCTGAATTTGATTTTGAAGTCTTCATTAGTCTGGAGTTTGATTGTCCTGAAATGTTTGTCCACACAAGACCAAAAATAAATCTTCTAAAAAGTGTTAGGAGATAACTGCACATAAAATATTAATATTTGAAATCATCAAAACTATACAAGTTGTAAGAATATAAAACATGTAATTAACAACTCTCTTAACAATCTCCCCCTTTTTGATGATGGAAAAACAATTATTGTTTGTAGGATTTCAGATTTTAAGAATCTCCTAAACTCCCCCCAGAATTGATGAACACATGAAAATAAAGAGGCATTGAATCACAATTTTTGTTTTTAAAAAATTTTTATACAAAAATAAAAAAATCACATAAAATATATGATACGAAAACAAAAACAAAATATATACGAAAGAACAAACAATTTCTCCCCCTTTTTGACAACACCAAAAAGTGAAGAAGAATAAGACTTGAAATATAAGCAGAGATATGAAAATCATTTAATAATTTAACCTTGAAAGTGATTGAAATAAGATATGCAAATAAAATTAAAATATTAGATAAATCATAAAAATTCATAGAATTTAAGAAGTGATATAACATAAATAATAATAAAAAATTTATCAAAAATATGCTTCAATTTAGACACTAAGATAGAGAAAATTATTGCAAGAAGGATGAATAAAAAATTGTATATTTCAAATTTCAATCTCAAATATAAATGAACTTAAGATCAATTTAAATTAAGAGATTAAAAGAGTCTAGAAAAAAATAATTATCACCTGTGGCACTTTGCACATCTTTTTCAAATTTATGGCACATTTTTGTGCATCTTTTTTACTTTGGGCTTATTTTGTGCATCTTTTTCATATTACGAACCTTTGCACATTCCTTTTGATTTTTGTATATTTATATAATTTTCAAGAGTAATCATTTTCTTTTCAAAAATAATAATTTAAAATTTTAAATCTTTCTAAGTGCATAAATATTAATTGATAAGTGAAATACAAAATAAGAAAATATCACAATTACAATAATAATATTAACAATAATATAGTCTAAATAAGATACATGAAATTGATAATCTTAATAATATCAAGTTATAAGCAAAACTTAAACTTAGAATAATTAGATTTTCTAATAAATTTAATTTTTTAACTTACAATTCAGGATATAGCACAATTAAGATTAAAAATCTGATGATTTTCACAAAGGCTAACATACATTTTAAAAATATTAAAGCCAAAAAATAAGAACATATATTGATATGACTATGAAGATATTATAATTTAACATCAGGATATCAATACAAAAACAAAACATCTAAAATAAAATAAAAATACATCAAACATTCTAAGAACAACAACTAATACATAAATACAAAAAAACACATAAAATCAATTGCAACTGTCACTGAGATGAACCCTGATCTAAAGGAAGAGAAGGAGGAGCACCACCAAAGAGGTTAAAGTATGTACTCATCATAAACACACTGGTACATATATTATTCATTTTCTCCCTCATAAAACTCATGTCATGTTGATATTGTGCAGCCTGATGCTGAAGATGAGTCTCAATTTGATCAAAATATTAATCAAAATGAGTCTCTAGTTGATCAAATCTTTGAACCAAATCCTGATAATTTGGTTCATTGGCAGATGCAGGTACAGCTTCTGGTTCTTCCTCTGTATCACTTATGACATGTGCTTTGTTTGATTCATCAGTTTTGAAGATTGCTCTAATTGATCCATCGTTGTAGTAGAGCGATTCTCCAAACTCTTGATTTGGATGAATCAAGTTATATTTCTTCTCCAGAATATAGGTGACTAAATGTCCTAATGCAATGTTCCTCTTTCTTTTATGCTCTACATGACCAATTTCAGAAAGCCCATAAAGATAGTTAAGGATAAGTTGGGCTTCATCTATAGGCTCACTAGACATGATCAAAAAAGTCACCATAGAAAGAAGAGGGATTATATTGACTCTACCACCAGCTTTAGGAATAATTGAAGTTCAAAGAACCTGCTGGATGATACGTGCATTTTGGACAAGACTGGATACCCTAGCCACATACTCATCAATATTGTTTCCTCTAATCACTCTATTGATTTCAAACCATTTATATACATTAGAGGTGATCAAGTTATGGGCTATAGCTCCCTCAGTCCTTAAGTTTAAAAATACTCTTAAGTCATGCTTGGTGATTTCAAGTTTTTGTTTGAAGACAAAGGAACGATTTATAGAGTGTTTAGAATTAAAAGACATGTTGGCGAGGAAGTAGTGAAAGGTTTCTTTATTGTAGAGGTCGACGAGGGTAAGGATAAAACGAAACTGTGTTGAAGCAAATAAATGCATCACCTGAAAGGTAAGTTCTTATTGGATTAGGATTTTGGAGGGGGTGATTTTGGCAGAGGTAAACCTAGGAAAGGAATCTTCGTTTGCTTTGGAAAGTTCTCAGAAGAATTCCTAAAAGGTTTCTTGGCTAGAACCTTTTGGCGCTTTCTTGAACTTGCCATTTGAAAAAGATCTATAATACGAAAGGGATTGAAAGTGATGTTTAGAGTGTGACTATTGGGTTAGAAAGCTCATCTATTTATTGAAAATGACATGTTTATACCAGACGAAAATATTTTCATCCCGTACGAAATTTCATTCGTATCATATAACAAAATTTTGTACGGACGATCCAATCTGTCCAAAATGAAATGGCTTTTTGTAATCTAGACAATTCAGAAGCTTTTTGACGAGGAAGCAGAAGAGACGCCAGTAATGGAATAGAGGTAAATTTAATAGAAATGCCAAGGTTTCAAATGATGTAATTTGATATGAGTGCAGAAAACCTGGACATATCAAGACTGAATGCCTAAAACTCAAAGCCACTCATAGCAAGGAGAAGGTAGAGGAGAAACCAACTATAAAGAAGAGCAAGAAAAAGTTTCAAAGAGCTTTCTAGGCGGACTCTGCTTCAGATTCATCAGAGACTGAAAAGGAAGTGGAAGTCACTAATCTGTGCTTAATGGCCGATAGTCTTGATCAATCAGATCAAGAAGAGGTATGTGACTTAACTTATGATGAATTATTTGAAGTTTCTGAATACATGCATGATGCATATAGGTAAATGAAGAAAATGCAAGTTAGTATAAGTTTAGAGTTTAAGAACTACAAAAGGAACATGAAATCCTTAGGAAAGATCATGCTTTAATTGATGACAACTACATGAAATTACTTGATGAGTTTGATGACTTGAATAAAAATCATGAAAATTTAAAATCAACCTATGTAGAACTTGAAAAAAAAATTTAAAGTTTTAAGGATGAATCTGAGAGCAAAATATATCGAATCAATTATACAAATTGAATCTTGAAAGATATGAATTCTTTTTATAAATTGAAGATAAAAGCTCTAAAAGATAATAGGACATCCCCCAGACTTGAAGATTTTACTAATCCTATTATGTATCCTAAATTTATGTAATCCCTGAATATATAGATGAATGGTAGAAGATTTAGGAATCCATTTTCAAAGGTCAAATATAATAATTGTGGATTATTTGGACATATAGCTCATACCTGTACTTTGAAGATGAAAACTTATTTGGTGTGGAGACCTAAGATGCATAAATCTATACATATCATACATGTATATGATTATAAATTGCCAAAAGGAGAACCCAAACTTGTTTGGGTTCCTAGGTCCAACATTTGATAATTTTACAGGGACACTCTCATATAAGACCTTGTGAGAGCATATGGTACCTGGACAGTGGATGTTCAAAGCATATGTATGGAGATACAGCACAATTCATAACGCTGGATGCCAGAACTGGAGGTAAGGTTACACTTGGAGATAACACCACAAGGAAGGTGGTTGGATCAGGTATGATTAGAAATCTTAAGAAATTTTATATTAAAAATGTGTTATTGGTAGAAGGCTTAAAGCATAACTTGTTAAGTATAAGTCAATTATGTGATAAAGGATATTATGTGAATTTTTTTCCTACTACTTGCATACTAAGCCTAAATGAAAATGATATTTTGACTAGTAAAAGGGTAAATAATGTTTATATGCTAGACTTGAATTGCATTTAAACTCCTACTACTTTTTGTTTGAAAACTGTATCCGATGAATCATGGCTTTGGCATAGGAAATTTTGTCATTCTAGCATGAAAAATCATAGGAGAATTATCCAAAAGAACTTAGTGAGAGGTATACCAAAACTAGACTTTACTAAGGACCACCTTTGTGATGCATGTCAATAAGAAAAATAAGTGAAGTCCTCTTTTCAGTCCAATAAAGATCTTAGAACTAGTAAACCATTAGAGATTTTGCATATGGAGCTTTTTGGACCAGTTGAAACTGTGAGTCTAGGAGGAAAGGTATACGGATTTGTGATTGTGGATGATTACTCAAGATTCACATGGTTTAGATTTTATTTCATAAGAGTGATTCATTTGAGGAATTTAGAAATTTTTTGATTTGGATTCAAAGAAAATTTGGGTGTAAATCATGACTATACAAAGTGATCATGGAGGAGAATTTGAAAATAAAAGATTTGAGGATTTTTGTAAAGAGAAAGGAATTGATCACAATTTTTCTACACCTAGAACCCCTCAGCAGAATGGGGTAATCAAAAGGAAAAATAGAACATTAATAGAAGCCGACCGAGCAATATTGGCAGAATACTCACTTCCTAAATATTTTTGGGCTGAGGTGGTTAGCACTGTATGTAATTTTCTGAATAGGGAGAATGTGAAATCTAAATTAAATAAAACACCCTATAAGTTGGTAAAAGGAAGAACACCTAATTTGTCTCATTTGTATGTTTTTGGTTGCAAGGTGTTCATTCATAACAATAGAAAATCTGCCTTAGAAAAATCTGCCATAGGAAAATTTGATCCAAAATCAGATGAAGGAATTTTTGTTGGATACTCAAGTGTTGGAAAATCTTATAGAGTATTCAATGGAAGAACTTTAGTAATTGAGGAGACCACACATGTTGTATTTAATAAATCTAAAAATATGGAAGAGCTAACAATGTTATAGGAACCTAGAAGAAATGTTAACTCCCAAAAAGATTGATAAAATGAATTTGGAAAAAATTGGAAGAAAATGTGGAAGAAAATTATAGATAGAAAACCCTTTGCCTAGAGAATTTGAGATTTTAAAAACCACCCAAAAGAGTTGATAATTGGTGAACCTAGTGAGGGTGTAAAGTGTTGGATGACTATGGCAGCCCTGAAGAGGGGGGGGGGGGGGGGGGGGGGGATGGTGAATTGGGGAGTTTAAATAAAATTATTTTATTAAAAGAAGAAAATTAAATAATTTTAAAGCAATTTTGAAAAGGTAAGTAATCAACACAACAATCTTCTATAAAAAAGATAGAAAATAAATGCAAGGAATGAAAATAAGAGGCACAACTATTTTTTACGTGGTTCGGCCCGGATTCCAATCCACCTACATCCACGTAAGCCAACTCTCGGCTAGAATTCTACTAATCCCAGATTTGCTTTGAAACCTCACTTCTTTAAACCAAAGAAGTTTTTTTACAACCTAAGTACTCTCCTACACCGGCGAGTATACCACAATCTATTACAAATTAAACTTTACTAAGCCAAATGGCTTAGATCAAGAAAATGAAAATACAATTGATATAAATAAAAAGCTCAAATAATCTTGCAATAAAATATCCAAATATTTGAGTGATTTGCAAATAAATCTTAAATCACCTCACTACTTGCAAATAGGAATATTAAACTTGCTCACTTTAGATAATTTATTTTCTGTTTAAATAAGAATAATATTTTAAAATAAAAAATATATTATAGTGATTTAAACTTTAACTTTTCAAATAAAGTAAAAATGAATAAGAATTAATACTAAATCTATGCCACCTTAAAGAAGTTATAAACTACTTGCTTTGCTAAACTTTTAATTTAAAAGGTGTGATATAGAAAACTTTAGTATAAAATTCCAACAAGTATTTCACATAAAAAATATTTTTCGAGAAAGAAATATATGGGAAAGCTAAAGAGTAGCAAGTAGAGATTTAGAGAGGAAGCAAAATCAAAGAACTCAAAGAGTATTACTCGGTTTTGGTTGTTGATGCTTTCACAATAATGATTTCGATTCTCGCAAAAAAAAAAGTTGCTCTTGGATAAAATCAAGATTTCTCCTCTCAAGATTTAGAATGTAAAGAGAAAGGAGAATGGAAGAATCGCTAGAGATTTCTTGTTGAGCAGCCCTTACATGAGGAAGAAGAGAGGTATTTAAAGACAAAGGGCAAGTAAGGCCACATTGAATAAAATATATTCTACTAACATGTTTTCTATCACTAATAATATTATATTCCATTAAGAATTCATTTATATTAAATATATATGAGATTCAAACGGCTAAAAAATGGCTAGCCACATGGAAGGTCAAAACGTCATCATATGCATCCAAAATAGGGGCTAAAACGGCTAGTAGCAGCTTTTATTTAATCCGATAATGGTTTGAAATTTATTATAAATTCAATAAATCCAATAGTCATATATAATATATCAAATTTACATCTACAAATCCAAACAATCTAATGTAATAAAAATGAGACCACGTTTTGACAACATATTATCATATGTAGTAAAAATAAAAACTCATGCATAATTTTAAATATTAAGAATATATTGAATATTAATATAATAATATTATGTATTATATATAAAATTAATCATATATTAATTATTAGATATGAAACAACTCAGTTTAAAATAACTACATAATAAAAGTTTTGCCAAATAAGCTTATTACCTTTAATTTCCTAATTATATAACTTTCTATATTTAATAATAATTAATCAATCAATGATGATTATAAAATTTATTTATTAAAGAAATCTTATAGATTTTTATATAAAGATTAATATATAATCAAAAGATATTTAGATTATGAGCTAATCAAATCATGCAAGTAATATTGGTGGACCACTAACAAACTCCTACGATAATGTAAAAGGCTTCAAATTATCCATCTTGGTCCATCTTAATCTCAACTTTTGATTAATCTTGAGTTGTGCAATGTAAATCCCATAAGAAATTACAACGCACATCATTACACCTGAAATACTTAGCACACAAATTAGAGCATCCAAACATATATTTGTTATCATCAAAATCTCTTAAATAGGTAATAAGGTAGATAATATCAACATAAGGACTAGGCATGGATTGAATAAAGAAGTCAATCTTTCAGCCTTCATTTCAATAATAGAACCCACTAATATTGATCAAGCACTTTCGGATGAATTTTAGATTTTTGCCATGCAAGAAGAGTTAAATCAATTTGTAAGAAATAAAGTTTGGGAATTAACTACAAGGCCAAAGGATCAAAGTGTAGTTGGAACAAAGTGGGTATTCAAAAATAAAATGAATGACTCAGGAGTAGTCATTAGAAATAAGGCTAGATTAGTTGCTAAGGGGTATAAAATCAGATTGAAGGGATTAATTTTGAGGAGACTTTTGCCCCTGTAGCTAGACTTGAAGCAATAAGGGTTTTGCTAGCCTTCTTTGCCTGTTTTAGAGGATTTAAATTGTACCAAATGGATGTAAAAAGTGCCTTTTTAAATGGGGTAATTTAAGAAGATGTTTTTGTAGAATAACCACCAGATTTTGAAAATTCTTAATACCAAAATCATGTTTTCAAATTGAAAAAGGCATTATATAAATTGAAACAGGCATATAGGGCTTAGTATGAGAGGTTGAGCACCTTCCTACTTGAAAGATCTTTTGACAAAGAAAGTGTGTGTACAACTCTCTTTTTGAAGAAATGTTGAAAGGATATACTCATTATTCAAATTTATGTGTATGATATCATTTTTGGATCTTCAAATAAAATTCTTTGTGATGATTTTTCTAAAATAATGAGTAGTGAATTTGAGATGAGTCTAATGAGAGATTTAAGTTTCTTTGTACATTTCTTAGTCAGTCAAAGTATATTAAGGACATCCTCAAAAAGTATGAAATGGATAATGCTAAACTTGTTAGTACACCAATGAGTTCCTCAGTTCAGTTGGATAAGGATCCTAAGGGAAAATCTATTGATCAAAAGAAATTTAGAGGAATAATTAGATCTTTGCTTTACTTGACAGCTAACCGCCCTGATATCATGTTTAGTGTTTTCTTATGTGCTAAATTTCTATCAAATTCAAAAGAATCACATTTGACAGTCGTAAAAAGGATTCTAAGATATCTGCTAGGAACTCAGAACTTAGGAATGTTGTATTCTAAATTTAGCTCTTCATTTGAAATAATTGATTATTCAGATTATGAATTTGCAGGTTGTAGGGAAGATAGAAAAAACACTTCTGAAACATGTTAGTTTATTGGAAATTATTTAGTCTCCTGGTCTAGGAGAAAATAAAATTCAGTAGCCCTATCTACTGCTGAAGCTGAATATATTGTATTAGGAAGTTGTGTGGCATAAGTACTTTGGTTGAAATAACAATTAATTGATTTAAGATTAACTATAGGCACTATTACAATTTATTGTGATAATACTAGTGATATTTACATTTCTAAAAATCCTATTCAACATTCAAGAATCAAATATATAAACATTAGGCATCATTTCATAAGGGATCATGTATTCAAAGGAGAAATTGAACTCATTCATGCTTCTATTAAAAATCAACTTGTAGACATTTTTACAGAACCTTTAGCCTTTGATACTTTCAGTGCATTAAGAACAAGGCTTGGAGTAATCATCTGAATGCTTAATAAAAATATTTTTCTGCAACAATGATGTGTGTTTTTTAGTTAGTATTTTTATTTTTTATATTTTGTGTTAGTATTTTCATTTTCATTGTGATTTTAGTGTGCTTGTGTTTTAGTTTTTATTGAGTGCATGTTTTTTTAAAAAAATTTGAGTGACAATCATCTGAGATAAATTTTTTTTGTATGGGTCAAATTATGTAGTGTTTCAAACTGTCAAATTTTGAACCATTTGCATGCAGTTTTTTAGTTTTTAATGTCAGTTGAATGGATAAGATCATTTTTAATATGCCTGTTCGTACGTACGAATCTTTGGTTCGTCCGGACGAACACATGACGATTTGATGTGGGGGATCAATTCAATTTTCATTAAAATGATCATAAGTTATGATCGTCCAGGATGAACACGTGTTCGTCTGTATGATCATTTGGTCAAAAGTCTGTACGAAAGGATGCTTTGTAAGTTGTGTGATTACAAAAAACCATTTTATTTTGGACTCATTCGTTCGTCTATACAAAATTTTTTCTTTCAGGACAAACTAAAATTTGTACGGGATAAAAGTGATTTCGTCTGGTACGAACAGTCATTTTTCAATAAATAGACGGGCTTTTGAACTCAACAGTCACACTCTCACAACACTTTCAAACCTTTTGCTCTTTAGATCATTTTCAATGGCAAGTTCTAGCAAGCGTCAAAAGACTCTGGCCAAGGGTCAACCTAAGAATTCTTCTGAGAACTTTCTTTCTAAAGCCAATGAAGAATCCTTTTCTAGGTTTGTCTCCGCTAAGATCACACCCTCTAGAATTCTTATCCAGGAACAACTAACCTTTTAGGTAATGAACTTGTTTGCTTCAACTCAGTTTGGTTTAATCATCACCCTAGTTTATCTCTACAACTAAGAAATCTTTTACTATTTCCTGACAAACATGTCTTTTTTACTCCGACCATTCTGTAATTTGTTCCTATGTCTTTAAGAAAAAGGTTGAAATCACCAAGGCTGACCTAGGAGTCTTTTTGAATATAAGGACTAAGGGAGCTAGAGCACATACATTGACCACCACTACTAAATATGAATGGTCTAAAATTAATAAAGTGATTAGAGGAATCATTTTTAATGAGCATATGCCTAAAGTATCCGGTCTCGTTCGTAATGCTCGTATCATCCAGCATGTTCTATCATCTATAATTTCTAAAGCTGGTGATAGAATCAACATTACTCCTCTTCTTTCTATGGTAACCTTCTTGATCATGACTAAAGAACCTATAGACGAAGCCCAACTAATCCTTGACTATCTTTATGGACTCTCTAAATTTTTTCATGTCGAATATAAAAGAAAGAAGAATACCACCTTAGGACATCTAGTTGCCTATATTTTGGAGAAGAAATACGATTTGGTTCATCCTGATCAAGAGTTTGAAGAACTGCTCTACTACAACGATGGATCATTTAGAGCAATCTTCAATAAAGATGAACCAAGTAAAACACATATCATTAGTGATACTGAGGAAGAATATGAAGCTGCACCTGCACCTACTAATGAACCAAATTATCAGGATTTGGTTCAAAGATTTGATCGCCTAGAGACTCATGTTGATCAACATTTTTATCAAATAGAGTCTCATCTTCAGCAGCAGGATGCACAATATTAGCATGATATGGGATGGATGAGGGAGAAAATAGACGGTATTTGCTCTAGCATAGATATGATTAGCAGTTACTATAACTTCTTTGGTGCTGCACCTCCTCCTCCTCCTCCAGATCAGGGTCCTTCTGAGTGTCAGTTACACTTGATTTTATGTGTTTCTTTTGTTGTTATTTTCGTGTTGTGCCTTAGGAATATGTGATGTATTTTCTTTTCATTAGATATTTTTTACTTTTGAATCTTATGATGTATTGATATCATATGCTTAGATTATAATATCCTTCATTTTGATATCAATATAAGTTATCCTGTTTTGGCTTTAATCTAGTTTTTGAAATGTGTGTTAACCTTCATGACAATCATTAAATTTTTGATCTTAAAAAGTGCTATACTTTGAAATGCAGGTTAAAATTAAATTCATTAGAAAATCTAATTTTTCTAAATTTAAGTTTTGCTTATAACTTGATGTAATTAAGATTGTCAATTTCATGTCTTTTATTTAGACTACATTAATGTCTAATATTATTATTGCAACAGTGATATTTTCTTATTTTATATTTAATTTATCAATAAATATTGAAGCACTTAGAAAAATTTGAAAATTTTAATTATTGATTTTGGAAAGATCAAAATTACTCTTGAAAAATGTACAAATGTACAAAAATCAAAAGGAATACACAATGGTTCGCAAGTTGAAAAAGAGGCACAAAATAAGCCCACAAGTAAAAAAAAAGCACAAAAATGTGCCACAAATTAAAAAAAAAAGATGCGCAAAGTGCCACATGTGGTAGTTATTTCTTTCCATAATCTTTTAATCTCTTAATTCAAATTGATCTTCTGTACATTTATTTATTCCATATTGAAATTTGAAATATATAAATTTTCTATTCATCCTTTTTGCAATGATTTTCTCTATCTTAGTGTCTAAATTGACTCATATTTTTGATAAATACTTTTTACTATCAATGCTATATCTCTTCTTAAATTCTATGAATTATTTTGATTTTGTTTGCAAAATTTATTTCAATCACTTTCAAAGTTCAATTGTTAAATGATTTTCATATGACGGCTTACATTTCAGGTCATTTTCTTCTTACTTTTTGCTGTTGTCAAAAAGGGGGAGAAATTGTTTGTTAGTATGTGTTTTTATTTTATGTGTTTTTATTTTATTTTGTATCTCTAAAAATTTTGAAAAACAAAAAGTTATGATTCAAATGCCTCCTTATTTTCACGTGTTCATCAATTCAGGCGGAGTTTAGGAGATTCTTAAAATTTGAAATTATACAAACAATAATTATTTTGCTATCATAAAAAAGCGGGAGATTATTAAGAAAGTTGTTTTTTGCATGTTTTATATTCTTTCAACTTGTATAGTTTTGATGATTCCAAATATTATTATTTTAAGTGTTGTTATCTCCTAACATTTTTTTGGAAGATTTATTTTCGCTCTTGTGTGTACTAACATTTTAGGAAAATCAAACTCCAGACTACTGAAGACTTCAAATCAAATTCAGTGTGAGATATTTTGTAATTTGAAGCTTGTATTTTTCTTTGAATTAAATTTGAGAGGGAGTAATTATAGTTTAGTAAATAAACACACACTTAAAGAGATCTTTAAAAAATTTATAATGATCGTACGGGACGAACATAGTTTGTACGGGACGATCAAGTCAGTTGTCTCCTCGGAAGAGCAATGGAATGAACAGGAGCAAAGAAAATTTTTCTAAGTCCTGATCGTTTAGGACGAATTGTTATTCATCCCAAGACGAAATGATCTCTAGAAAGTTTTTATCCAGACAAAATTCATATTCGTGCTAGGACGAATTGCTCTATGGAAAATTTTCATCCAGACAAAATCAAATTCAGGATGAAATGTCCTATGTAAAAATTTCATCTGGACGAAGTCATATTCATCCCAGGACGAAGTGAATTGACTCTTCAAATTTTGGTGACATCCTGCAGTTTTTGGGAACCAACCTATGGTATAATAGTTCATACTGAACGAACCTAGTTCATACGGGACGATGATCGGGTATGAATTTAGTTCGTACCAATATGCATTTGGTTCATTTCGAATAGATTTAAGTAAAATCATACAGGATGATCCACGATCGTACGGGATGATCAAGTGCGTGTTGACTTGAATATTTGAAGTTTTTGGATTGTTTTTCTTGTCTTTCCTATATATAGTCCAATTTAGACTGCTACTTAATCTTTTTGCCTACTGATCTTCGTGCCTATTGAAAGAAGAGTCAAGGAGAGAGTGTGAGAGAGTGTTCAAAGGAGGATTCTTACTACTGGAGCATGAAGGCTTCACTTGTTATTCAAAGGTAAGAGTCTCTACTTTTGATTTGTGATTACTTCACTCTTTTCTTTCTTCCTTCTAGATTTCTTGTGAGAAGATTTGTCAAGGAGATCCGGTTCTTTGCCGACACTTGGAGAGTGTGAACAACCGAAGGGTTCTCTACCCACATTTGGAGAGTGTAAACAGCTGAAGGGTTCTTTGCCCACACTTGGAGAGTGTGAACAGCCGGAGGGTTCTCTGCCCACACTAAGAGAGTGTGAAATGATGAATGGTTCTCAGCCTATACTGGGAGAGTATGAAAGGACGGACGATTCTCTGTCAACACTGGGAAGAGTGTAAAAGGATGACGGTTCTCTGTAGCACCGGGTAGTGGTGGAAGAGAGTTTTGTAAAGGCTTCTTCGCCTTACTGTGGGTGCAAAAGGAGAGTCACTAAGGGAGTTAGTGCAATACTTGGAGGGTGCTTCCGGAGAGTGGATGTAGGTCGTGTTCGATCGAAGCCCTATAAATCTAGTGTCTTTTATTTTTCCACATCTTTTTTTATTTTTATTTTGTTGCTTCTAATTTGTGGTTGAAAAACTTTTTCTATAAAATTCATAAAAGTTAAATTCTCAGTTTTAAATTTTAAAAGAGGGTAAAATTTTTTAATTACCAATTCACCCCCCTCTTGGTTAGTCGCTGGGTCATAAGCTTAGGTTTAATAACCTAATTCATAGTAAACAAGTTTCAACAGTCTTAACTACCTTTTCTTCTGTTGGTCCCTCCACCCATTTCTCCCATGGGTGAGTGTGGCCAACATCAGAAAGAAAAGACTTATAAAAAAGAGAGATGAGCAAGGAAGCCTCTACCCAAGTCTTGGCTTTGACATTTTTCCTTCAAGTTAATTGGTAGAGCAAAAGAGTAAAGCCAAATCCTCCTATAATTATTGCAAACTCGCATGCTCAAATAAATCTCAAGCATCTAAGTTTCATAGTTTACAAAAAAAATTTCTCTAATCTCAAAATCGTAGTTTCAATTATCTAGCAAAATTCTGTCTTTTTTAAATCTTAATTGATTTCTACATCTTATCATTACATATGGGATTATAATCCTTATAATTTAGTATGTGTGATAGGATATATACTTCTCGTCCAAATCTACATCAAAAGCTTGATTCCTTCTGGAAAAATCAAATTCCTTTCAAACCAAGTCTGGACTTTAACATTTTACCCCCGAGTCGATCAAGCGGGTAAAAGAGTCAAGCCAAGTTCCATGAATTTTCTCAATAAATTTTATAAACTCTCATGTTGGGTGAAAACTTAACACGTAGAGCTTCAAGATTTAGAGAAAATAAACCCTACTAAAAATTCAAATTCCAATTCAAGATTAACTAATTCAAACCACTTTTCCTTAATTCTAGGAATTGAAGCTCTCAAATGGTTGGGAAACTCATCTTCTTCCTAGATAGAAACTTGACAGTAGAAGAAATCACCTCTGGCAACTTGATCCAATTTGGAATAAAATTTCAAAACTTCAAGTTATCAATTAACAAGAAGAAATGATTGTTCTATCTTCTAGAATACAAAGGGATATACCCTTAGTTGAGATTACTTTAGGGTAAGGAGATGACTCCCTCATGTCTATAAAGGAGGTTATTGTTGCCCCTTTGACCACTATACCCTCTACTCAGGAGGATATGAACCAGAAAACATTAATATTTGAATATTTACCATCTCAATCTGAGATTGGGTCAAGTTCTAGTACCCCAATCACAAACAAAAATAAGAGGAAGAACTACCTCTGAAGAGTCAGAAAGAATGTTGCTAAGGCTAGAAAGATTACTGCATCAGGAGCCTTAAAGTAAATCAAATATGAGGCTAGTTGAGAACTCATTTCTCCTTATACCTACCTCCTCCCTGGTGGAAATCATTTCCACCCTTCTCATGTTTCTCAAAGGAGGGAGGTTGTAAAAACAAGAGCACGATCTCCAATACACCTTCTCGACTACTACATAGAAAGCCAATCAAGCCATAACTGAACAAATACTAGAAATAGACCATAATCCCCCTATTAAGGGTTATGATCCATCCACTCTACTAGAAGATGTTAGGTCACATTATTATATGTGTCCCACTACCTCATCTATAGAGGAGGAGGTTTCAAAACCACCTAGGGTTCCACTCTCATAATTGCTAGGTTGCAGTAATTAAGGAGGGGAATAATGATGGACCTAAGGTCTTATAAGATAGTGACACCAACTGAATTTATTTTCTAAAAGGGTCCTATCACATAGATCTTTAGACTGACATGATGCAACACTAGTTAAGGGTAATGCATACCCCACAACAATTTCTTCCTCCTAAGAAATTTTGGAAATATAATACAACATTGACTATTAAGGAAAATATACCATTTAGTAAATGTATTTAGTTCAAATTTTCAAAATAGTTGATCCATCTTTTTAATACAAAATGACCTCTACTTTAAACTAAAAATAGGAGAGAGTTTTGGTTGACTCCCATAAATATTTAAAGGCCCCTCCCTCCCACCACTTCTGTGGGTCGATTTGATTTTTAAATTAAAATCTGTATCAAATTGAAGTTATATTTTGAAATGAAATTTTTTTTCCATCTTCTCACAATTTTCTATCTTATAGGCATCTCTTGCATGCTTAAAATCT
This sequence comes from Dendrobium catenatum, assembly GCF_001605985.2. Lineage (NCBI taxonomy): Eukaryota > Viridiplantae > Streptophyta > Magnoliopsida > Asparagales > Orchidaceae > Dendrobium > Dendrobium catenatum. Next base: position 8,590,042 of record NW_021318693.1, read on the forward strand.
ATTCAATAATTTTTTTTTCTAATCAAGCTCATTTTCTTATCAAACGATTGGGTCTGATTTAGAGATTATTCTTCCATGCATAAGAGAATAAGTTCCCTTCTCTTATACTTGAGATGTAATCCTAATTTGCAAAAGAAAACATAGCAACCATTTTAATGTTTTTTAAAGGAGATGAAACCTCTTGCCAAAAAAAAATCAAAATATGCGCAAAGTGCGCCATCAAAAAAGGTGAAAGTGGCTTTCTTCTTTTTAATCCTTTAAATTTAAAGAGCCCGATCATATTTAATAGCTTAACTTTAAAAAATCTGGAATCTATATTTATTGTCATGCATGGACAGTTTATCGTATAAAAAATTCTATGCCAAAGGATTGGAAAGATCAAATTTCTCTATCCAACTTGAACCCTTTTGAAATCAATTTTAATTCAAAATTTATACTAGGGAGAAATTAGTTCAGTCTCTATGAAACTTGATCTGGGCCAATAAAATCTAAATTCTTAAAACCTTTTTGGGTTAATTGGAGTCACTCTACTTCTCACTGTACTTGTAAATTTGTTCCCACTTATCATTTTGATAGGGTCTAAATGATTAAGAGGAAATTTTTCATTAAAAAGAATAAATCTTCTACTCTTAATAAGAATCCAAATCTCATCTTTGAGGGATATGTGTGAGTCCTTAAGTATAGGCATATTTCCCTTCAAGGTCCTCTCTACTCCATAAAATAACACTCTTCGCTGGGTCTAAGATTATTCTCATATTGAGGTGTATTTTACATCGCTGGGAGTTGCTTTTCAAAATTGAGTTACAACTGAGTAGAGTGTCCGATTTTAATTAGAGGAGCTCGAAGGCCTAGAAAAAAGTTACTTTCAAACTTAATAAAATTTGAAATTACATAAGTCACATATGATTCGAGGTCGTGAGAAATTATGTCACCTCAAGACTTTCCAAGAGACTTGAATGTAGTCCTTTGGAGAACTATTTTAGTATGTCACAAGATCGATGAAAACTCTGAATCAATGTTAACTAGGTAGTTCACCTCATAGACAATCTATGAGGGAGGTTCATATAAATTGATCATTTCTTCGGATACCACTAGAAGCTTCCAGCCATTTGGGTTTTTCTTTAGGAAGTATCATGCCTAATGAGTATCAAACTTAACATCAAAATTGCTCCATTAAATTCAAAATCAATCAAACAATCAATCAATTGACTCCCACTCCTTAAGGTTAGGTGATCCCTTCCTTAAGTGTCAACCCTCTGTGTTGGGTATGTTTTAACACCACCACAAGTTTATTCAACCCGGTGTTGGACATGTTTCGACCCCACCACAAGACCATTCAACCCGATCTTCTATGATGGGCACATCTCAACCTCATTATATGATCATTCAATCCTCTATATTAGGCATATTTCTACCCCAACATAAAGTCATTCAACTTGGTTCTCTATGTTGGGCATATTTTGATGCCACCACAAGACCATTCAACATGATCCTCTATAATGGGCATATCTCGACCACATTATATGATCATTCGACCCTCTATATTGGGCATATTTTGAATGCACCATAAGTTCATTCAAATTGGTCCTCTGTGTTGGGCATATTTTGACCCCACCATAAGCCCATTCAATCTGATTCTCTATGACGGGCATGTCTCAGCCCCATCATACGTTCACTTGACCCTTTGTGTTGGGTATATTTTGACCCCACCACATGATCAACTACTGGTAGAGGATAATGCCTTTGTGGAACCACCCTAGTACCCACTCAACTTTGATTCCCTATGGTTTGTCCCTCCCTCTTCTAGGAATAAAAATTTTCAATCTCATCTACCCATTTGGTCAACGCTAATGCATGTACTACAACTTTATTCTACCGCATATATTAGGGGTCCATTTATTGAGGTCACTAATACCCACTTGGGTTTCTTCTTGAAGATCTAATGATTGGAAAATGTCTACTTCCTAACCATATAGTACCTAGGTAAGGCCCAATTTAACCTCAATTAAACTCAACTCCACACCGTCTAACTCAATCCCTGGTTTAACTTCCAATCAAATATTCAATCAACTTCCAAATCATACATAATCAATTTCAATCATCTAATTGACCTCCACCGATGTGGATAAGCGAATTTCGACCATTCAACTCCCAAATTCAATCTAATTCCAAAATTTTAAATCAAATCCAAGGGCTAAAGATTAAGGTCTTGAAACCCTTTCCAAGAGAATTTTTAAACCCCATGAGACCTAGCCTAATTACCTTTTATTTAGGTTCTATCAATTGCATATTATTTAGGCATGTCTCTAAGGTCAACCATCCAACTTTCAGCATAATCCAACATTCCTAGCCCTTAAAATTGAATTTTTTCCTAAGGGCTGTAAATCATTCACTTACTTATAACCTATGCCATTGGACTTGCCACCCAGTGAATCTTAGCCTTGGGACCCTTTCTAAACCTCCCAATCATACCCATGATCTCCATTAGGACTCACTAATCAGTAATCTATACTTTTTTAGCCCAATTTGACACAGAATTCACCAATGGTCACAATGACTATAATGCCCTTTAAGGGATTTTTGGTCTTTTCCTCAAAATTCAACTTGGCCTTCCTTCATCAATCCTAAAAACCTATCACAATGGATCCTAAATATCATTTGGAATTCATTGGTTCCAAATTCATGTCTTGGTTTGACCTGGTTGACCATGTCAAAGAAGGTTGACCAAAATGCCCCTTAAGGCTTCATATGTCAATTTCAACCCAATTGGGCTGCCCAATGCTTGTAATCACTTCTATTGGTCTCAAAAAGATTTATTTGAATTTGTTGACCCAAATTTAACCCAAGGTTTGACCAGATTGACCATGTAAAACCATAGATGACCAAATTAACCCTTAACTCAACCTATGGTCAAATCTAATGTTTGAATCCATTCCAAACCCAATCAACCCCTAAAATCATTCAATTGGACACCCATGACTCCCTCCATGCATATCCTAGTTACCATTGACTTGTCAACAAGCCAATGGGTTAATAAACTCTTAAAATGAGACCAAATCATGGCCACATTAACAAGCCACCTTGGCAATCCATGGCTTAGTCCAAAACCTTCTCAAACAAGATGGAAAGTGATGCATTTCCTCTCCAATTTTACCCCTAATTTAGCCCCATAAACCAATCCAAGCATTGGTTTATCTAAATAGGAAAAAGGTGTGGTCCTCTTTTCCATGGACCAAGGGAAGTCACACTCACCACCAATCCTATCTCATAGCTTTGGGCAGCTTTGGGGACACTTGTCACCCATCCAAACCACCCCAAATAAAATCTTAACCATCCATTAAAAAATCCAAGGGTAAAGGGGGGTAAAACTTGACCTAAGGGATTCATTCCCCATGATTTACTCTCCCCCTAATTCTCCTCCAGCCTCTAACCTTTCAAAGCCCTTCCCCATCTTCTATGAACATTTCTAAGGCCTTTCCAAGCTTCTCCCCACCATTTTCAAGCCTCAAATCACTATTCTAGAGAGGAGGGACATTCTAGTGAGAGCAAACATTCTCTCTTCAACAACATCAAATCCATTTGTCAACATTCTTTAGTGTATTCAGCAAACTTGTAGAGGAGATCACCAGGAGCAAAGGGAGTCTAAGATCTCAAAACCCACCTGGTAGATTGTATGATATCTACAATTTTAGGTAAAAATCAAATTTGAAACTGTAGAAATTTTACAATGCGTGGAGCCTCCAAATTCAAGACATTGCATTATTATATTGACCTCAAGCTCATTCAAATTTTGTTAGATTTTATTGAGTATTTTGGTAGATATATGAATTTAAAAATTTAGTTCATTTTTGAACTAAAATCTGCTGATCAAACACAACCATCTAATTTTCCTTCATCTGAATTGGATGGCTCAGAATCAGCCAAACCATGTGTCGCTTCTAGTTATATTTGAGAGCATGCCGATCTTAACCACAGGCGCCTACATGGAAAAATCATGGTTGTCATTTTATTTCTCGGTCAGATATGTGGTCTTGATGGACCTCTAACGCGGTTAAGTGGTGGGTCCCATCTACCACATGTCACAACATGCTTAGCCACCACCATTTTAGTGCTAATCATTGCATTGGTGCTGGCGGTTCATTTGACAAGAATTGATTAAAATAATCATTTTTAATGCTAGATTCTTCTAAAATTCATAGTAAATAGGAAATTTCACCAAATTGGATGTTTTTGGGTAATGTAATCTATTATTTTTTAAAATAAAAATGGAGTTAATTTGATATCTGCATAGTGAGATATTCTAGTTTGTTTGAAATTATATGTTTATAATTTTCTCATAATCTAGTGGTCAATTAAGGTCCAAATTTTACTGAAAGATTTTTGGGTATTTTAGGCATATTTATGATTTTTATAGGGTCAGGTATTGGTAGATTTTGGTGATATGAATTTTCAAAGTGATGGTCCATTTTGGACCCAACATTTTAAAAATTTATAACTCCCTAGATCTTTAGAATTAGGCTGTATATTCTCTATGGTGTGATTGCATATGTTATAGAGCTAGCTACAAAAAATTTGAAACCCATTTGAATAGTAGAGACACCTCGGGAAAATAATTAGTAGAAGGTCTAAAGAACTTTAAAAATTTCTAGGGAGTTGTACACAAACCCAATTGGGGTGAAACTTGAACAAAATAAACATAGTGACATTTTTCCTTATAAGTTCAAATTTCATAGAATTTTGAGGTCATTAGGATAGAAAATTAATCATATCAAATTCAGCCTTTTTATAGACAAAAAAATTTAAAAATCATAGTAAATCCAATTATAATCCAAAAAATGTAAATAATACCTCAAACTAACCAAAACTTTGTTTGCTACCTAGAAATAATAAAATCACCTTTGGTAGACCTCTAATTTAAGTTTAATTTAATTTCTAATGAAAATTGATAACTAATTACAATAACTAATTTAAATTGATTAAAAATTCTAAAAAATTCTCAAACACTTGATAATCCCTCATTAGCTGATTCTTGTCTTTTAGGGGTGATTTTAAGAAGTTTGGAGTCCACTTAGATTCAACTCATATAATGACCTTTAATTAAACCAATTGAATAATTAAACAAATACATCAAACTTCAAAAATTTATAACATTCTATAGAAAACTCTAAATTGAGCATGCTAATAGTCTAATTACTCATTATAAGGTTTAATATTTATTAAAAATCTAAAACCTTCAAAATTAACTTTAATTTAAAAAATTAACTTTTAACTCCTAAATTATTATATTTAAAATAATCTAATAATCCTTAAAAATTAAATAATTCATTAAAATTCTAAAAAATTCTAATTTCGTTAAAAGATTATTTAACCAATATTCTAATATATAACAACCACTCCAGAGATGAAGTTTATTGGATGGACTACTCCGAGCTGAAGGGCTATATATCCTAAGGAGGTCTGATTCCTCGAGCATGGTTTTTGCAGGTTCTTATTGCTGCTAATATGATATATGGATGTGATTTGAGGTCTTAAGTTTTGCACAAAAGAAAAATTTCCAGTTTTCACAAGTGAATGGATAATACAATGGATTAATGTGCTTTTACAATTCAAGTAAACTGATAATAAGATTTTTCTAGCAGATGGGACAATTTTTATCCATCTAAAGAGAAAATTGTTTGAAATTATAATGATGCTCTGCAATCATGGTCATCCAATTGAAAAACTGCGCAGAGAATCAACAGATCCTGCCGTCCCTTTTGTTTCCAGCTTAGAAAAATGGCGTAGTAGAACTTTTCGATTTACACTAGGTTTACAGCAGGAGCAGATACCTAATAAAGTTAACAAATCCTTATGTAACAAGAAATCGTTACTGGGTCAGAATTTCTTGTCCGACGTTGAGAATCTGGATCAAGAAGTACCCATTGAGGTTGATTCTGTACAGGAGCAAGTAAATAAGGAAGGGAATGATAAAAAGGGAAATTCGAAGGATGAATTTGTGGAAGCTTGGAAGAAACAATAGCACATCAGGCTTTCTTTCAATAATGATTCTGTTGAAATGTCGGATGATGGAATTGCAGTTAAGCTAAATGCGGAAAAGGAGATTATGAATTCCAATATTCTTAAATTCTCTCTGGTTATAAAAATTCTGAGAAATAAGATCTCATTTCCTATGTGTAGTGTTGAATTGAGAAGACAGTGGGACAAATTCGGTAAATTTCTCATGAAGTCGCTGGGCATGAACTGGATTCTTTGCTCATTCAAGAGTGAGGAGGCCATGGAGGAAGTTTTCAACGGTGGTCCATGGTATGTTGGAGGGTACATTGTGGGAATGGATAAATGGACTACATCTTTCAATCCCAATTCTTTCAAGGGGATTACTGCTCCTGTTTGGATACGTTTCCCCTGTTTGCCACTCTACTGTTGGGATGAAAAAAATATTGCACGTATTGTGTCCAAAATCAAAGTTCCTATGTATGTGGATGGAAATTCTTTTAGATGGGGCAAACGTGAGTTTGCCAGGGTCTGTGTAAGACTTAATCTCGAAAATAGCCTTCCTAAAGGTGTTTGGATCAACGGCATTGATGGAAGGTTTTTTCAGGAAGTTGAATATGAGAAGATTGATAGGCTATGTTTCCACTGCGGAAAGGTGGGACACGAGAAGGTGGTATATCCTGAGGTAAAAAAGGCCGAGGAAGCTTTGAAGGTGAATAACAAGCAGGATGTTGGTAGTAATATAGCAGATGAGAAGACTTCAGAACCAAATTATGGTCCGTGGATTCACGTTCGCTTCAAAAATAGAGTTTTTAGAAATAACAGAGTTAACAAAGAAGGCAGATCCACTAGAATGGAGAAGACAGCTGACAACAAGGTAGCAATGACTGAGCAGCAGGAGAAAGTGGAATCGACTTCTGATAAAGTTCAAGAGGTTGTACAAAAAGACGGTGGGATCTGATATGGTTAACAATGTCAAAGATAACAAGGTCAATGTTGAAGTGGAAAATAAATTTCAAATTCTTATGAATGAGTCTGATGAGGTAGAAGAGGGAGAAGTGATGGATCAACATGTTGGTAATAAACCTGTTGATTCAAGAATGATATATGGTAATGCGAATGAGCAGTTAATTGATGAAGTATCCAAATATAATTCGGTTAAGATCAAGTTGGATAAGGAGCTAAGATCTTTGGGCCTGGTTGAGCCTGAACACAGGAAGAAGAGAAGGAATGGAAAGGGGAATTCTCCTGAGAAGGGATGGAAAGGGGAATTCTATTGGTGGGGACTGTTCCCCTTCTGTCGATTAATGTCGGCTATATTGTTCTGGAATTGCAGGGGAGCCAGAAAGAGAGAGGATTCGCTGTATTTGAAGGAAGTTGTTCGGGATCATAAGGTAGTGTTTATTGGCATTATGGAAACTAAACTATATAATATTGACAGATATGATGTGGATTGCTTAATTGGAAGAGAGTGGGATTTTTTTCATCAGCCAGCAGTGGGATTATTTGGAGGTATTCTGACTCTTTGGAACATAAATAAAGTTTCCTTTATTGTTCAAAATAGTTCGTCTCAAGTTGTTATTTGAGTTCTTTACACTCCTTCATTGGGAGATTGGAAAGTGGCAACTGTGTATGGGAGTAGATGCTGTGTGGAGAGAATAGATCTTTGGTGTATTTTTGAGAAGAACATGATAAGCCTGAATCCTTTTTTAATAGGGGGAGATTTTAATTGTGTACTTAAGAAGGAAGAGAAGAAGGGTGGGAAGAGATTCATCTTCTCTAGAGGACCTAGAGATATGAAAAGCTTTATGACTAATGCTGATTTCTATGATGCAAGTTTTATTGAACCAAGTTATACTTGGTGTAACAATAAGGAAGGTTCATCAAGGATATGGGAGAGACTAGATAGATGCTTGGTAAATTCAGTTTCCTTGCATTTGGTTCCTACTGGTAGAGCTAGGCATTTAGCTCGTGTGGCATCGGATCATTGTCCGATTGTTTATAGTATGGAAGCTTGGCATTCTAATAAGGAAAAGCATTTCAGATTTGAGGATACATGGAGATCATATCCAGCTGCAATAGGTATAATATACAAATATTGGCTGAAAAAGGACTTTGGGGATGAGGTGGAAATTCTTCATAGAAAGATTAAAAGAACCTTGAAGGCCCTATTCTTTTGGAATATGAATAAGTGCATTGATCTGTGCAAGCTTAAAGATGAGTTGAAGAAGGATATTATTGATTTACAAACCAAAGAGATGTCTGATGGTGGTCTCTCGGTTGATGACTTGTGTCTCCTTAGGCATAAGGTCCATGAATTGAATGTTACTTTAAAGAGAATTGCAACGTGGTGGAACCAAAGAGCCAAGACTAGATGGATGGAGGAGGGAGATGTGAATTCAGCCTTCTTCCATAATTTTGCTTCTGCTAGGAGGAGTTCAAATCTAATTAAGCATATTAGAAGTGCTGACAATCGAATTGTGGATGATGAAGAACAAATTGAGCAGATTTTTCTGAATTTTTTTGAAGACAAGTGGAAACAAAGGAGTTGTATCCTGAAGGAATGGCCGAAGATTGAAGCTTCCCAGCGGCTCAGTGAGTTGGATAGGCAGATGTTGAATAAGGAATTTGATATGGAGGAATGTAGGGTGGCGGTATTCCAACAGGGTAACAACAAATCTCCTGGATCTAACGGGGTTACCTCATCTTTCTTTAAGAGCTATTGGAATATTATTGGAGAGACAACATGGCTTGCAATTAAGAAGTTTTTCAGTTCTGGAATTATGCACAAAAATTGGAAGGACACATTGATTATGTTGATCCCCAAGGTTAATTATCCAATTGTTCCTTCTAACTTCCGCCCCATTAGCCTTTGTGAAGCTACATACAAGATTGTTGCATCTATGCTTGTGAATAGATTAAAGAATCTCATGAGTAAGATGATTTTAGAGGAACAGCTTGCTTTCATTCCAGGGAGAACGATGTTTGATCATTGCATTCTTACCCAAGAAATATTTCATAAGTTTAAAACATCAAGGAATAAGAAAGGATTAATGGCAGCCAAGCTTGATATGGAGCAGGCCTATGACAGCATGGGGTGGAGTACTCTGCAGCAAATTCTAGTATGGTATGGTTTCCCTTTGGTCTTCTCTGGTTTTGTAATGGAATGTGTATTGAATGTGAGGTTTGCTATTATTATGAATGGGAAAAAGCTTAGATGGATTGATGCCTGCAGTGGATTTCATCAAGGGTGCTCGTTGTCACCTTACTTGTTCATCATGTGTGCTCAACTCCTGTCTAATGCTATCATACAAAGGGATTCAAGTGGCTTCTAAGGGTCCTCGAATAACTCATTTATTGTATGCTGATGATGTCCTCATTTTCTCTCAAGCAACATGTGGGATGGCTAGGCAAATGATGAGAATCAAGGAGGATTTTTGTAATTGGACAGGTTTGAAGGTGAATGCCAACAAGTCTCAAATTCTATTTGGTAAAGCAGTTGGTAGAACCTGAAGGAAGAAACTTACCAGAATTCTTGGTTTTAAAGTTCTTAATAATTGGAAATACTTGGGTATTAAAATGTCTATTAACAGATTAAAGGCGGCAGATTTTCAAGATATTTTGGCTCAGGTTATGGAGAAACTTAATGTTTGGGGAAGAAGAAATATTTCGTTGAGTGGTAGAATCATGCTGTTAAAGTCTTCTTTATTAACTTTGCCAAACTTTGTCATCAGTCATTCGATGGTTCCTAAAAAAATTCTGAAGGAGATTGGGAAATTATGCAGGAATTTTGTTTGGCATAAATCTAATATGGAAAGAGGATTACATTACGTTTCTTGGGATGATTTATATAAGCCTAGATGTGCTGGTGGTCTTGGTTTACAATCTTGTATCATTAAAAGTGGTACAATGAAAGCTAGAATTTCTTTGAATTATATTCAAAATCCTGATTCACTTCTACACCGGTCTCTCAAAGCCAGATATTCGGATAAAATTTTTGAGGGGAAATGTAAGCAAAATTTGTCTATTGCTTGGAAATTTTTAATTGAGGGAGGCAAATATCTTAAGGAGGTGGTTAAATGGAGAGTGTTCAATGGTAAAGATATTGATGTTCTCGATGATATATGGGTCCTGGACAGAAGCTTGAACTCATGGCCTAGTTATATCAACTGTGCAGATTTAGAAGGTATGAAAGTTGAGCAGCTTTTGACTGATGATGGAAGTTGGGATGAGCTGAAGTTGAGATTATTTTTTCATAAGGAATTGGCCTGGTTAATCAAACAAGTTTAGGTGGACAAGGAAGGTGGAAGAGATAGGCTGGAACCTGTTAATAAGCTGACGGGTTGCTCTATTTTAGCCTTAGCTTTTGAAGCCTTTATGAACAAGAGACACACTGATATTGATGATGGCTACGTGAAGTGGCTCAAGAAGCTTAAAATTAACGCAAAGGTAGAATTGTTTTGGTGGAGATTAAGTAAGCTTTCAATTCCAACCAATTCTTTTCTTAAATATAGAAGATTGGCTAATAGTGATTTCTGTGTTAGAGGCAGTGGTATGACTGAGAACTATGCTCATATTGTAGTTCATTGCAAGCATATTAATGATATTATTAGTAAAATCAGAGAATGGGGATTTGCTATCAATGTTTTTCAATCTCTTGATGAATGTCTGACAGTACTTAGAAGACAATCTAGCTGCAATCCTGGAATGGTTAGACTGTATTGCACCACGGTTTTCTTGAATTGGAAAAACCGTAACATGGTCTAGCATGGGAAACTTGCCATATCTGCTTCAATGGATGCTACAAATGTGATTTCTTTAGATTCATCTAACATTCATCCTCTTCTAGATAGCTGGGGTGTTAACCTCTCTTGGGAGTATTTGAATTCTTGGCACCCTCCACCGCTAGATTGGATTAAGGTTAATATTGATTCTTTATTGCTTTCTAATTACCGGGCTGGTATAGGAGGCATATTCAGAGATAATATGGGCAGAATGCTCCTAGATTTTAGGAGGAGTTCTGTGCATTGGGACAGTGGTCAATTGGAATTGGAATCAATTTTTTCTCTTCGGGATTTCATTCAAGGATGGATGCTTGAATATGTTGGTGTCATCATTGAATGTGACAACCTCAATGTGATTAATTACATTCAACAATCTATAAAGAAGATCAATTGGCAGAGGGAGAAGAACTTGGGTAATCAACTTTACTTCCTTAATGATTTTAATAAAGTTGTTTTTCATCATGTGAATAGAAATTGTAACAAAGTAGCTGATTTTTGTGCTACTTTGGCATTAGATGGTAATTTCTTATTTGATAGCTTTTCCTTTGGTAGTATTCCATCTATCTTGATGGATTTGATCAAGAAAGATGGCTACCCATTTATCAACTGTAATTAGCTCTTTTAGTTTCCTTTAATGCAAATTTGCAAGTTTCAAAAAAAAAAAAAAAAACTCAAACATAAAGTTATCTTTAGTATTTAACAAACTCAAATATTAGACAACTCCAATAAACTACTTAGTTTGGGATCTACCCTAGCTACATGACCTGCTACACACACTTTAGATGATTTACTAGGAAAACCAACTCTAGATCTAGGCTAGGCTAGTATTTACTTTTCAGTTGTGTGCTAGGTTTTTAACAATTTCGCTATATATTATGATTGAAATTGCTTGGTGTGTATGTTAACTTTTACTGCACTCTATGGATTGATGATGTGTTTGGTGATTAGAGTACCATTAGGTTAGAAATAATTTGAATGCTCACTGAGTTTTCTACAAGTGGCCATGCTCATATTGGGCAATAAAGGTAGATAAAATAAATAATAAATATAATTACTAAAGGTGCTTCATCTGCTTAGCCGCCAAAAAAAAAAGAGTAAGGCTAAATGTATTTATTTTTCTACACGTATATATAACTGCTTGAGATATGTGTTAATATTTAAATACTTAGGATAACCCTACAAGAGAGTTTAGAATTTTCATTTTTATTAATGTAGTTTGATTAAGTATCAAGTTGTGAAAGTGTATATTTGAGTCGGGATATATAGATCCAAAGGTTGGATTTTTAAGAGGAAGCGATGCCCCTTATGGGGATAGTCCTTTTCCATTTGGAAGTTCAAATTTGGATCATCTTTTCATACCTAAAGAGAAAAAAGTAACCTTCTCCTTGAGGGAAGAGTTCTCTTTTCCATTTGGGTATACAACTACAATAAATCCAAGGAGCCTAAAGGAGAGAAGACCAAATAATCAAAGATAAAGAGTATTCCACTCAAAGTCACTTGTGCATGTATTAGGATTACAATCTGAGTTGTAGTTAGTGGTGCCAAACCACTTTTAATTTATGTATTTCTATGTTGTAATAAGCAAGGCAATTTGCTTATGGATATTTATTAATTAATTTAATTTATCTTTGATGTGTTAACGTGATTGCGATTAAGATTTTTCCTGCTTTTCTAAGTTTTTTGACATTTGTGTGCCGCTTTTGATTTAGCCTAGATATGTGAGACTCGTGAGAGTATAAAAATTCTTCTCCTCATAATAAAATTTAAAATTTTAGAAGTTAAATAATATAAAAAGATAACAATCTAGGGAATAAGCCAGAGATCGTCCCGGGTCATATGCATATCAATACATCTTTCTTTTCTTATTTTAAGACACTTCTGTGACTGCAGGAAGAGTTCAAATAATCTAACATATGAGGATGAGATGCTAAACCTATGGATACCTAGTCTTCAAAAAAATTATTTTAAAGCTTTTTAAAAATTTTATGCATTCATTATTTGAGTATTCTGACCAGTATGCATTGTATTAGAAAAATATTCAAAAGAGTTTAAATTTTAATTATGTTTATATTTAGCTTTTTCATCTAGTGTAAGTCAAGGGGCCACTTAGAAAAATCTCAATATGTCAGCTCCAATTCTAAAACTTTAATAAAAATATCCCTACCACTCTTTCATAAAATGACCATACTCATGGATTTGAAATTGAGTAGGTGGTTAATTGGCTCCCTAGTCTAGATCGAGGTAAGTTCAGATTTTGCATTGCATTAGTTAGTTTCAGACTATTATGATCCAATGTCAAATTTACATTTAGGGTCCCAGGATTTTGAATCATAAGACCCCAATTTTTTGGAATATAATTCCAAATTTCTAGTAAAATGCTCAACTTAAACTAAATTCTGTTTCAATCCAAAACTTAAAGCCTAACACTTAGATTATGATGGGATACTTTGGGAATGTTCCAGAATCTTAAAGTGTCCCCTACACTTCTTCCCTCGACTCTGAAAATAAGTGCTCCAATTTTATTTATTCCCACTTAAAATTCAAAAATCTAACTTCTTTTATATCACTCCTAAAAAATTTTTTAATCAAATTTTACCATTATTTTAATAGAGGGTATTCATAGGAAATTTTATTTCCTACGATGTAATTAACTATGATGGCTTGCACTCATAGGAGATTTAGAACTCACATCCACCTTCTTCAAAATTAACTTTTCAAAATTCAAAACTAATCTTCTTTGGAAAAATCAAGTCCATAATGAACATTATCGTCATGTTCCATCGATCGATAATAAGTGATATTTTCTTTCCTTGGAGATATATATCATTTGTTATTATGACATGGAATATGAAATTAATGATCTACCATCCAAATTATAGTGTTTGAATATTAATAGAATCTCTTTTTAACCATTCATGATTATATGTGATTCTTATTTAGATTCAACTCTTACAATCAGGATGACAACTTTCACTTTCATCATCTGAATTCATTAGCAAATGATATCTTTGCCTTAAGTAAAAATATATTATTTATAACGAGATATTTGATTTTGAGATTGTAACTTTAAAACTTAAATTTCTCAAATAAGATTAGATTTATCAAAACTCTTTTCAAAACTCCCCCAACAAATAAATATGGCTCGCTGGGTGGGACTTAATCTCTCTTTCCATCTTTAATAATGGGAAATTTTTATTTTATCAGTAGTCTTAACTGCCTTTTCTTCTGTTGGTCCCTCTACCTATTTCTCCCTTAGGTGAGTGTAGCCAACATCAAAAAGAGAGGTGAGCGAGAAAGCCTTTGCCCAAGTCTTGGCTTTGACATTTTGACTTCAAGTTAATTGGTAGAGTAAAAGAGTCAAGCCAAATCCTCCTATAATTGTTGCAAACTCGCTTGCTCAAATAAATCTCAAGCATGCTAAGTTTCACATTTTACAAAAAAAAAAAAAAATCTCTAATTTTAAAATCATAGTTTCAATTATCTATCAAAATTCTATCTTTTTCAAATCTTATTCAATTTCTATATCTTATAATTACATGTGGGAATATAATCCTTATAATTTGGTATGTGAGATAGGATATAAACTTCTTCAAATCTACTTCAAAAGCTTGAATCCTTCCGGCAAAATCCAATTTCTTTCAACCCAAGTCTGGACTTTGACATTTTACCCCCAAGTCAATCAAGCAGGTAAACGAGTCAATCCATGTTTCTTGAATTTTCTCAATAAATTTTATTAAGTCTCATGTTGGGTGAAAACTCAGTACACTGAGGTTCAAGATTTAGAGAAAATAAATCCTACTTAAAATTCAAATTCCAATTCAAGATTAACAAATTCAATCCACTTTTCCTTAATTCCGTAAATTTAAGCTCCCAAATGGTTGGGAAACTTATCTTCTACCTAGATAGAAACTTGATCATAAAAATAATCACCTATGGCAACTTGATCCAGTTTGGAATAGAATTTCAAAACTTCAAGTTATCAGTTAACAAAGAAGAAATAATTGATTGGTCTGCTAGAATACAAAGGGATGTCCACTTAATTGAGATTACTTTCGGGAGGAGGTTACTCCCACATCTCTAGGATGGAGGTCACTATCACACCTCTGACCACTATACCCTCTACTTAGGAAGATAAAAACCAAGAATCATTAAGAATGGAAGAGTTACTATATTGATCCAAATTTGGTCAAGTTCTAGCAACCCTATCGCTAGCAAAAATAAGAGGAAGAACTACCTCCAAAGGGTCATAAAGATGGTTGTTAAGGATAGAAACACTACTGAGTCAGGAGCCTTAAAGTAAGACAAATCGGAGGCCAGTTGAGAACTAGTTGATCCTTATATCTACTCCCTCCTTGGTGAAAATGATTTCCACCCTTCTCCTATTACTCAAAGGAGGGAGGTTATAAAAATGAGAGCATGATATCCAATACACCTTCTCAACTACTACACAGAAAGAATCAATCAAGCCAGAACTAAACAAATACCAACAACATGACATAAGCCCCTAATTGAGGGTATAACCCATCCACTCTACTAGAAGATGTTGGGTCGCATTACTATACATGTCCCACTACCTTATCTAAGAGGAGGAGGTATCGAAACCACCTGGGGTGCCACTCTTATAATTACTGGGTTGTTAGTAATTAGGGAGGGGAATAATGATGGACCTAAGATCTTATCAGATAGTGACACCATCTGAATTTAGCTTCTAAAAGGGTCCATTCATGATAGATCTTTAGACTAAAATGATGTAGCTCTAGCTAGGGGAAGTATAAACCCCACAACAATCTCTTCCTCCTAATAGATTGTGGAAATATAATTCTACATTGATAGGGACTTGCCACCTAAACTTGCAACTTTTCAGGAAAACATACCATTTCTCAAGTGTATTGGGTTCGAATTTTAAAAATAGTTGATCCACCTTTTTTATTAAAAATTAACCTCTACTTTATCCAAAAATAAGAGAAAGTTGTGGTTGACTCCACTAAATTTTTAAAGGCCCCTCCCTCCCACCACTTTTGTGGGTCGATTTTATTTTTGAATTAAAATCTATATCAAACTTAAGTTAAATTTTGAAATAAAATTCTTTTCCATCTTTTCACAATTTTCTATCTTATAGGCATATCTAGGATGCTTAAAATCTATTCAATGATTTTTTATAATTAAGCTTATTTTCTTATCAAAAGATTGGGTCCAATTTTGGGATTATTCTTCCTTGCATAAGAGAATAAGTTTACTTCTCTTATACTTAAGATATAATCTTGATTTGTAAAAAAAAAGAAAGTAATCATTTTAAGATTTTTTAAAGGAGATGAAGCCTCTTGCCAAAAAAACTTAGAAGATGCACAAAGTTGCTATTTGCATTGTTTTACATTCTTGCAACTTGTATAGTTTTGATGATTCCAAATATTATTGTTTTATGTTTAGTTATCTCCTAACACTTTTTAGAAGATTTGTTTTTGCTCTAGTGTGTACTAACACTTCAAGAAAATTGAACTTCAAACTATGAAGACTTCAAATCAAATTCAGTATACAATCTTTTGTAAATTGAAGCCTTCAATTGTTCTTTAAATTAAGAGGGAGTGATTGTAATTGAGTGAATAAAAATACACACACACACTCTTAAAGAGATCTTACAAAATTTGTACTGATCGTACGAGACGAACCTAGTTCGTTCGGGATGATCAGGTCAGTTATCTCCTCGTAAGAGCAATGGAATGAACAGGATTTGGATGAAATTTTTCTAGGTCCTGATCGTCTAGGATGGAATTATTTTTTGTCCTAGGACGAGTTAGGCTCCGTAAAAATTTTGTTTATACGAAATCTATAATCATGCCAGGGTGAGTTGGGCTCTATAAAAATTTTGTCCAGGAGAAATTATTTTTGTCTTAGGATGATTTCTCTTTGTAAAAATTTCATTCAGATGAAATTCATAATCGTGCTAGGACGAGTTGCCCTTTGTAAAAATGTTATTCGGACGAAGTCCTGTTCGTCCTAGGATGATGTAAACTGACATACCACAATTGGTTACGTCCTGTAATTATTTGGGAACTGACCTATGGTATAACTGATCATACCGGACAAACTTAGTTAGCATGGGATGATGATCATGTACGAACATAGTTCGTACCATTATACATTAGGATCGTCTCCAACACTTTTAGTAAAATCGTCCAGGACTATCCACAATCGTACGAGATGATCCATTTCATGTTGACTTAAAAATTTTGCAGTTTTGGATGATTTTTCTTGTCTCTCCTATATATAGTCCAATTTAGACTACCACCAAATCTTTTTTTCCATTTGACCAAATCTTTTTTGCCATTTGATCTTCGTGCCTATTGAAAGAAGAGATAAGGAAAGAGTGTGAGGGAGCATTCAAAGGAGGATTCTTACTACTGGAGCATGAAGGCTTCACTTGGTTTTCAAAGGTAAGAATCTTTACTTGTGATTTTGGATTACTTCACTCTTTTCTTTCTTCCTTCTAGATTTCTTGTAAGAAGATCTGTCAAGGAGATCGGGTTCTCTATGAGTGTGTAAAAGGACGAAGGATTCTCTACCAACACTAGAAGAGTGTGAAAGGACAAAGGTTCTCTGCCCACACTAGGAGAGTGTGAAAGGACAGACGGTTCTCTGCCGACATTGGGGATAAGTGTGAAAGTAGAGACAGTTCTCTGCAGACACTGGGGATAAGTGTGAAAGGATGGATGGTTCTTTGCCAACACTGGGATAAGTGCAAAAGGATGACGGTTCTCTGCCGCACCGGGTAGTGGTGGAAAGAGTTTTTGTAAAGGCTTCTCCACCTTATTGTGGGTGATAAAGGAGAGTCACTAGTGGTATTAGTGCAATACTCGGAGGGTGCTTCCGGGGAGTGGATGTAGGCCTGGTTTTGACCGAACCACTATAAATATGGTGTTCTTTACTTTTTTGCTTTTTATTTTATTTATCATTTACAACTTGTGGTTGAAAATCTTTTTTTTCAAAAATTCACTAACAATCAAGTTTTAATTTCCAAAGTTTAAAAAGAGGGTTTAATTTTTTTTATTACTAATTCACCCCCCTCTTTGTTAGTCGCTGGGACATAAGCTTAGGTTTAACAACCTAATTCATTGTTAATGAATCTCAACAAGTGGTATCAGAGCTTTGTTTCAAAATCATAAGTTTAGATTACTTTTTGATTAACATAGATGGCTACATTTAAAAATCGAAACACCCGTGGGTTACTTTATAACTAGACCTCCACTGTTTGACAATATACCTTTTGATTTTTGAAAAACACGTATGTCTACATTTTTACAGTCACTTGATTATCAAATGTGGATCTTAGTTCAGGAAAATAATATAAAACCAACTAGACTAGTTGACGGACTTAGAGTTGAATCACCTTTTGCAGACTAGAAAGTAGAAGAATGTGACTTAGCACAACTAAATGCTAAATACATAAATAGTTTCTTTTGTGCTTTAAAATCAGAAGATTACATGTGGGTTTCCACTTGCAAAAGTGGAAAGTACATATGAGATAGACTTTGTATAACATATGAGGGAAAAAATGAGGTTAAGCAATCTAGACTTAATATCTTGTTGCATGACTATGATCAATTTCGCATGAAACCAAATGAATCCATTTCTGACATGCACTCAAGATTCACACAAATAGTCACATATTTGCATGCACTTGGTAGGGAACTAACGAATGCTAAAATATTTAATAAGATTCTTCGTTGTTTGCCTACTGCTTATGCTGCTAAAATTACTATCATTACAGAGTCTAAGGATCTAAACATTTTTTCAATTGACATTCTTCTTAGTTCACTTATTGCTTACAAGCAAGGCGTTAGCCAAAGAAAGATTGATGCAAGTGAACCACGAAGGGAGAAAAATATAGCACTAAATATGGAAGAGTCTGAGAGTGAACACTCACAACTCGAGGATGAAGATGACATAGCATTGTTGACTAGATAATTTAGAAACTTTCTAAAGAAGAAGCAGAGGAGATGCCAGCAATGGAATAGAGGTAGATTAAATAAAAATGCAAAGGTTTTAAATGATGTTATTTGCTATGAGTGCAGGAAACATGGACATATAAATATAGAATGCCCTAAACTCAAATACAACCCTAGTAAGGAGAAGGTAGAGGAGAAACCTACTGCAAAAAAAGGACATAAAGAAGTTTCAAAGAGCTTTCTGGGTGGACTCAGCTTCAGATTCATCAGAGACTGAAAAGGAAGAGGAAGTCACTAATCTGTGCTTAATGGCTGACAGCCTTGATCAGTTAGATCAAGAAGAGGTATATGACTTAACTTATGATAAATTATTTGAAATTTTTGAACACATGCATGATGCATATAGAAAAATGAAGAAAATGCATGCTAGTCTAAG
The DNA here is from genome assembly GCF_001605985.2 of Dendrobium catenatum. NCBI lineage: Eukaryota > Viridiplantae > Streptophyta > Magnoliopsida > Asparagales > Orchidaceae > Dendrobium > Dendrobium catenatum. The sequence continues at coordinate 8,609,196 of NW_021318693.1, forward strand.
TCTAGAATTTGAAAAAACTTAAAAAGGAACATGAAATCCTTAGGAAAGATCATGCTTTAATTGACAACAACCATGTGAAATTACTTGATGAATTTGATGACTTGAATAAAAATCACGAGAATTTAAAATCATCCTATGTTGAACTTGAAAAAGATTTTAAGAATTTCAAGGATGATTCTGAGAGCAAATTATATCGAATCAACTATACAAATAGAATTTTGGAGGATATGAATTCATTTTATAAGTTAAAAATAAAAGCTCTTGAGGATAATAGGATACCCCCTAAACTTGAAGATTTTACTAATCCTATTTTGTATCCTAAATTTATGCATTCCCTGAAAAGAAAAATAAATGGAAGAAGACTTAGGAATCCTTTTTCAAAAGTTAAATGTAATAATTGTGGATTGTTAGGACATATAACACACACTTGTACTTTGAAGATGAAAACTAATTTGGTGTGGAGACCTAAGATGCATAAATATGGACATATCATACATGCATCTGATTATAAATTGCTAAGAGGAAAACCCAAACTTATTTGGGTTCCCAGGTCTAACATTTGATGATCTTGTAGGAATGCTCTCACACAAGACCTCGTGAGAGAATATGGTACCTGGACAACGGATGTTCAAAGCACATGACTGGAGATACTGCTCAATTCATAACACTGGAAGCCAGGAGTGGAGGCAAGGTTACAGTTGGAGATAGTACCACAAGGAAGGTGGTTAGGATAGGTATGATTGTAAATCTAAAGAATTTTTTCATATATAATATATTATTTTTTAAGGCTTAAAACATAATTTGTTAAGTATAAACCAGCTATGTGATATAGGTTACTGTGTAAAACTTTTTCCTACTAGCTGCATATTAAGCCTATATGGTAAAGATGTTTTGAATGGAAAAAGGGTAAACAATGTTTATATGCTAGATTTAAATTGCATTCAAACTCCTACTACTTTTTGTTTGAAAACTATTTCTGATGAGTCATGGCTTTGGCATAGGAGACTTTGTCATTCTAGCATGAAAAACTTTAGAATGATTACCCAAAATAACTTAGTGAGAGGTATAACCAAACTAAACTTTACTAAGTACCACTTTTGTGATGCATGTCAATTAGGAAAGCAGGTGAAGTCCTCTTTTCAATCCAATAAGGATCTTGGAACTAGTAAACCATTGGAGATTTTGTATTTGGATCTTTTTGGACCAGTTTGAATTGTAAGTCTAGGAGGGAAGGTGTATATATTTGTGATTGTAGATGATTATTCAAGATTCACATGGGTTAGAATTCTATTTCATAAGAGTGAATCATTTGAAGAATTTATAATTTTTTTTACTTGGATTCAAAGGAAATTAGGGTAAGAAATTATTTCTATACAAAGTGATCATGAAGGAGAATTTGAGAATGAGAGATTTGAAGAATTTTGTAAGGAGAAAGGAATTGATCAAAAAATTTTTGCACCTAGAACCCCTCAGCAGAATGGGGTAGTTGTAAGGAAAAATTGAGCATTAATAGAAGCCACCCGAGCAATATTGGTAGAATACTCACTTCCTAAATATTTTTAGGCTGAGGCGGTCAGTACTGCTTGTTATGTTCGGAATAGGGTAAATATGAGATCTAAGTTAAATAAAATACCATATGAGTTGCTAAAATGGATAACACCTAATTTGTCTCATTTGCATGTTTTTGGTTGCAAGGTGTTCATTCATAATAATAGAAAATCTGCCTTAGGAAAATTTGATTCAAAATTAGATGATGAAATTTTTTTTAGATACTCAAGTGTTGGAAAATCTTATAGAGTATTCAATAGAAGAATTTTGGTAATTGAGGAGAACACAGATGTAGTATTTGATGAATATGGAAATATGGAAGAGACAAATGTTGTAGAAGATGAAATTGAGATTAACTCCCAAAAGGTTGATAAATTGAACTTGGAAGAAAACTTGGAAGAAAATGTGGAAAAAAATTTGGAGATAGAAAACCCTTTGCCTAGAGATTTGAGATTTTCTAAAAACCACCACCCATGGGAATTGATTATAGGTGAACCAAGTGAGAGTGTAAGGACTAGGCGTGGATTAAATAAGGAAGTCAATCATTCAACCTTCATTTCAACTATAGAACCCACTAATATTGATCAAGCACTTTCTGATGAATTTTGGATTTTGGCTATGCAAGAAGAGTTGAATAAATTTATAAGAAATAAAGTTTGGGAATTAACTTCAAGAACAAAAGATCAAAGTGTAGTTGGAACTAAGTGGGTATTCAAATACAAAATAAATGACTCAGGAGTAGTCATTAGAAATAAGGCTAGATTAGTTGCAAGGGGTATAATCAGATTGAAAGGATTAATTTTGAGGAGACTTTTGCCCCTGTAGCTAGACTTGAAGCAATTAGAGTTTTGCTAGCCTTTGCCTATTTTAGAGGATTTAAATTGTATCAAATGGATGTCAAAAGTACCTTTTCAAATGTGGTAATTTAAGAGGATGTTTTTGTAGAACAACCTCCAGGTTTTGAATATTATAAATACCCAAATCATGTTTTCAAGTTGAAAAAGACATTATATGGTTTGAAATAGGCACATAGGGCTTGGTATGTGAGGTTGAGCACCTTCCTACTTGAAAGATCATTTAAAAAAGGAAGTGTGGATACAACTCTCTTTTTGAAGAAATGTGAAAAGGATATACTCATTGTTCAAATTTATGTAGATGATATCATTTTTGGATCTTCAAATAAAAATCTTTGTGGTGATTTTTCTAAAATAATAAGTAGTGAATTTGAGATAAGTCTAATGGGAGATTAAAGTTACTTTCTAGGCTTTAGCATTAAGAAAATTGAGGAAGGAACATTCTTAAGTCAGTCAAAGTATGTTAAGGACATCCTAAAAAAGTATGAAATGGATAAAAGCTAAACATGTTAGTACACCAATGAGTTTCTCAGTGTAGTTGGATAAGGTCTCTAAGGGAAAATTTGTTGATCAAAAAAAATTTAGAGGGATAATTAGATCTTTACTTTACTTGACTACTAACTGGCCCGATATCATGTTTAGTGTTTGCTTATGTGCTAGATTTCAATTTGATTCAAAAGAATCACATTTGATAGCAGTGAAAATTATTTTAAGATATCTGTTAGGAACTCAGAACTTAGGAATTTGGTATCCTAAGTATAACTCTTCATTTGAAATAATTGGTTATTCAGATTATGACCTTTCAGGTTGTAGAGTGGATAGAAAAAAACACTTATGGAACATGTTAGTTCATTGAAAATTCATTAGTTTCATGGTCCAGTAGAAAACAAAATTCAATAGCCCTATATACTACAGAAGCTAAATACATTGCATTAGAAAGTTGTGTGGCACAAGTATTTTGGTTGAAACAACAGTTGATTGATTTAGGATTAACTATAGGCACTATACCAATTTATTATGATAACACTAGTGCTATTTGCATTACTAAAAATCATATTCAACATTCAAGAACTAAACACATAGACATAAGGCATCATTTCATAAGGGATTATGTATCCAAGGGAGAATCTGAACTCATTCATGTTACAACTGAAAATCAACTTGCAGACATTTTTACAAAACCTTTAGCCTTTGATACTTTCAGTGCATTAAGAATAAGGCTTGGTGTGATTAATTTAAATGCTTAAATAAAAATGTTTTTGCAACATTGATGTTTGTATATTAGTTTATTTTTTTATGTTTATGAAATTGTTTGTGTGATTTTTTTAGAATATGTGTTTTATCATTGTTTTTGGTATTTTTAATGTGTTTTTGAATTTTATTTTTGTGTGAGTGCAAAAATAAAAAATTTTAAGTGACAATCGTCCGGGACGAAAATGTTTCGTACGGGACAATTTGTGTATTGTGTCAAAAACTATCAGATTTTGAACCGTTTACGTGTAGTTTTTCAGAGTTTAAAAGTCACTTCATCTGTACAATCTCTAGGATCATCCAGGACAAAATATTTCTCAAACGACGGGATGATTGAATAGAATGGATGAATGGATAAGGTAGTTTTAAATGCTTTCTTCGTATGTTCGAACCTATGGTTCGTCCGGACAAACACATATCAGTTCGATGTAGGGGACAATTTTAACTGCCATTAAAATTGATCATAAGTTCTGATCATCCGGGACGAACAAGTGTTCGTCTGTACGATCGATGGTGAAAAGTCTGTACGAAAGGATGCTTCGTAAGTCATGTTGATTACGAAAAGCTGTTTCATTTTGGACGGATTAGATCGTCTGTACGAAATTATTTTCATATAGGACGAATGAAATTTTGTACTGGATGAAACTTTTTTCGTCTGGTACGAACATGTCATTTTTAATAAATAGGCGGGCTTTCTAAGTCAATAGTCACACGCTAAACATTACTTTGAACTCCTTTCTTACTCTAAGATCATTTTCAAATGGCCAGTTCAAGCAAGCGTCAAAAGGTCTTAGCCAAGAAACCACATAGGAATTCGTCTAAAAATTTTCTGTTCAAAGCAAATGAAGATTCTTTTCCTAGATTTACTTCTACCAAACTCACCCCTTACTGAATCTTAATCCAAGAAGAAATTACCTTTCAGGTAATGCCTTTATTTTCTTCAACTTAGTTTCGCTTTATCCTTACTCTTATCCACCTCTATAACAAAGAAACCTTCCACTACTTTCTAGCCAATATGTCCTTCAATTCTGACCACTCTGTGATTCACTCCTATGTTTTCAAACAAAAAGTTGAAATCACTAAGCATGACTTAGGAGCCTTTCAAAACTTAAGGACCGAGGGATGTAGAGCCCATACCTTAATCACCAATGATTAATATAAATGGTATAAAATCAATAGGGTGATTAGAGGAAATAGTTTAGATGAGCATGTGGTTAGGGTATCCGGTCTTGTCCGGAATGCACGCATCATCCAGCATGTTCTTAGAACTTCAATCATTCCAAAAGCTGGTGATAGAGTCAATATTACCCCCCTCTTTTCCATGCTGACCTTCTTAATCATAAGCAATAGGCTTATAGATGAAGCCCAACTTATTCTTGACTATCTTTATGGGCTATCTGAAATTGGCCATGCATATCAGAAAAGAAAGAGGAATATTGCTTTAGGACACTTAGTTTCCTATGTTCTAGAGAAGAAGTATAACTTTGTTCATCCTGATCAAGAATATGAAGAACCACTCTATTATAATGATGGATCATTTAGAGCGATCTTTAAGAAAGAATCAGGAAAAGCACATGTCATTAGTGATATTGAAGAAGAGCCTGAAGGTGCACCTGCTCCTGCAAATGAACCAAATTATCAGGATTTGGTTCAAAGATTTGATCAGTTAGAGACTCATTTTGATCAATGCTTTGATCAAATTGAGACTCATCTTCAGCAGTAGGCTGCTCAATATTAACATGCATGGGTTATATGAGGGAGCAAATGAATGATATTAGTACCAATGTACTTATGATGAGTACATACTTTAACCTCTTCGGTGGTGCTCCTCCTCCTCCTCCTCCAGATCAGGGACCGTCAGAGTGATTGATGCACTTGTTGTTTTGTGTTTATGTTATTATTTTTTTTGTTAATTATTGTTTGTTTTTTGTAGTTTGATGTATTTCTCCTTTATTTCAGTTGTTTTATTTTGTATTGATATCATGATGTATCAATGTAATTTCTTCAAAGTGATATCAATATAAGTTCTTGTGTTTTGATTTGAATTTATTTTTGAAATATTTGTTAATCTATATGAAAATCTTCATATTTTTAAATCTTAATTGTGCTATAACCTGCATTGCAAGAAAAATTAAATTCATTAGAAAATGTAATTATTATATGTTTAAGTTTTGCTTATAACTTGATATTATTAGAATTATAAATGTCATGAATCTCATTTAGACTAAATTATTGTTAGTATTATTATTGCAACTGCGATGTTTTCTTATTTTATATTTCACTTATCAATTATTATTTATGCACTTAGAAAGATTTGAAATTTTAGATTATAGTTTTTTAAAAGAATAAATTTACTCTTGAAAATTATGTAAATATATAAAAAATCAAAAGGAATGCGCAAAGGTTCGCAATGTGAAAAAGGGGCACAAAATAATGCCAAAAGTGAAAAGATGCACATAAACGTGCCACAAATTTGAAAAAGATGCGCAAAGCATCACATGTGGTAGTTACTTCTTTCCAAACTCTTTTAATCATTTAATTCAAATTGATCTTATTTCATTTATAATTGATATTGAAATTTGAAATATAAAATTTTTTATTCATCCTTTTTGCAATCATTTTCTTTATTGTAGTGTCTAAGATTGACTCATATCTTTGATAAATCCTTTTTATTATCTATGTTATATCACTTCTTAAATTCTGTGAATTTTTATGATTTGCCTAATGTTTTAATTTTATTTGCATAACTCATTTCAACCAGTTTCAAGGTTTTATTATCAAATGATTTTCATATCTCTAATTACATTTCAAGTTTTTTTCTTCATTACTTTTTGATGTTGTCAAAAAGGGGGAGAAATTATTTGTATTGTATGTGTGTTTTGTTTTTTAGTATTTTTGTGTTGTTTGTTTTGTGATATTTTGTGTTATTTTTATTTTTGTGTTTTTGTTTAAAATTTTTGAAAAACAAAAAATAATTCTTGAATCAATGCCTCCTTGTTCTCATATATTCATCAATTCAGGGGAGTGTAGGAGATTCTTAAAATTTGAAATCTTACAAATAATAATTATTTTGCCATCATCAAAAAGGGAGAGATTATTAAGAGAGTTGCTTACATTCTTGAAACTTGTATAGTTTTGATGATTCCAAATATTATTGTTTTATGTGTAGTTATCTCCTAACACTTTTTGAAAGATTTGTTTTTGCTCTTGTGTGTACTAACATTTCAGGAAAATTGAGCTCCAAACTATGAAGACTTCAAATCAAATTCAGCATATAATCTTTTATAAATTAAAGCCTTAAATTGTTCTTTAAATTGAGAGGGAGTCATTGTAATTGAGTGAATAAAAAAAAACACACACACACTTAAAGAGAATTTACAAAATTTGTACTGATAGTACGGGATGAACCTAGTTCGTACGGGACGATCAGGTCAGTTATCTCCTCGTAAGAGAAACGGAACGAACATGATTTGGATGAAATTTTTCTAAGTCCTGATCATCCAGGATGAAATTATTTTCATCCTAGGACAAGTTAAGCTCTGTTAAAATTTCATTCAAATGAAATTTATAATCGTGCTAGGACGAGTTGGGCTCTGTAAAAATTTCATCCAGATGAAATTATTTTTTTCCTAGGATGAATTCTTCTCTGTAAAAATTTCGTTCAGACAAAATTCATAATCGTGCCAGGATGAGTTGCTCTCTGTAAAAGTTTTGTCCGAATGAAGTCCTATTCATCCCAGGATGATGTGAATCAACTTACCACAGTTGGTTACGTCCTGTAGTTATTTGGGAATGACCTATGGTATAACTGATCGTACCGAACGAACCTAGTTCATACGGGATGATGATCGTGTATGAACATAGTTCATACCAATATACATTAGGATCATCTTTGACACTTTAATTAAAATCGTTCAGGATGATCCACGATCGTACGGGACGATCCATTTCTTGTTGACTTGAAAATTTTGCAATTTTGGATGGTTTTTCTTGTCTCTCCTATATATAGTCCAATTTAGACTGCCACCAAATCTTTTTTGCCATTTGATATTCGTGCCTATTGCAAGAAGAGTCAAGGAGAGAGTGTGAGGGAGCATTTAAAGGAGGATTCTTACTACTAGAGCATGAAGGCTTCACTTGGTTTTCAAAGGTAAAATTCTTTACTTATGATTTTGGATTACTTCACTCTTTTTTTTTTTTTCATTCTAGATTTCTTGTAAGAAGATCTGTCAAGGAGATTGGGTTCTCTGCCCACACTAAGAGAGTGTGAAAGGACGAAGGGTTCTCTACCCACACTAAGAGAGTGTGAAAGGACGAAGGGTTCTCTGCCCACACTAGGGGAGTGTGAAAGGATGGATGGTTCTTTGCAGAAACTAGGGATAAGTGTGAAAGGATGGACGGTTCTCTACCGACATTGGGGATAAGTGTGAAAGGATGGATGGTTCTCTGCCAATACTGGGGATAAGTGTAAAAGGACGATGGTTCTCTGCCACACCGGGTAGTGGTGGAAAGTGTTTTTGTAAAGGCTTCTCCGCCTTGCTGTGGGTGCTAAAGGAGAGTCACTAGTGGTATTAGTGCAATACTCGGAGGGTGCCTCAGGGGAGTGGATGTAGGTCTGGTTTCGACCGAACCACTATAGATCTGGTGTTCTTTACTTTTCCACTTTTTATTTTGTTTATCATTTATAACTTGTGGTTGAAAAATCTTTTTCTAGAAAAATTCACTGACAATCAAGTTTTAATTTCCAAAGTTTAAAATGAGGGTTTAATTTTTTTTATTACCAATTCACCCCCCCTCTTGGTTAGCCACTGGGACATAAGCTTAGGTTTATAAACCTAATTCATTGTGAATGAATCACAACAAAAGTGAACTAAGAAATCAAAATATGTTCAAAGTACACCTTCGAAAAAAGTGAAAGAGGCTTCCTTCTTTTTAAATCCTTAAAGCTCAATGAGCCAGATCATCTTTAATAGCTTAACTTTGATAAAAATCTTGAATCTAGATTTATTGTAGCGCATGGATAGTCTATTAAATAGAAAATTCTATACTAGAGATTGAAAAGATCAAATTTCTCTATCCAACTTGAACCCTTTTAAAATCAATTTTAATTCAAAATTTATATAGAGGAGAACCTAGTTTAGTCTCTATGAAACTTCATCTTGACTAATAAAATCTAAATTCTTAGACCCTTTTCGGGTTAATTAGAGTCACTCTACTTCTCATTGTACTTGTGAATTTGTTCCCACTTATCATTCTGATATGGTGCAAATGATTAAGAGGAAATTTTTCAATAAAAAGAATGAATCTTCTACTCCTTATAAGAATCCAAATCACATCCTTGAGGGATATGTGTGAGTCCTTATGTATAGGAATCTTTTACTTCAAGATCCTCTCCACTTCATAAAATAACACTCTATGTTGGGTCCAAGATTGTTCTCATATATAGGAGTGTTTTACATCGGTGAGAATTGCTTTTCAAAATTGAGTCACAACTATGTAGTGTGTCCGACTCTGATTAGAGGAGCTAAAAGGCCTCAAAGCAGGTTTCTTTCAAAACTCAATAAAATTTGAAATTATATAAGTCATGTATGATTTAAGATCATAATAAATTGTGTCACCTCAGGACTTTCCAAAGAGACTTTATTATAGCCTTTTGGTGACCTATTTTAGTCTATCATAAGATCAATTGAAACTCTGAATCAATGTTGACTGGGTAGTTCACCTCACAGACGATCTATGAGGGAGGTTCATATCAACTAATTAACTCTGAGGATACCACCAGATGCTTCCTGTCATTTGAGTGTCTCTTTAGGAAGTACCATGCCTAATAAGTATCAAACTTAACATCAAAATTGATCCACTGAATTCAGAATCAATCAAATAATTAATCAATCGACTCCCATCCCCTTAAGGTTAGGTGATGCCTTCCTTAAGTGTTGACTCTCTATGTTGGGCATGTTTTGAACCCACCAAACGGTCATTCAACTTGGTCCTTTATGTTGGGCATGTTTCGACCCCACCACAAGACCATTCAACCCAATCCTCTATGATGGTCATATCTCGACCCCATCATATGATCATTAGACCCTCTATGTTGGACATATTTTAAACCCAATATAATGTCATTCAACTAGGTCCTCTGTGCTGGGCATGTTTTGACCCCACCACAAGACCATTATACTCTATCCTCTATGATGGGCATATCTCGACCCCATCATTTGATCATTCGACTCTCTATAAGGGCATATTTTGACCCCACCATAAGGTCATTAAACTCAGTCCTTTATGTTGCATATATTTTGACCCCACCATAAGAGCATTCAATCCGATCCTCATAAGGTCTTCCAGTTGGATTTGAGCATTCAATGATATGAACTGCGGACTCCAACATGACAAAATTGTGGTCGTTAGTTTGTTCATCGGTTGGATCAACGATGCTGATGGACTGTTGACATAGTTATGTGGTGGGTCCTACTTGCCACATGTCGCAACATGAAGCGTCACCACCATTTTTGTTCCAATCATTGCCAATGTTTGGTGTTGGTGGCTGATTAGACTTGAATTGATTAAAATAATCAATTTCAATGCCAAAATCTTCTAAAATTCACTGTAAATTTAAATTTTTACCAAATTAGATGTTTTTAGGCTCATTGAAAAGGTAATTTAATCTACTATTTATTTAAATACAAATTGAGTTAATTGTATTTAAGCATTGTGAGATATTCTACTTTGTTTGAAATTAGTTTTTTTATAATTTTCTTATAATCGAGGGGTCAATTAGAGTTTAAATTTTGGAGAAATATTTTTTGGTATCTTAAGCATGTTTTTTGATTTTTCTAGGGTCAGATACCAAATAGATTTCTATAATATGAATTTTCAAAGTGATGGGTCCATTTTGGACCTAAAATTTGAAAATTCATAACTCCCTAGATTTTTAGAATTAGATTGCATATTTTATATGGTTTGATTGCATATGTCCCAGGGTTAGCTACACAAAATTTCAAACCCATTTGAATAGTAGAGACACTAAGGGAAAATAATTAGGAAAAGGTCTAAAAAAAACTTTGAAAAATGTTAGGGAGTTGTACACACATCCAATAGGGGTGAAATTTGAACACAGCGGATATAATGTCATTTTTCCCTATAGGTTTAAATTTCATTGAATTTTGAGGTCTTTAGGATGGAAATTAACCATGTCAAATTTAGCCTTTTTATATGCCTAAAAAATTCAAAAAATATAATAAATCAATTTTTAATTTAAAAAATACAAATAATACCTCAAATTGACCAGAACTTAGTCCTCTACATAGGAAAAATAAAAGCTCTTTAAGTAAACCTCCAATTTAACATTAATTTAATTTCGAATGAAAATTAATAATTAATTACATTAACTAATTTTAAAAGTCAACTTTTAATCCCTTAATTAACATAATTAAAATAATTCTAATAATCCTTAAAAATTAATAATTCATTTAAATTCCAAAAAAATTTAATTTTGTTAATAAATTATTTAACCAACATTATAATACATAACTATCACTCTAGAGATCAAGTTTTTTGATGGACTACTCTAGGTAGTTGGGCTACATGTACGAAGGAGGTCTCGTTCCTCGAGCTTGGTGGCACAATGCCATGAACGTGTTAATGGAAAATATAAAATATTTTAACTCTCAAAATTAGTAATTAATTGAGTTATTTAATATTAATCAAACTTATATTCTAATAAATTAAATCAACTTAATAAACCACGAATGCTATTGGGTAACTCAGACCTATGAGGTTATTAACTTAGCCCTAAGGAAGGTGATATAAACTGTACGATCACAGTGTGCAATAAAGATATCAATCATTCAATAATTAAAATATATTTAAAGTAAGCTTTAACACATTAATAGTTAAACTCAATTATAAAGTTCTCCTTCAGCTTTTAATAAACTCAAATATTAGACAACTCCAAAAAATTACCCAGTTTAGGATCTACCCCAGCCACACAACCTGTTACACACACTTTAGATGGTTTGCTAGGACAATCAACTCTAGATTTAGGATAGGTCGGTGTTTACTTTTCTGCTGTGTGCTAGCTTTTCATAATTTCACTGCATATTGTGATTGAAATTGCTTGATATGTCTATTTACTTTTACTACACTATATGGATCGATGATGCATTTGGCAATTACTTTACCCTTAGGTTAGGAATGATTTGGATGCACACTGAGTTTTTTATAGTTTTCCATGCTCATGCTGGGTAATAAAGGGAGCTAAAATAAATAATAAATATAATTACTACATGTGCTTCAACTGCTTAGCCCCTAAATAAAGAAGAGTGTGGCCAAGAATGTTTAATTTTCTGCACATATATATAACTATTTGAGATACGTGTTAATATTTAAATTCTTAGGATAACTCTGCAGGAGATTCTAGAATTTTCATTTTTATTAAGGTAATTTGATTAAGTATCGAGTTATAAAAGTGTATAGTTAAGTCAGGATACAGAGATCTAAAGGTTGGATTCTGAAGAGGAAGAGATACCTCTTAGGGGGATAATACTTTTTCATTTCAAAGTACAAATTTGGATAATCTTTTCATACCCAAAGCAGAAAGAGTAAACTTCACCTCGAGGCAAAAGTTCTCTTTTTCATTTGGGTATATGACTACGACAAATCCAAGGAGCCCGAAGGAGAGAAGACTGAAGAATCAAAGATAAAGAGTATCCCACTCAAAGTCACTTGCATTTGTATTAGGATTAGAATTTGGGTTGAGATTAGTGTTGCTTGGTCACTTTTAATTTCTACATTTTTAGGTTATAATATTCAAGGCAGTTTGCTTATGGATATTTATTAATTAATTTAATGTATATTTGATGAGTTAATGTGATTGTGATTAGTTTTTCCTACTTTTCCTAGTTTTTGGAGTTATTGTGCCTCTTTTGACTTAGCCTGAATAAATGAGACTCATGAGGGTGAGAAAATTCTTCTACTCTTAATCAAAATTTAAAATTTTGGGAGTTAAATAATATAAAAAGATAACAATCTAGGGAATAAGCCGAAGATCATGTGTGGTCACATGCATATCAATACATCTTTCTTTCCATGTTTTAAGATACTTCTCCACTTATACGTAGAGTTCAGATAATCTGATCTATGAGGATGAGGTATTGAACTTAGGGAAGCTCAGTCTTTTAAAAAATTATTTTTAAGCCTTTTTAAAATTTTAAGCATTCATTATTTAAGTATTTAGACCAGCATGCATTACATTAAAAATACATTTAAAAGAGTCTAAATTTTAATTATGTCTTTACTTAGCATTTTCACCCAACATAATTTAATGGGCCAATTAGGACAATATCTAGATGTCAGCTCCATTTCTCTAAACTTTAATAAAAACATCCCTACCACTCTTTAATATGATCGGACTCATTGATTTAAAATTGACTAGGTGGTTAGTTTGCTCCCCAATCCAGGTCAAGGTAAGTCCAAATTTTACATTGCATTAGTTATGTTTAGACTACTATAGTCTAGTGTCAAAATTTAGATTTAGGGTCTGGGGCAGATTTTGAATCATAAGACCCTAATTTTTGGGAATATAATTCTAAATTTCTTGTAAAATACTTAACTCAAACTATATACTATTTCAATCCAAAACTTAAAGCACAACACTTAGATTAGGATGGGATACTTTTGGATTATTTCAGAATCTTAAAGTGTCCCCGACTCTTATTCCCTTAAATTTAAAAATAAGTGCTCCAATTTGATCCATTCCCACTTAAAATTCTAAAATCTAACTTCTTTGATATCACTCCTAGAAAACCTTTTAACAAAATTTTATTATTTTTTTAATCGAGAGTATTCGTAGGAAATTTTGATTTCCTATGATTTAATAAACAATAAGAGATTACACTCGTAGGAGATTTAGAACCCACATCCACCTTCTTCAAAATAAATTTTTAGAATTCAAAACTAATCTTCATTAGGAAAATTAAGTCCATAACGATCATTATCATCATATTCCATCGATCGATAATAAGTAATAGTTTCTTTTCTTGGAGAGATATATCATTCATTATTGTGACATAGAATATGAAATTAATGAAGGAGGAAAGATGGAGAACAAGAAGGATAAGGTTGTAAGAGAGAGAAAGTAAAGAGAGAAAGTCTGGTATTTTGATGAGGAAAGTTTGAATTTTAAATTGCGTATTTCAAAGTTGATGATGGCGGCTAACGGTTGCCGACCACTGATGGCTGGTGGACCACCTGAGGAACGTCGGTCTATAGGATGTTCATCGATTGGAGTTTTAATTGGAGCTTCGTCATCTCCAGCTTTCGGAGTAAGGAGAATTTCTTTCAACAGAGCTAATGTAAGGTTAAACAAGCCGTTGGTCATTAATGAAGGAGGAAAGATGAAGAACAAGAAGGATAGTGTTTTCATCAAAAAAGGCAAAGGTATTTTGCAAGAAGGCTATCTTGAAGAGGACCGATCAAATGGAAATGAGGTACTACTTAATGAAGTTGTTGTAAATCCCCATTATCGATTTTGAAATGTGAAGCAATCTAGAGTGCAGTCATTTCAGATAGGAATGATGCATTATATAAAAATGTTGAAGTTATTCGTAAAGTTCCAATTGTCGGTAACAAATCTATTAGCAATGAAAAAGATTGGGGTATTTTACAGAAAGAATTTCATAATTCAGACTTGAATGAAGTTTGTGAATGTAGCAATGGAGTCTTAGCCAGCTATGACAATTTGTATGTGGAATTGCCTAAAAGAACAGTTCCTGGGAATCAACCTAACGCTTGGGAGAAAAAAATAGAATATTAGAGTAGAAGACTTGGATTTTGGAAATTTCCATGCGAAAGATGGGAAATCTATTAAGCTCCATGAGGAGAAGGTGATAGAGAATTCTAAAAAGCTGTAGAACTCCTTAGTGGTTAAAGTTTTTGGGGATGAAATTCCTTTCTCTTATATCAGTTTTGAGCTGAGGAAACAATGGTCGGTTTATGAAATTCCATCTTACAGTGTTGGGGATAGGATGGATACTATGCTCATTTTATGATCCAAGTAATGTAGAATCTGTTTTAACCAATGGTCCTTGGTTTGTTAACGGTAATATTGTGGGGATAGACAGGTGGTCGCAAAGTTTTAATCCTAATTCCCTCAAAGGACTTACAACTTCTATTTGGATTAGACTCCCACACATTCCATTGCATTGTTGGGATGAAATCAACATTTGTCGCATTGCCTCTATGGTTGGCAAGCCCTACTTGATCGACGAAAATATGTTTCAATGGTCAAGAAGAGAATTTAGACGAATTTGTGTTCGTATAGAGTTGGATGCAAAACTACCAACAGGAGAATGGGTTGGAGAAGAGAAAGATAAATTCTATCAAAAGATAGAGTTTGAGAGGATCCCTAGCTTATGCTTTGATTCCGGAAAGATTGGGCATGTCAAAAGCAATTGTGCCAAATCAATCATGGAGAACAAGTTGAAGAAAGATGTGACTGGAAATGGAAATCTGGAAATAGCAAATGAAAGTTGTATGGCTGAAAATTCTCAGAAGATGGTTGGTAATGAAGGAGTGGACAAAGAAGAGTATGGTCCGTGGATGTTGGTAAGTTATGGAAGAAAGAAGTTTTTCAACAATAAACAGAGGAAGCCTCCTCAACGGGCATACAGTAGAAAGATTTTTGTTCCTGTGAAGAACAAAAATAAAAATGATGGTAGCATGGAGAAAGAAATTGAAGTACATTTGGAGATAGAAATGCAGCAATCTGTTAGCATTAAGCAAAATAAAATTATTTCAACAGCATCAGAAGTTCTAAAATCCAAAAATTCCCTGAGTTTAAAAGATGGGAATAGTTTTAATGTACTTGGGGACCTTGAAGAGGAAGGGGAGATTATCCACATTAATAACATAGAGGAAGGAGTCAAATAGTTAAAATAAGTGGAGGGCAATGAAGAAAAAGCAACTGTTGTTATCAAGAGAAGTATAGCAAATGAATTCCAGGGAAATGAAGCTCCTGTTAATAAAGAAGGTGATGGAAAAGAACGTGCTTCTATTTCATCAAAGAAGAAGATTTCCAAGCAATTAAAGAGTTTGGGACCTATTAGTTGCTCTACAAGATTAAGAAGATTGGAGCTTGAAGAGAAAGGTACTTCGGGGAGGCATCCCCCTAATCCCTTTTAATGAATTCCATTGAATTTTGGAATTGTAGAGGAGCAAGAAAGAAAAATGCTTCTCTATATCTTAGGGAATTTGTAAAATTACATAATGTATTTTTTTGGGTTTGGTTGAAACCAAATTAAGTTCCATTGAGAGAATGGAAGTTAATCTTTTGATTGGTGATGATTGGGAATATGTTTATGTTCCTTCTTCCAGATTGTCTGGAGGGATGCTAATTTTATGGAAGTATAAAATTGCTGATTTTTCTGTCATTGACTACTCATCTCAAGTGGTCATTGGAGATTTGAAATTATATAACAATTGCTGGTGGTGAATTGCTACAGTATATGGCAGCACTGAAGTTCAGAAGAGAAAGGAATTATGGGATATGCTAGATAAGCATTATGTAGAGGATTTCCCAATGGCTTTAGGTGGGGATTTCAATTTATTGTCCAAGGAGGAAAAAATTGGAGGTAGAAGATTTATTTTTTCACAAGATCCAAGGGATATGAAAGATTGTTTGATGAGAAATGACTTTCATGAATTAGGATTCATTGGTCCTAAATTAACATGGTGTAACAATAAAAATGGAGGAGCTAGAATTCTTGAAAGATTGGATAGGTGCTTCATCAATTCCAATGCATTGTGCTCTTCTCAAAGGTTGGTAGTAAGGCATTTGGCTAGAATAGCCTCGGACCATTGTCTAATTCTTCTACACTTACTTGATTCTTTCCCTCAAGTCAAGAATAATATCAAGTTTGAAGACAGTTGGGTTTCTTACAAAGCTTCATTTGCAGTTGTGAAGGAGTGGAGGAAAAAGTATCAAGGAGATAGTGCACAAGTGTTGAACAAAAAATTCCAGAAATCTTTGAAATCCCTATTATATTGGAGCAAGGACAAACTAAAGGATCTCAATAAATTAAAAGAAAAACTCATGGAAGAAATTTTGGAGCTGTAAAATAAGGAAGCTTCATGTGGATCCCTCTCGGAATTTGATTGCTGGAACTTTAGAAGTAAGGTCAATGACGTGAATTCTATTATGGCTAAATTGAATGATAGGTGGAAGAAAAGGGCCAAAGTGAAGTGGCTTGTAGATGGAGATTCTAATTCAAAATTTTTCCATTCATATACCAGTGCTAGAAGAAATGCCAACAAAATTATTAAAGTTAAAAATGAATATGGGGCTGTGGTGGAAGAACAATCTTTGATTGAAGACACTTTTTTCAAATTTTTTGAAAATAAGTGGGAAGATAGACAATGTGATCTTCACGGATGGCCTGCAGTTGTAAGAAGACTAAATGATACAGACAGGAGCTTGCTGGAGGCTGAGTTCTCAATTGGAGAAGTAGAGAAAGTGCTTAATCAATTGGAAGGTAATATCTCACTGGGATAAGATGCCATTACATACTCATTCATAAAAGCATATTGGAATATCATAAAAGAAGATTTCTGGAAATCTCTGAATCAATTCTTTTGCAATGGAGTTCTAAATGAACAATGGAAGGAAACTCTTATCATACTTATTCCAAAGGTATTAAATCCTCTTTAGCCTTCTAACTATAGACCTAGTAGTCTTTGTATCTCGATTTACAAAGTGGCAACTAGGGTCTTATTAAATAGGTTTATTGAAGTCATCCCAAAGCTTATCTCTAGAGAGCAAGCTGCTTTCATCCATGGAAGAAGCTTATTAGAACATGTATTGGTTCCTCATGAAGTGTTCCACAAGCTCAGATTCTCCAAAGCAGCAAAAGGCTTAGTTTCTTTCAAAGTAGACATGGAACAAGCTTATGATTCAATGTCTTGGAAAGATCTAAGAAATGTTTTGAGTTATTTCAATTTCCCTCCTATGATATCCAAGCTGGTATTGAATTGTGTAGAAGATCCAAAGTTTTCTCTTATTATAATTGGAAGAAATTCAAATTGGATTCAAGCCAAGAGTGGCTTTAGACAAGGATGTCCATTATCACCAATTCTCTTCATTCTTTGTGCCCAACTTCCCTCAAATGCTTTTGCTCAAAGATCTTGTGGAATAAAGATCAATTCTAATGGCCTGAGAATATCACATTTATTGTATGCTGATGATGTGATAATTTTTTTTTGAAGCTAACAAAAATGCAGTGAAAAAGGTGAAGGAGATCTTGTACAACTTTTTGCAATTGGACAAGAGAACGTGTGAATTTGAATAAATCTGTCATGTTGTTTGAGAATTATGTTAGTAGAAGAAAGAAGAAGTCCATTGGGATTCTGAAACTGTGAAAGAGTTCAACTATTTGGGATTAAAGATGACATTAAGAAGGCTTTCATCAGATGATTTCCAGTTTATCATTGATAAAACTATGAGATTACTTAACATTTGGGGAAGTAAAATCCTTTCTATAGCAAGTAAAATAACTTTAGTAAAATTTGTTTTACTAACTTTACCAGCATACCATGCTTCTCATTACCTGGTTCCAAAATGTATTTTGGTTGAGTTAGATAAACTCTACAGAAAATTTATCTCGAGTAAATCGGATGGAGCAATGAGGTTGCATTTTGTTAGTTGGGAGGATATGTGCAAACCGATGAGCAAGGGAGGGAGAGGTTTAATTTCTTGTGCATCCAAAATTGCTGCTTTAAGAGAAAGAATGGCATGGAAGTTCTTCCAAGACATAAATTCATTTTTTCATGAAATGTTGGCTACTAAGTATGGAGAAAAAACTGGAATCAGGTAACAATAGAGTTAATTGCTCTACTTCTTCGAAACTATTGAAGGAAGGTTGTAAAATGTTAAAACTAATTGTTAGATGGACATTGGTTGATGGAGAAGATGTAGATGTATTTAAAGATACATGGATCTTGGACAAATGCATTAATCGTTGGCATACTTTTGTTGTTCCAAATGAATATGAAGTTGTCTTGGTAAGGGAATTAATTCAAGATGGAAGCTGGAATATTAAAAAATTGTTAAATATGTTTGGCATAGAATTGGTTTCTCTCATTCTATAGGTGAAGATTGATCAAAATGATGAGGGAGACGCTATGGAACTTGTTCAACAAAATTCTGGTTTGTCTATAACTAGAATGGCATACAATGCTAATTTACAACAACACAGTGATTACCAACAAGGGAATTGGTTTAAAAAAATAAAGTTAAATGCTCTGGTGGAGAGTGTTCAAAAGAGCTATACCAACTTTTTAATTCTTACAGCAGAGGAGATTAAGGGAGAATACTTTATGTCCAAGAGGGTGCAATGAAATAGAAGGCACGGAACATGTTGTTTGTTCCTGTATTTAACAAAAACAGGTTATTAACCTTCTAAATCAGTGGGGGTTTGCAATTCCTGATTTTCAAAGCTTTGAAGAATGTATGATTTGGATGGAATGATTAGCTTTAAAGAAAGGTTGGCTAGCAAACCTTTATTGCAATGCAGCTTTCTTATATTGGAAGGTTAGAAACAAAAAAGTTCATGATGAAAAGGAAGAAAGTTCTGCATTCATTGCCTCAAATTCCATATGCTATACTTCAACACATCATAACTACAGCCATTTCAAATTGGGCAACTGGGATGTCAATCAGTTGAATAAACTGTCCAATCCTTGGCAATCCCCTCCACCCGATTAGATTAAAGTCAATGTGGATGCTTCTCTTCTACCGAGCTATATAGCTGGAATTACTGGAGTGTTTAGAGACTGCAAAGGCAGATTTCTTTATGCTTTTGGGAGGAAATGTACTCATTGGATGTTCAAATACAAAGGAATCATTATTGAAGGTGACAACTCAAACATCATTTCTTTTATTCATAGAATCCAGGAAAAAGGTAACTACTCTGATGAAGATTTTGATTTTCTTAAAGAATTTAACTTTGCTATCTTCAATTGTATTAGTAGAGATAGTAAAAAATTAACTAATTATTGTGCTAACTTAGCTCTCTTTAATAACTTTTCTTGGGATGATGTCTCTTTGAATAAGGCTCCTCCTTCATTCTATAACATTCTATAACTTGGCTCTCTTTAATTATAGATATTATTCCAATTTATTGTGACAATACTAATGCTATTTGCATTTCCAAAAATCCTATTCAATATTCTAGAACCAAACACATTAACATAAGGCATCATTTCATAAGGGATCATGTATCCAAGGGAGAAATTGAACTCACACATGTTTCAACTGAAAATCAACTTGCAGACATTTTTACAAAACCTTTAGCCTTTGATACCTTCAGTACATTAAGAACAAGGCTTGATGTTATTGATTTGAATGCTTAAATAAAAATATTTTTGCAATATTGATATTTATGTTTTCTTAGTTTATTTGTCTTTGATTTTTGTTTTGAATTTTGTGATTTTTGAGTGTTTTGATTGAGTTTATTTTAGAGTCTATGGTTTTGTCTTTGTTTTCTGTGTTTTGAATGTTTTGATATTATGAAATGATCATGTAATCTTTCTCATTAATATCAAAATATGTCGTAGTTGATTTAATTTTGGTTTATTTTTTGGAATGTGGTTAATTTTTATGAATTTCATTAGTATTTTTTTTAATCTTAATTGTGCTTAAATCAGATTGTAATTTGAGATTAATTACATTAGAAAATCTAGTCTTTCTAAATTTAAAAGTTATTTATAACTTGTTATAATTAGAACTTTTAAATTCATGTATATTCATTTAGACTACATAAAAGTTAATATTATTATTGCAATATAGATGTTTTCTTATTTTGTATTTCTATGCTCAAGTGATATTTATGCACTTAGAAAAATTTGAAATTTTAGATTATTGATCTTGGAAAGAATTGGTTTCAATTACTCTTGAAAATTATACAAATCACACTCTCCAGTGTCGCAGATGAATCCGGATCTCCTGACAGATCTTCTCACAAGAATCTAGAAGGAAGAAGAAAAGAGTGGAAGTTAATCCCAATTCAACATGTAGAGATTTCTTACCTTTGAACTACAAGGTGAAGCCTTCCCGCTCCAGTGCTGAATCCTCCCTTGAATGCCTCTTACCACTCTCTCCTTTGCATTCTCCAAGAAGGCACGCAAGATTCAAATGACAAAAGATTGGGGCAGTCTAATTTGGACTATTTATACAAAAGACAAGAAAACCGCCCAAAAACTGCAATATTCAATTATGTACGCAGGGATCGCCCGTCGATCGTGATCGTCCTCGGACGATTTTACTTAAAGCGATTGAAACGAACCATATTTGTATATGTGTACGCGAAATATCTTCGTACAGCTGATCGTCCCCGTACGAACTAAGGTTCTCCGGTACGAACGGGTTATTTACACATGTCGGTTCTAGAAACTGCTGAAAATTCGTAACGTTAATTGTTTGAGACAATTTATTCGTTCTGACGAAAATTTTACAAGGAACTGCATCGCTCCCGGACAAATTATTTCGTCTGGACGAAAATTTTCAGAGGACCAATCTCCAATGAGACTGATAATTTATATATTTCGTCGTGACTAAAAATTTTTCAAAGAACATAGATCGATCCCAGGACGATTATAATTTCGTCTAGCACAAAATTTTCCAGAGGACCAATCGCCGATTGCGATAATTTAATTTCGTCTGGACAAAAATTTTACAGAGAACCATCATCCTGGACGATTGTAAATGTCCCGGACGAATAGGACTTAGAAAATTTTTAAGCAGAGTTCCTATTCGTTTCATGTGCTCAATAGGAGATAACGTCTGATATCTCGCTACGCAATGGAATTCATCCGTACAATCATATATAAATTTTTTATTATCTCCTTATGTGTGTGTATGTTTTATATCACTCAATTACAATCACTCCCTTTCAATTTAATTCAAAGAAATGCAAGACTTCAAATTTACAAAGTTCTCATTCTTGAATTGATTTGAAGTCTTCGTAGTCTGGAGTTCATTTTTTCCTTGAAATGTTAGTAAACACAAGAGTAAATGGCAAGATCTTCTAAAATTATTAGGAGATTAACAACATTTGAACAATAATATTTGGAATCATCAAAACTACATAAGTTGCAAAAAATGTAAAGCATTCAAATAGAACTATCTTAACAATCTTCCCCCTTTTATTTGATGATGACAAAAATAAAATTTTGTATGGTTTCAATGTTAAACAAATCCTCCTAAACTCTCGCTGAATTGATGAAT
This sequence comes from Dendrobium catenatum, assembly GCF_001605985.2. Taxonomy (NCBI): domain Eukaryota; kingdom Viridiplantae; phylum Streptophyta; class Magnoliopsida; order Asparagales; family Orchidaceae; genus Dendrobium; species Dendrobium catenatum. Next base: position 8,631,129 of record NW_021318693.1, read on the forward strand.
ACATGAAAAAGGAGGCTTTGAACCAAGAACAAAATTTTTGTTTTCAAAAAAAAATTTGATAAAAATTACAAAGTCATAACACAAAGACCAAAAATGCAACAAAACAATTAAAAACAAATAAAACATACAAACACAATATAAAAACAAAACTACAAAAACACAATAATTTCTCCTATTCCTTTTTGAGACAACACAAAAAAGTGAAGATAAATAGACAAGAAATGTAAGTAATATATATGAAATTATTTGAAATTTTAATCTAAATGGTGGATTGTCATTAAGGATATGCAATCTAAAACTAATAACAGAAAATTAGGTAATTCATATGAAATTCATAGAGAATTTAAGAATTGACTATAACATTGTAAGTAAAGAAGAATTTATCAAAAACATGATTCAATTTCAGATTTTGAATAAATAAATCATTTACAAGAAGATGAATAACAAATGAACATAAGTCAATTTGAATTGAGAGATTTGAAAGAATTTGGAACGAAGAAGAATATTACCACATGTGGCGCTGTGCGCATCTTTTTCAAATTTTTGGGCACATTTTGTGCATCTTTATGACATTGAGGCTAATTTTGTGCGAGTCTTTTTTCTTTTATTTTGCGAACCTTTGCGGCACGTCTGTGTGAGTGTGTGTAGTC
>NW_021318693.1:8631878-8684548 GCF_001605985.2 Dendrobium catenatum
TGCCGACACTTGGAGAGTGTGAAAGGACGAAGGGTTCTCTGCCCACACTGGGGATAGTGTGAAAGGACGGACTGTTCTCTGCCAACACTAGGGATTGTGTGAAAGGACGACGGTTCTCTGCCAACACTGGGATTGTGTAAAAGGATGACGGTTCTCTGTCGCACCGGGTAGTGGTGAAAAGAGTGTGTTGTAAAGGCTTCTCCGCCTTGCTGTGGGTGCAAAAGGAGAGTCACTATTGGTATTAGTGCAATACTCAGAGGGTGCCTCTGGGGAGTGGATGTAGGTCTGGTTTTAGACCGAACCACTATAAATCTGGTGTCATTTACTTTACTGTTTTTATGTTTCTGCATTTTAATTCTTAGTCTTAAAAACTCTGTGGTTGAAGAACTTTTTCTACAAAACTTAAAAGAAACAATTTTTATTTCGGTTCAACATAATTTTAAAAGAGGGCTTAAAATTTTTAAACTACCAATTCACCCCCCTCTTGGTAGCCTTTAGGACATTAATTTAGGCTTAACAACCTAATTACTAGACTAAACACTAAATTTGTTAGCAAATAATATCTTTACCTTAAGGGGAAATATATTATTTATAATTAGATGTTCAATTTTGAGACTCTAACTTTAAAACTAAAATTTCCCAAATAAGATTAGATCTTTCAACCTTTTTCAAAACTCTATGAATTATAGGGGTCATAGTTGAGCTATGTAAAAATCAAATTATATATCAACAAACTCAATGGAATCACATTTAGAAGTTGAAAAGAAAATTAGAGGTATTTGGGGATGAAACCAAAAAGATGATAGAGATGGGCCGCAAGGAGTATGAAACACATATTCAAGTATTAGTTTCAACACAATAATAAAAAGTGATTAATATTATCTACTTCATTATGTTACATGCTTTTTCCAAAGGATGCTACTTATTTAAATATTCTTATTACAAATTATGTAGAGTTAAAAATAGGTATATGGTGAAGGGCATTCTACGAGAGAGTGGGCAAAATTTGAAAATTCTCAAAGTCCACTTTGGCTTTAAAAAAAATAGAAGATAAGGAGCCTTCACGATTTATAGATGCTAGTGTAGATTCATCAAAATTTAAGGATTGGGCATATTTAGAAATTAAAGAAGATTCTATAGGAATGGTAAAGAGAGGGTAACCTTCATCCACTAAAGGAGGTGTTGTTAGAAAAAAAAGTGCTTGCTATTAATTAAGCTCTTTATGAGTATAATGGTATGATGATAGCTATTGTTACTCAAGTTGCCAACACTATCCAAAGCATAACAAGAGTCGAGCAAGAAAGAAAAATATTCACTGATATGAGGACCATGTTATCAAATATTCTTAGCTTTTTTAGGAAGAGATTGATATGATATACAATAACTTAACAAAGACTCTACAATGTTAAATTCTTTCCTCAAAACTTGTAGATTTGAAGGCTAGATTGACGTGAAAAGATTTAGAAAAATGATTTATGTTTTGGAATTTATTGTTATATTTATTCATTTGGAGTTATAATAACTATAAGATTTTGGAGTTAGAAATGTGTTAAATATATAAGCCTTTTAAATTTAAGCCTTTACATGCAATTTAGAGTTATGAAATTATTGTGTGTATGTGGTTTTTATCTTTAAATAAATGTCAATTTATTTGAATATGATTAATCATTTTATGATTAAATTGGTGAAAATAATGAATTATTTATGTGATCAGTTTCTTTTTTGGCATGCACAAATATATCAAATTTCATATGATGCAAATAATAATTTTCTAATATTAAAATTTTTGAAGGATAATATTATTTTTGCATTTCTAAAGTATACGTCACTCAGTACTGTACACCCAACCATATAGCCTTAAAATATTCAAAATATACTACATTTATTTTAGTTTGCATATATCTAATAAAAAATATTGTTCACCTACATTTTCTTTACAAATAATCAAACTACGCCCAAAGTGTTCTATGTCCACTACATTCACAAAACATTACATTCTTTTTTCAGGCAACAAAATAATGCCTAAATAGATTTCAAAGGCAAGAAAAAAAATCTTAAGTTTAGTGATTTAATTTTATAAAATAAAAAATATAGATTCAATTATGTAATTAATGTTACAAACTTGGTTTCATTGATTGTGATTTTGATGATAACAAACGCTTTGACTGCTTTTTTCTACTAACATTTCAGGGCCATGAAATCAGAAAAAAATCGGAACCAGCTCAAGATTGGGTAGACTGGGTTTGAGTCAGTTTGTAATTTTTTATTTTCTTATTTCCCCTTCTTGAGTCAATTGTAAAGTGTCCATTGCTAAGTAACCCCTACATACACACTTGAGTGATTTAGAATTTCTATTTTTACTCACATCATCTCGAATGATATTTATATCGTCCTGGATGATATAGTTTAAAACAAAAATCCTAATCAGGTTTCTTAATTAAGGCAGCCGTCTTTAGCCTATCAGCCTGGATGATAATGAGATCGACCAGGATGATATGCTCAAAACAAAAATAAATAACAGCCATGATCAATTTAGGTATTATGTATTTTTGAAAATTGGCCAGGACGATCTTGGATTAGCCTGGACGATATGGCACAAGTATACCTAAATTGATCCAGCAATTAAGGAAGAAATTAAGGATGATTAATACGATCACATCATCCTGGATAATCTCAAGATTGGCCTGGATGATCTATTCAAAAACCCTTAGTTACTCCTGGACGATAAATTTTGGCCAACACAAATTCCGGGCGATGTTCTGACCGATCAGGATCAGACAACTCAAATTTCGGGTGATGCTCTGGACGATTTTACTCAGATTTGAACTGATCGGCTGGGATGATTGTGAGATAGGCCTGGATGATCAAGCCAATTTTTAATCATCCAGTTTATTTTCAGAGTGATGTTCTGGCCGATCATCTATGACTTCAACTGATCGTACAGGAAGATAGGATGATCGTCCTAGACGATAAGGTTGGCAACTTATAATTTTTGAGCTCCTTTAAAGCTCTTCTATTTAAGAGCTTTTGTTCAATGTTTTTGAACATCTTTTGCTGCTGTCTTGACCTGAGAAAGCCTAAAGGAGAGAGACAAAGAGAAAGGGATTGAGAGAGAGAGAGAGGATCTTGTGAGGGGAAGCTTGTGAGGGGATTCATAAGGGTTGCTCCAAGCATTGTTCCACTTCTTCTTTCACTAGAGTCTCTTGTACTTGGAAGGGTTGGGAGAGGTAAGCTTCAACGATTGATTGAGGTTCTCTGCCTGCTTTAGGAGGAAGCAAAAGGAGTGGGATTCTCTGCCTTGTTGGGGGTGGAAAAAAGGAAGGTTTTTGTAAAGGCTTATCCGCCTAGCTGTGGGGGCTAAAGAGAGTCACTTTGGTAGTGCAATACTTGGAGGGCGCCTCCAGGGAGTGGACATAGGTCAAGTTGACCGAACCACTATAAACCCTTATATTCTTTTTACTGGTTCTGCACTTAAATTTTTCACACCTATTTTTCTATGGTGACTTTGGTTTGTGATATTTATTTATTTTCTTAAAATTTTTTTTTTAAATACCAATTCACCCCTCCTCATATTTAGCCTCGGGCTAGTTCTTAAGGGCCTAACATCCCTAACGAACTTTCAATTAAATACATCTATCAAAAATAATTTTTTTTTACAATTTACTATTCATCTTTGATTAAAAGAGATAAAAGATGAAGATTTTAACACGAATTTTATCTTATTAATAAGACTTACACATACATGGAATTAGATCAGTTATTGTAGAGGCGTAATAGGCATAATATTGTTACATATTAGAAACAACAATATAGTGGAAGATGAGGTTACTGTCAGTCTCCATGGATGTTGAGATTGCGTGAATGTAAACCATGAGATGAAACAAACAAAGAAATGAAAGTAAATAAAAATTAAAGGATATTTTTAATGCACGAAAACCTAAATTTTTGAAAAATAAACTATGGAGCCACACCACACTAAGTAATCCACTATGTAAGTTATGAGAAATAAGTAAAGATCTCTTTTCTCTCCCTTTTCTCTCCTTGTTTTCTTTCTCTCTTACACCATTCATACACAATAATAATTAAAGATATGCATCTAAAACCCCCAAGGAACACCATCCTTAAGAAAATGAAAAATAAAAATTGCCTAGTTCACCTTGCAAAGCTACAGTGCTTAATGCCTTATCTCCAATCTACCAAATAATTTTGTGATTCTGATATATACTGCATTGAGGTCCACCGCTCTATTAATTTCATAGAAAATTATCCAACACCCAGGCGCTTAGGTCCATAACATTATGGTACTCGGGCATGTAATATTGTAGTGCTCAAACAAATCCCTAAGTAACAACATGATTGATTAACATAATCAAATTCCATACAAAACTATTAATCTCTCACTTAGAAATGATTGTGATCAATCCTTCTGTAGATCTATAAAACAAATTATAATACCTATAGTGTAGTTCACCCATGCTCTCATCCTTCATGAAGAATAACTAAAACTATACATTACGTCAGTTTATCATCTATCAATATCTTCATCAACATGTTTGTAGGATTCTCAACCATTTGTATCTTCAACAAGAATTATTGACCATATTTTAAAAGTGACCTGATGAAATAATATTTAAGATAGATGTGCTTTATCCTCACATGGAATATAGTATTCTTGTCTAGATCAATAACACTCATGCTAACACTATACAACTCCCCATTCTTACGACTTGCCAAATTTTATCAAAAAACATTACAGACAAATCATCTGCTTCCTAACCTTACTGATAACAATGTACTAAGTTTCTATAGTTTAGAGCACAACAATCTTATATAATTTTGAAATTCCACTTACTTTATTAGGAGGTATAACCTATTGTTCTCCTCTTATCATTAGGAACTCTAGTAAAATTAAAATCTATATAAACTTATAGATCAATTATTACACATCTAAAGAAAAGAGCTTTGTTAATTGATCCTCTCAAGTACCTGAGAATCCATTTAACTACCTCCTAATAAACTTTGTTTGGGTTATTAATAAATCTACTGACTACTCCCACTAGGGGTATAAGTGAGCCAAGTCAACTTATAAGCAAACTCAAGATTATCTCGTTAACGAGCTCAAAATAAGCTTATAAAGAAACAAGTTTGAGCTTGCACCTATAATCGAGCTAGTATATTAAATGAGATCAAGTTCGAGCTCAAGCTTAGCTTAGTTCCAAAGCTCATTGAGAGATTAGGTTTAATTAAAATGTGTTAAATAATTATTTTAAATTAGAATTATATAATATATTCAATTAATTTTAAATTAATTTCATATTAAAAATTAAAAAAATATAAAAAGTGATATTCTTAAATTTAAAACTAAGAAACCAGGCTTCAACAAACTAGTCAAGCTTGAGTTTTCTAAATAAGCTTGAGCTATTAAGACGATCGTGAACCAAAGAATTTTTTAACGTGTCAAGCTCAAGCTTAGTAAATCAGCTTAAGTCAAGCTCAAGTTTAAGCTCAAGCTCAATAATAACTAAATAAGTTTAATTCTATTAAGTAAATATATAGCATTCCAGGTTCCCTAGTCTGTAATTTTGATGATGACAAATATTATTGATTGAATTATTATTTTTCTCATTGAATATTTTAGATATTTCTTTTTTCTACAAGCTCTAACATTATAGGTGAAATATACACTGCTCAAGGCTACATGAAGCTTATGACTAGGTAGAATAGGTTTGTCAAGTAAATAAAATCTGTACTTTTATTTTTCTTTATTTACTACTTCTTGAGTCTGGCCATATAAGAATGTATACAATTGGGTGACCATGCGTGTCACACATAGGGGGAGTGAAAAAAATTTAAAAGATATTTTTTATATTAATCATATTGTACGACATACAATCATATTATACAAATAGTTATAGGAAGAATGGGCTTAATAGCAAATTGAATATTTAGTTTCTTTGAACTAATAATATTGTACAATCTAGATCATAATGTATAATTATTACAATCTCAAAACTCTGCATCCGATAAATTAAGAAAGGTATTCAAAAAATTGATTTTTGAACTAATTATATTGTATGATTTTATTCATACTGTACAAAAATTAAAATTGTTATTTAAATTAATACCCATAATTAATCAATCAAATCATGGTTTAATTAATTATATTAAATTATATTGTACGATATTGATCATACCGTATAATTGGTAGTGATGAAATTTGGTCATCCTAAAGATCGTACCAATTGAAACAATGATTTTTTAACAATTCATACTTGACAATCGACTTGAAATCAAATAATTATACTATATGATGATATAGTACAGGATGATTGATAAAGATGATTTCCAATCATCCCAGTAATTATCCTATACAAATAGATAAAAAGAAAATTGATTGTACTGGACGATCTTGGATCATATTGTACGATGTGTTCAAAAAGTTGAATAATTAGTCTAAACAACTATTTACATTATACTGGACGGGACTAGTTTTTGAACTAATCATACTGTACAAACTCCAATCGTATTGTATGAACAGTAATGACTAACTTGAAGTTTTAGGGTTTCTTGAAGCTAATACTTAAATAATATTTTTAGAATTTCATAGAAATGAGGAGAGGATTATGTGACTGCTTAAGGTACTCTACCTTCTCAAGGAGGAATAAAAATAATTCAAGGTTCACTGTTGTCATCAGGAGAGGTGACATAGATTCTGGCACTCTACCGCATCAAGTTTGATCAAAGTGAGTCTGTAAATGCTTCTCCATCTTGCTATAAGAGCATAAGGAGAGTTATTTCTTATTAGTCAAATTCTAGGAGCGGAGGACTCTGGGGAGTGGACATAAATCAAGGTTAATTGAACCACTATAAAATTTATGGTGTTCTTTTTCATTATCAATAGTTTACTTTTGTACTTAGTTTTTGTGACAGCTACTTAGTAAAATTCTAATATTAATGTTATTAAAAATGTACAAAAAAAAAGAATTTCCACTTAGGATTTTTTAAATTACCAATTCACCCTCCCCCTCTTTGTGCTCCTCGAGCTAGTTCTGTGAGGTTTAATAACCTTCTCAAACTTTCAAAATACTCGCCTCATTTGCACCCCTAAAGCCTACTATATATGATATATTAGATCTTGTATATATCATAGCATACATCAAACTTCTATCTACTGAAGTATATACAGTCCTCTTCATTTATTCTTCCTCTCCTTCAAATTTTTGTGATTATTTCTTAGATAGCTTAAAATGTCTTTGCCTTTCTCATATTGAATCTTTAAAGTACCTTTTTAATATATTTAGCTTGAGAAAACTTTAATATATCACACTTCTATCTATGCTAATTCTTATACTGAAATGTTCATTGTTTAACCCAAATCTTTTATTTAAAATCCAATGATAATTGCTCCTTCAAAATATCTTATCTTCTCCATATCTGACCCTACAACCAGTATGTCTTCGACAAAAAACAAGATATAATAATTATCAAATTTGAAATAATAACAGTCATCTTCCTAGCATTTTTTGTAACCATTAACAACTACAAGTCTATCAAATCTCCTATACCACTATCTTGGTGTCATCTTGAACCCATATAGGCTCTTTTTAAGCCAATACACCATATCTTATTTACTTGTGACCACATATCTTTAAGGTTGGATCATGTATAACACTTTCTCATGATCACAATTAAAAAATGCATTCTTTACATCTAAAATCTCTAGATGTAAATTCTTCACTGCTATTATGCTCAGTATAATTTTAATTATTATCATGTTTTATATTGGAGAGAGAATTTTGGTAAAGTCCACACCTTCATTCAACTAAAAATGTTTAACTATATACTTGACCTTATAGTATTTGTTATCATCAGGTTCTTTTGCTAGCCTATAAACCCGCTTATAGTGTCTGACGTTAAATTCCATTTGGAGGGTATTTTAACATTAAATTTTAATACCTTTACCACATCTAAATCACCCAATCCCTTTATGTAAGCGCATGATTCCTTTTGGGAGGCACTTAAATATTTGATTAAGGGATTTGATAAACCATAAATAATAACTTAAGGGTCTAAGCACCATGTTAGCCTCTACTCATAGAAGTTCTGAGTGTATAAAATTTTTTACAACCCTTAATCAAAAATTAATAAATTGTTGACCCTATACATATTATGCTTGACTCCACTTGGAGAGCATATGTATTGGATTAAAGGGTCCTTTCCCTACCCCTAATAAATCATTAAGGCTTTATGTGATCATTTATTCTATATGGGGGATGATTGTATTTCATTTATAAACCTTATGATTTATGTGTTAGTAACCCTTGAACTTTGAAGTTATTAATCTACAAATTTTTTATAATTAAATAATTAATTTTAATCCTAAAAATTAAAATAATAAAATTCAAACATATACAAGTTAAACTTCAATTAAATTCCCATTTGGCCTTTAATAAACAAACATTAAAATTTATGTAACACAAACATTAAATTTTTGTAGGACATACTAAAGCCACACCTCCTCTCTTACAAACTTAGATGATTTGCTAGGAAAACAACTCTAGTCTTGGTTAGGCTAGATATATAAAGTTGTTTAGTGCCTAGAATTATAAAAGAATAAAAAATGCATGCTTATATATGAAAGTGGGGTTTCAAAAGACGAAATCCTTTCCTTTGGGGGATTATCCCTTTTGGAATTCCACATAAGACTTAGAGCTCAAAGACAATAAGAAAATATATGTATTTTATATATATGTTAGGATTATAATACAAGTTTATAATGGTGGAGCCCAGCCACATTTCTTTCTTGTGGTGTCTGAGTCTATTATAAGTCTTTTAATTAGTAAAATACTATGATATGATAATCAGTAATATAGTATAGTGTGAAAAATAGTAAACTAACATAGGTGACAAAATTATAAAGCAATCATCATATCAATACTATTAATTAGTGACAATTAGTAAATGAATTGTATAGATTGGTAAAACCAAAGCATTGATAAAGACTATCATAAATCATATAAATGTAGTAAACCAGGAGCATTAATATCAATGTAATAAACTAATAATAGTAATCGCACTATATATTAGTATTAATACAGTATTGTAATCACATACTAAATACATCACATAATTTGTAAATCAATAAATAATATAGTGAATCAATAATAGTAATAGTAATAATAATAACAATATACCAATAGTAGCTTTAGTAGCAGTATTAGTGATAATATCGGTATCTAAAAATCCATAGCAGTAATAGTAAATTCATCTAGTGATTGAAAATCATTAACTAGTAAAGTCATGCAATAATAATGAATCAGTAACATGCATTTTAGTAATAATATTAATCAAGTAAGAAGTCCTCGTTTAAGCAATGCTTTCCAGTATCACTAATCCATAGTTAGTAACCATTAAATCAGTAAACAAAGTTGTTACTCATTTGTCTGTCAGCACAGTATTAACTTTTAATATCTTTATTGACCTCATTTTTATATAAGGTTAAGTAGCACTAGATTAAAACCCAATCCCAAAATCAAATCCAAATAAAAAACCAAATCTAAAACCAAATTCAAAATCCAAAAGCAAATCTAGAACCAAAACCCCTTAGTTCAAAACCAATTTCTAGGGAAAATTCAAATAATTTAAAACCATGTCAAATGACCTTGAATTCTTAATCTACCAGCTGCATATTGATTAAGAACATCCCTATGTTCAACCACATCAATTTGAAGACATTCCAAGCCTCTTAATCCCCAAAACTTAATTCATTTCAAAGGATGCAAAACATTCAAATATTTATAGCCTATGCTACTTCACCTTATATCTTATGGAAAACCATCTTATAAACCTCTACAAAACCATTGATCATGCTCATAATCATTATCATGATGCATCTAACCAATATTGGCCCTTGATGGACCATCGTTGATCATAAAACTCTAAAAACCCCTAAAACCCTAAAATAAGAAAAATTAAATCTCACTTAAACTTCAATATGACTCGGTCAAATAAATCCATGAAACCACCTCCAATACACCAAATATGTGAAATAGAGTGCATTGCACTAAGCCCCAAGCCATAATCAACCACAATTGGCCAAGTTAATACAAGTTACTAACCAAAATGCCCTACTACACATTTGAACCACATTACATGCATGAAGACCTCCCCATGGTATGAAACCACTTTAAATAAAGTCCAAATGTAATTTGGAACAAGTTGAACCTAATGTTGACCCATGGCCAAACTTGGTTGACCAAGCCAACCTAAGTTTACCAAAACTGCCTAAAAAAAAAAAAAAATTAAAACTCATAATTTTGACCAAACTAATGAGCCAAACTCATGGTAACACTTCATTTGGTAAGCACAAGTCTCCCCAAAATATTCCAGCCTATGAGTCCACTTAGTTTATCCAAATTGGTTGAGCCAAGTGGACCCAAAGTGAATTTCTTGACCCAAAATTCAATGCTTACAAAATTAAATTGAACCTATGCATATAACGTAACAAGCCCAACTCATGGTTTGGCTTGGATCAACCAAATGGGCTAGCCCAAACTTTCTAAAAGCCCAAATCCATTGACCAAAAGACAACCCAACCTAGATATGATGATTCAAATACCTCTAGCATCTAAAGCTTTTAGAAGTGATTTTTCTCCTATCCCAAGCAACCATTAGCTCAAGTTGTGCTCCATGTGGATAAGACTCCAAAAATGCCTTTCTAACTCATGTATTAGTGGCCTTGTCCTCCACCTAGCAAAAAGATCAGCTCCTCAACCGCGACAACTTGGTGGTAATCATTAATATACCTTCCCAAGCCAATCTCAACCCTTGGTTTTGGCTATAAAGCTTTAATTGGTAAAAAGGGACCTAAAGGGCATTTTAACAAAATACTCTACACATTTCATTCCACTCTAGAATTTTCTCTCTTCTACAATTAAAAACTTCCTCTCAAGTTTCCCCAAACTTATCCCATCCTTCCCCAACTCCCAATACCCACATTTGAGAAGAAATAGAGGGAGTAGATTAGGTAGAGAGAGGTAGGAATAATCTTCAAAATATCTTTCAATTCATTGCAAACTTGCTCTCGAAGTCTTCTAGGAAGTGCAAGAGTACTCCAGCAGAAGTCCCAAAAAGACAAAAAAATAATAGATTCCACCATTTTGATTCAGTTATTTTTTTAATTTTAATTTCAAATTTTTGATAGGATAATACTTTAATATTTTAATGTGTGGAGCCCCCCAAACTCCATGGATTGGAAGATTAGGATGCCATGAAGCTATATTTAAAATTTCATTGAATTCTAAGTATTCTACACAAAGTTACGAGCTTCAAAGTTCTTGAACTACAAGGCCCGGATTGATGCTGACAATCTAGCCGTTCGATCGGACAACAAAAATCTCGTATGCACGTGTGACATGGTTGGGATTTGAATGAAGGTTTATGCACTTGGAAGTGCATGCTAACATGGTCCTTCCTCAGCCACCCAATCAATTAGTCGTGAATTGGATGGCTTCTAGAGCTTGCTGATTCACATAAGTGAGTTATGCATTGGTCTACACATGTCCAGGGCTCACAAAACCATGTGCCAATGATAATAAATCATTAATTAGTGGCTGGAATCACTCAAAATGTGAAATTAAGAAAAAAAAATGAAAATAATTTAAAAAAGGCTAATAAATTAAAAAATTCACCAAAATAATCATCTATTATCCAAATTTAATATTCTTAGGCCCATTGAAAAGGTATGAAGCCCAACTTTATTTTATTTTTTAAGTGATTTTGACAAGTGAATTTTGAGTTATTTGAGTTTGATTGAAAATCAATTTTACTCAATTTCCCACTACCTAGTAGTCTAAATGAGGTCAAATTTGGATAGTAAGCACTTGGGTATATATGTTCCCTGAATATTATAAAAATTTTAACATTTGATGACTACTGGATCTTGGTGAATTGAATTTTTTAATTTTTGGGTCATATTTTGACCTAAAACTTTGAAAATTCATTAACTCACATATAACTTAGAATTAGTTATTTATTATTCTATAGTATGTATAATTTAGTGTAAGGGTTAGAATGCCATTGATGTCACCCCTGTCCAGTTAGTTGATCTCCCAAATTAAATTCTTAAAAATATAAATGCATTTTCTTTGGGGTTAAATTTTGAAACTTAGAAATATCTTAACCCAAACTTGATGGCCTTGAAGAATATATTTTAGTTCAAGATTCACTAAGTTTGAAGTTTATTTGGTCAGAAAATTAGCGAACCCAATTTTTTCCTACATAATTGACTTATAAAATTCACAAAATCATTATAAATCTCAATTAAAAAAAAATTAAGTTTCAAATTAGTCAATTGGGTGCATAACTAATAAAAAATCAAAGCCCCATCATAAATTAATTAAAATAAATAATTAAAAAATTTTGAATTACTAAATAACTTTAAACACTTCTAATCATCCCTATGAGTCATTTCTGATATTTTGAGAAGATTTCAAGAGGTTTGGAGTTGATTTGGTCTAAAAATAAAAAAATCTTTCTAATTAAATAATTAAATAATTCATTAAAATCACCCAACTTCTAAAATTTATAACTAGTTTTTAAAATGCAGCAAATTGCATTAATGGAAGAAAAGAAAAAGCAAACTGCAAGCTAAAGACAAACGTTTCCTTCTTTACTAAAGACACAAATAAAGGCGGAATCATGCAAGAACTAATATCATCCCAAATAAAAGAACAAATAAGAGCATAGTTAGCACATAAATCCACTAACTTATTGCCTCTTCTATCAATACTATTAAAAATTTAATGATCAAACTTATTAATACCTTGAAAATTATCGAAGAAGGAGGTACCTTTTGATTTTCTTCTTGAAGAAATTTTATAATGTTAGCATTGTCCCCCTCTATGATTATTCCCTTAAACTTGAACATCAAATCCTTGATGACTTCCTTGATAGCATGAGTAGAAAATAACTCCAAATAAGAGACATCCCAATGAATATCGGTCATACCAAATGCCGAAAGAAATTTGCCTTTACAATCATGAAAAACACCTCCTATTTCAACTTTGTAAGAAGAAATCAATGAGTCATCTACATCAACCTTGATCCAATAGGGTGGAGGAGGGTGCCAATGAAGATCACACAACCTAGACGGCTGATTAACACCCAATATACCTGAATTTCCACAATCACCGTGAGCAGCGACTGAAGCATAGCTTGAGGCATTTGCAGCAATAGCCAAAACAGTATCCTCAATCCCTTTATGAATCAGTTTGTTTCTAAACTTCCAATTGAAGAAAATTAAGTTACAGAATAAAGTAGCCAAGAAAGTTTTGTCTCTACAAAACCAATTGTAACATTCTGATAGATTAGAGAAAATTGGGATAAAAAACCCATTTATTTAATAACCTGATAGCATCCAGCAATTTACTGCATCTGACCACTATATGCTCTATATCTTCTCCTTCGTTGCAATCCCTAGGACATCCAATATCCCTATGCAACCTTCTATAAGAAAGGAATTGAAAAGTAGGCAATGCATCATGAAAAATCCTTCACCAGAATATTTAAACCCTTAGCATAAGTTTAATCTTTCCAATCCAGTTCCAATATTATACTGTACATGAAACTTATACCGTAGCATCACACACCATAGAAGATAAAGATTTTCCAGTCCTTTTCCTAATTAATTCCAATGTATCTCTATCTATTTCAGTTTTTATACTAACTTGACAAACAAGTTTGACAAGCTTAGGACCCATAACTTCCTTCAATTTTTTGGAATTCCAGCCACCATTTTCAATATAACTTTCAACCATATTATCACCAATATCATTATTGATAAATCTTGGCCATTTTCTAAGACTTTTATCCAAGAACCAGCATTCATTTAACATATCAATTGATTTATCATCTATAATTGACCATCTCAAAATAGTCTTCAAAGAATTCCCTCCATCTGATATGATTTTCCAAGCAAACGAACCAGATTATTTTTCTACACCGATACCAAACAGATTACCATACTTTGGATAGAGAACCTTGTGATGCAATGAATCTTTTTCTTTTCAAGCAATCTTAGCTCTTAAAGGACCAACCTTGTTAGCACATGAATGGAGTTCTCTATCTCCACATTTTAGAGGTAAGCATAAGACCTCCCAATTCACATAATGGATTCCATGTTTCCCTTTTGGTTTGTTCCAAATAAAACTTCTACCGATTTTATCAACTTAATCAAGGATGCTTCTTGGAATCACTGAGTTGGTGCAATGGAAGATGCTATAAGAAAGTAACACAATTTTAACAAACATTACTTTCCAAGACAAACACATCAACTTACCTCCCCAAATGTTTGTAATTTTAAGAGCTTTTTCAATAATGAATTGGAAATCATTTCCAGCCAATCTTCTAAGAGCTAGTTTTACACCAAGGTAATTTAGCTCTTTAACAACTTTAAACTTCAAAATCCGGGAAACCTGTTTCTTCTTTCTTCTATTTATAGCCTTGCTAAAAGGAAGAGAAGATTTAGATGCATTAATTTTTTGGCCCGTCCACTCACAAAATCTTTCCAAAATTCCCTTAATCTCCTTGATGCTTTGCAACTTTGTTTCAGAAAAATAATCACATCATCTGCATACAACATGTGAGACATCCTTGGACCTATAGTATTCACCCGAATACATATTGATTCCTCTTTCTCCATAAAAGTATTGGTTAATAATTGAGAGCAGAGAATGAATAAATAAGGGGATAATGGACACCCTTGTCGGAATCCACTACTAGCTTGGATCCAACTTGAAGCATTCCCATTAATCAAAATAGAAAATTTTGAATCTTGGACACACTCCATTATATGACTTGAAAATTTGGATGGAAATCCAAAATACTCCAATGCTTTTTTAATACCCGGCCAACCCATCGAATCATATGCCTGCTCCATATCAATTTTAATAGAAACAAGACCTTCATAAAATTTAGAGTACCTGAACTTGTGCATAATCTCTTAAGCCACCATAACATGATTCGTCAATGATCTCCCCTTCAAGAATGCCACCTGTTCTTTGGAAATGATTTTAGGAATTATAGATGCCATTCTATTCATTAGAACTTTAGCCACCACCTTGTAAATTATATTACATAAATTGATTGGCCTGTAGTTGCAGGGAGCCAACGGGTTCTCAACCTTGGGAATAAGAACAATGAAAGGTTCCTTCCATCTAGGATCCATCTCAGAATTCTCAAAGAAAAAAATTCACAGCATTCAAAAAATCCTTCTTAATGATCTCCCAATATGCTTTTATGAAGGAGTAGGTGATACCATTGTTACTTAGAGAAATATAATTTGCACTTTGCTTAATAACTTCTTCAACTTCATCAATAGATAAAGATTTGTTTAAAAGAGTTGCATCATCCTCATTTAAGCACCCTTTCGATTCTGGCCACCCTTGCAAATTATAATCTCTATTTTTCCATTTGGCTTGAAAAAACTATACAATGATTTCTTCAATTTTATGTTGATCTTCAACCATCTCACCATTGTCATCTTTAATTTTAATTATGAAGTTTGTATTTCTCCTAGCTGTTGCAAAGGACTGGAACAATTTTGTATTATGATCTCCCTCAAAGATGCACTTCACTTTAGTCCTTTTCCTCCACCATGTATCTAACCGGGCTAGAATTGAATTAAATTATGTCAACTTTACTTTGAGCTTCCAGAGCTCTTTCTCTGATAGACCACAATCACCTACTTCTTTATATTATAAATCTTCTATCTCCTTCAACAATGAGTCTTTCAATTGAAAAAGACTTATATGTTTAGCTTTACTCCAATAGTATAAAGCCTTCAAAGATCTATCCAACTTAGAGTTCAGAATGTTGAAACTGCTGCCCACAATTTTCTTCAGCCAGACAGCCCTTACAATAGTAGCTGATGCTTTTGTTTACAGCCAGTAGTCTTCAATTTGAAATTTTTTTCTGAAAGAAGATTGAATTCCCAATAGATTGAGGAGAATTGGGCAATGGTCAAAAGCCACCCGAGACAAATTCTTAATCATCAATTTGGGAGGAATTAATAGCGATTCAATTCAAAAAGCATCTGTCCAAGAATGTGTTCATTCCCCATTTTGTTGTTACACCAAGTGAATCTTGGACCAACAAACCTAACTTCATGTAAATCGTTGTTAGCCCAGAAGGTTTTCATTTCCTTAGGTCCAAGAGAAAAACTGAATCTCTTCCCTCCCCTTTTATCATCTTTGGAAAGAGTACAATTAAAATATCCTCTTATTACCATAGGTAAGTCCTTGGAAGAGTAAGCTTCCAATCTTTCCCAAATCTTTCTTCTCTTGTATGCATCCTTGTTTCCATAAATTGGAACAACACACCAACGCCCTTTGTTATAAACTTCCATATCACCAATCACAAATTGGTTAGAAGCTTCCAATGCACAAAATTTAGCTACATTCCTCTTCCAAACCAGCATAATTCCCCCAGAGAGACCTTCAGAATGTACATGAAAGAAATCCCAGTCTGGACCAATATGAAAGTCCACATCCTTCCTTTCCATAATAGCAACTTTTGTTTCTAACAAACCAAAAAAGAAAACCTCATAATTTTTCACAATATCTTTAAGATATAGAGAAGCCTTTTTCTTCCTGGCTCCTCTATAATTCCAAAATGCTATAGATGACATTATTGGAAATGAGGGGATGCCATCCCCAACTTATCCCCATCCAACCTCTTACTCCTAGGAGCCAAATTTATAGACCCCAAACCTTTAAGTTTTTTGGTACCCTTTTTCTTTGAAGTAGCCTCTACAATATCACCTGATTCTTCTTTGGAAATCTCTTTATCAGTCTTAGCATTACTGACTGCCAATTCTTCCTTCTCAACCATAGAATGGTCATTGACTTCATCAGGGGCAATAATTTCCCTTTTTTTCTAACAGGCTATTTAGTACATCAAACTTATTTTCAATTATAGCAGAAAAAAGAGTTTTAGGCTCCATAAAAGATTTGCTTCTAAGTTCCTGCTCTTTGTTTAAAACCTCCAAGGGCAATTTCAGATCAGCTTCTTGAATTTCATTACCTTTACTAAGGTCATTATGCCCATCTGACAAAATAGGTTCAGCTTGAACTGAAGGAACTTCTTCTCCCACTTCTATGAAATGAGCTTTAGTGTTTAATTCCTCAGATTTATTCTTCACTAAATCTGTATTTTTTGAACATAAATTCCATTAGAACATTGATATTCTCTTTTAAGAGTTCTGTTTCTATAGCTTCTTCTCCCATATTTAACATGGATCCAAGGTCCATAACTCTCTTTGGCCTGTGAATTTCCATCAGCAACTGGATTGCAGTTGATTTTATGACCTTCTACTTCTTTCTGCTTAGAGGAACCATCCGCCTGGTTTAATTTAATTTTACTGTTCAAATAGTCTTTTTTGAGGTGACCAATTCTCCCATATTCAAAACAGAAATTCGTAATCCTTTCATACTCTATCTTCTGATGAAATTTTCCTGCGCTTCCTTCCACCCAAACACCAAGAGGGAGCTATTCATCTAGCTTAATGCGCCCACAAACCCTTCCAAACTCTCATCTTCCCCACTTAAACATATTCCCATCAATGAGGAGATGCTTTCCAACCATGGAAGCAATTCTGCAGATATTCATTTCATCCCAGCACTACAAAGGAAGGTTTGGCATCCTGATCCTAACAGGAGATGTCAAACCTTTTAAGGACTTCGGGAAGAAATTCGGTGACCATCTGTCTACCCTAATGATCTGTCCTCTAACAAACCACGACCCATTAGCAAAGATCGTTTCCAATGGCTCTTGTTCATAAAATGAACACAATACCCAATCCATTCCTAACATTGTTAGATGGAATTTCCCATAAGGAGCCCACTGCCTCCTTAATTCAGCACTAATTACAGGGAAAGGAATGTTCCCTCCGAACACCTTTATCACTAGAGAATTTTAATTTTTTGGAATTCTCCAATTCATTTTGCAAACAGAGCTTGACTGAATTTCCATCATTTAATATATAATCACCAAGGTTAAGATTATCCACCTTTATATTATCCTTCCTGTTCCAGGCATTTGATCGAACATTGTTGTCAGGTCTTGGAAGGGAATTAACAAATCTTTCCACACATTCTCCCAGTTCACCAGAATTACAACTTCTGACTTTCATGAGATCCAATCAAAAATCTTCATTAACATTTTCAGCTCTCTTCTCCTCTACCACTAGATTAGGACCAACATTAGCTTTCTCCAATTTGAAGCTATCTTCAACCGGCTTAATTTCAATCACATTACCATTTTTAATCTCCATTACTGATTTGAACCCCTCTTCAATTTCAATACTAGAAGACTTTTTTAGAGCAACTCTCTCTGAGATGACAGAAAGGGACATCGACGACGGAGATGCTCCATCAACATTTGGTTCTAAAATTTTGCCACTCTTGAATGAAATTTTTGATTTGTTTTCCATCATCACTTCCTTCCCTTTCCCAATAATTTAAACTTCATTCTTCTTAATAAGCAATCCTCCTTCATTGATGATTAATGGTTTCCCGAAGCTTTTAGCATTTTTGGAATTCTAAAATCCAGCTTTTCCATCTCCAAAAGTCGGAGGTGAGGATGTAAACAGACAGGAAGAAGCCATCGAACCAGAAGATGATTACCTCGCATCAGCTTGACTGCCAGCCATTATTGGCCGGCGACTCTCCGCCATCATCAGTAGCAGCGGAAATTTCATAGACTTAGAAACCAGAATAGCCCAGTAAAAATTCAAAATTTTCTCAGATGTTCTCTCTCTACTTTCAAATTGAAAATTTATAACTAGTTATAAAAACTTCAAATTGAACAAACTCAAAGGTATTGGACTCATATCTGAGTTCTTATTTATGAAAAATATTAAACTTTGAGAATAATTTGAAAATAAAAAAGTTAACTTTCAATCAAATCTCATTAATTAAAATGGCTAAAGTTGTAAAAATTAAAATCAATTACCAAAAATTTCAAATGAAACAAACTCAAAGACATTTGATTCATCTCTTAGTCAAGTATTTTTAAAAATAAATAAATCTCCATAATTTAATTTAAATGAAAAAGTTAAAATTTGGCCAAATTTAATTAATAAATAATCAAAAAATTGATAAATTTAATAAAATCTAAAAAATTAGAATTTATTAAATTATAGAACTAAATGGTATGCACAATAATGATAATTAAACATAAATTCTACATCCATTAATGATGTTTTTAAGCTGGACTACCATCAGCTATGAGGTTATGTGTCCTAAAGATGTCTTGATCCTTGTACCCGTTGTGACAATGCCAAGAATGAGTTGATGGAATGGAGCTTTTAAAATATATAACTTAAATTAATAATCAATGAATTATAATTAATTAAAAAACTAACATTTTGCAAAGAAAATTTTTTTGTTGGACAACCTCGAGCTGTGGGGCGGGGTCCTAAGGAGACCTTAATTTTTATGATAATTTGTGGCAACTCTTAAATGAGTTGACAGAATGTAAATATTAAACAATTATTATCTTGAACTAATAATCTTTAAACTAAAATAATTAAAATTCATCAAAGAAGAATCAAACTTAAAATAAATTAGTAATTTTTGGGTAACTTGGGCTCACAAGACTATTAACTTAGCCCCAAAGAGGGTGAAATAAACCTCATAGCCTTACTGTAAATAAAGGCAATTATCACTCAACATATATAACTTTTTAAATCACTAAAAAAATAATTAACCTTTGAAGCTTTCATGCACCTTCTTCTTCTCTTTTCATGAAGGAAATTGTGTAATCGATTGAAAGCTCTAAATGGTTAATTAAAATACTCTAAACAACTAATTATTAAACAACTTTCAACAATCAAAATCTATCTTAAAATAAATTCTTAAAAAAAAAAAACTAGATCTTAAATATAAATTGAAATTTCCTTAGCTTTTAACACCTAAAATGCAATCCTTAGAAAATATGAAATATTAACAAACTTATGACATATACATGTCACACAACCTATTACAAACATTATAAATGGTCTCTTAACATAACCAAATCTAATTTTAGGGTAGGATACTGTTCCTTTCATGTGTTTTTTTTCTATGATGCGGATTGATGTGCATTTCTGTTTGAATGAATATTGGTTGCTAGGGTTTAATGTGATATATAATGCTTATATTGTGATTTTTTTTTTGCCATGTTATTTATGTTGTGATATATGATGGGCGTTTAAATTTTTTCTATGTTAGGATTGATCTGGATGGTAACAAAAGTTTTTGTAGGTGACCCTGCTTATGTATGGTTTTTATAAAAAGTGGGCTAAAAATTAATCATGAATTGAAGAAAATGAAGTTTTTTGTAGGTGTTTCTCCTGCTTAGCCCCCTTGACTAAATAAAAGCATGTTCAAGTTATGAATTACTTAAGATTTTATATGATTTTTTTTGCTAACATGTAGTGAGTTTGAGTCATTTAAAAATTTAAATTAGGTAATTCATAAATAAAAGAGTTGTGAAAGCTTCTAAAGCAAGACATTCTCTCAAGAGATTTTGGATCCAAAGAGGAATTAAGCATCCTCTAATGGAGAGTCTTTTTCATTTGGAAACCCAATTTTGAGGGACAAAAGAATTCCAAAGAAAAGAATCAAGGAGAATTGATGATGAAAATGCTTTATTTTGTAAAGACTTGTATTATTTCATAGGAGTAGAATTTAGGTTGTTGGTGGTGGAGCCTGGCCACTTTTATATTTAGCTGACCCTATGTTGTATATTAGGTGGCATTTGCCACATAGATTTTAAATATTCTATACTCTATTGATGATTATTTAAATTATTTGTATTATAAAAACTGCATGATTTATATAGGTTTATTAATTGCAGGTTCTATTTTAAGGACAAAATTCTTATACTCGTTACTAAATAAAAGAAATTAGGTCTCACATAGAAAGATAATTATTCTTAAGTAAGTTAAAGTACATTTGGAGTTCACATGCATTCATACATTTCTCTCTCCTTACTAGACACCCCCTTACCTATGGGTCATGACCTATTCAGGTGTAGTTTTGCCAAGAAGATGTTATGCTCTATAGGAAAAAAAATTATGCCTACTTTTAAAGCTCAAAGCATATAATGTTTTTCATAAAGAGACAATCAATATGTATTACATTAGAAAAAAAATCAATCTTAATAAAGACTTAATACATCAAACATAATTCACCATTCATAAGTAAAGGGTTCACTTAAAAAAATTTTCTTGAGGCCGGCTCCAAATTTTTAGAAAAATAAATAACAGTCGACCCATCTTTCATAAGATCGGGATCATAGTTTTGATGCATTTAGGTGGTTTAGTTATTTTGTCAATCCAGGTTGACATAAGTCCAAGTATATTGATAAGTTCGGGCTACTATTATGTAGTGCCCAACCTAGATCTAGGTTCTGAGGCAGATATCAAATCATAAGTATTTATCCTCTAGGAATATAATCCCAATTATCTAATAAAATGTCAACTCAAATATAAATTCTTCTCTCTAAAATATTAAAGTCCAATATAAGATAGATTGGAGTGCTGCTAGGAGGACCTATAATCTCAAAGTGCTCCTAACTCATCAATCCTTTGGCTTCCAGAAAGAACTATTTCAAATTAATCCATCATTTGAAAATTCTTTAACTCTCATCCTTACTTTAATCATTGATGTCCAAAAAGAAAATATTTTTCTTTAATTTAATCAAGAGTACTCTTAGGAGATTCAATTTTTCTAGGACATAATTAACCTTAAAGGCTTGTCTTTATGAGGAACTTATAACTATAAATTAAAATCAACTTTATCTTATTTTTATATGATAAAGTAAGAATCGCTTGGACCGTAGAGTATTTCAAAAACCTTTTTTTTTTAAATTACCTCACAGAGTATCATATTCACTTTTTGAAATGATATGATATAATTGTCATTACATTTTATAACAAAAATGGAAAATTTTCAAAACCTAATTTTCATTTTCAAATACTATTACGGAATGACATTTTTGTCTCTCGGGACGATGTATTATTCCTCTATTTATTTTTAACTATGAAAGTGAATGATTTTAAAATCTTTTTTTTGTATTTGAAACCATTGTAGAATAATATGAATATCTCTTAAGATAGTATATTATTATCAATGTCGTATACGATCACAGGAATAGTAATACCCCAGAACTCTATGGTTTTTCAAATTTATTTTACCAAAAACTCACAATTAGTATCATGTGAATACGTCAAGGATAACATCAAATCATATATTTGAAGTTAATCTCATTGGCCCACGGCCCACCATCTTGTACATGTCAATTAATCTCCTACGAACATTAAAGCAATGAGCCATATACATTTATATCACATTTTTAGTAGTAATAATGACCAGTTACTTAATCATATTTTAATTTTCATTTATAATGCTTGTATTAAAAATATGTTTAAGTAAAAATACTTACTTCCAATTAGGAAAAATCATACAAAATTCAATAACATCCATTTTATCTGGTAAAATAAAAAAATATCATTGTCAAAATTTACATACTAATCAGTGCAATATCATATAAAAATTTACACAACATATGTTCAATAAATTCAAGAAAAATATAATAAAATCAGTAATAGGGAGAATCAAATTGTTGAAATTAAAATATTTGAAAAAATAGAAGTACAATCAGAGACACCTATCATAATCTGAGTAAGTTCTACAAAAATATTTTCTTCTTCAATAAGGCACAAAACTAAAATTTAGATTTTTCATTATAAAAAAATTATTTTAAAAAAAATTGGTTATCAATGTATCTTTATCCCAGAATCATCAACAAGACAAATAGGATTCTAGAGGTAGCTTCTACAAATTCAAGTGATGACTCTCGCCACATAGCACATTGTCACATATATGGCTCAAGATGGCTCCTATGACATAGCACTTTTCATGTATGACACTTTCTTCCCATCTTCTCGTTGGTGTATTGCTTTAGTACTATTTGTAATAACCCAAACTCTTAATTATTATGATATTATCTGCTTTTGCCTAAAGGCCTGATAATTTTATCATGTTGGTGAAACTTCCTAGGAGGTCACTTATCCCAAGATTTCTCCGAGATGAGTATGCTTAAATATAGAGTTTCTTAATAAAATTTTATCATTACACCAAAAGGCACCTTGATGTTTAAGAGTTTAGTTTCTTTTTATTTAAGGGATTTCAAATATTTATTATTAATGTATTATTTTAGTACTCCTACCACTAGTATGTTACTATTACTGATATAAAAACTACTATTATTCAATACTACTGATTCACTATACTGATACTAAGCATGTGACATGTTCAGTGTGTAATTTACTGATTTGATATTGATATATAATACCTTGATAATATGTGTATACTCCTATATGATTTTACTTCATTGATATAATTTCAACTATCTTTATTTATGCTTTGGTTTTATTGTTTTATATAATTCATCTATTGACTAGTATTACTGATATGATGACTACTTTAGTGAATCAACATTCATACTACTTTACTGATTTCTCCATTATATTACTTTACTTTCTTTTGTATCACATCGCTTTATTGGATGTAAACTTTACAGCTACTGCATATGCATTTTATTATTATTGTATTAATTTATGATTATATTAATGCTACATTTCTGACTTAATTACTGATATACATATTGCTCATTTATCATGTTTTGAGTTCAGTTGTAGGATTTGATTATTTTCTAGGCTCATGTGCTCATTATACGTGATTAAATAATTTCAGGTCATGGTAAAAGATCAAATATGTGAGATTGATCATATTAGGATTTTCTAGGTTTACTATTAGTTCTTTTCTTTGTATTTTAGCTATTTTTTATACTCAAGAAAGAATAGTTGTGATATGATTATATAGATCATAAGTATAGTATATAATATTTGAGAAAATGAATACATATGTATATCTTAATAATTAGAACAAAATTTTTATAATTGCTTGTATTTTTATTGATAAAAGAATTAATATCTCTCGATATCATATATTAATAGATTAAAGAATAATTCTTCTAAATTAGAATATGGCGCGTCACACAAGCACACAACTTTCACTCTACTTGTAGTAATTTTTTCTCTCAATGATTTAGGTCTCCCTTTACTTGGATTTATATCTAAACACCTTTAAAGATTCTCCATTTACCTTCATGTTAACCTCTTAATTAAGTACTAACCCTAGAATATCCTCAAAGTTCAACTTTGAACTACCTAAAGAATTACTCAAAACAATGACCAACCCATCTCAGTTATATGATAAAGAAGATAACAACAACAATGCTTTCACCTCATCATCAAACTTGATGTCAACTGAATACAACAAACTCATCACAATATTCAAATTATGCAAGTCCTATTCCATTTAAGTGTTGTCTAACACTTTGTTTGAGGTCAATGACTTTTCATACATCTTAGTCAATGCAATCATGAGTAGGGGTATAAATGAGTCAAGTTGAGTCGAGTAGTGGCCTTATCGAGCTCTCCTGGTCAATCAAAAAGTTAGCTCTAACTCGAGCATGAGCTCCGAGTCGAGCTCAAAAAGCAAGCTTGAAATCAAGCTCGTCCATTTTTTGGCAATTCCTTCTAACAACAAATACAACTTTTGATGAAGCGGATCTTCAATTTGCATCTTCTAGAATACAAAATTGGAAGAGTTGAACTTCCCGATCTTATATCTTACTTTGTCATCCATTACTCCCACTCGAACTCTAGAAAGTGACTTTAATACCAACTGTTGGGACAAGCAAAACATACAGCAAAATCAAACAAGAAAGAAAAAAAATGTGTTGGAAATAAAGAATATTGGGATTTAACATTGAAAAACCTAAAATTGGAAAAAATAAAAATAAAACTATGAAGCCCCATAAAACTAAGAAATTCACTACAAAAATATAGAAGAAATAATACAAATCTCTCTTCTTTCTCACTTTCTTCTTATCTCTCTTTACCCTTGTACCATTCTCATTCAAGAACAAACAATAAGAAACCAAAGGAGCAATCCTTAATGATAAATGAGAAAGAAACGTGTCCATCATTCCTCGCACCGTCGTAGCGCCAACTTTGAAGATAGCATTGCTCAGTGTTGTAATTTTAGTTTGTCTGTCAGCATCTAGATCTGGGGAGCAGAAGTGCCCATTGGCTGCGTCGCTACCCTGGGGATGGGAGTATTGCAACGCTCTGCTCTTTGTAAATTTTTCAAGCAAACTAAATAGCGCCATGACACTCAAGGACATGGCACCATAGTGTTGTACTTTACGTCGAAACCTAAGTAAGGGAGGACCAATTAGAACCCCCAATGAGCTTAACACACTGAATTGAGATCAGAGACAATAGTATACCTTGATTGATCAACACAATCAGATTTTTCACAGAACTAACATGACAATGATTGAGCGTTCCTTAGTGGTAGAAATTTGTTGATGTCATCATTGTTGTGCTCAACGTAGTTATTAATACCCTTGCCAATGAGGCCAAGTTGACCCTTTCACACTCGTTAAAGAACAGACTGGAGTTACAATAGGTCAAGAATAAAAGAATTTCTTTTGAATTTTTTCTTATTTTTATGGAAAAATATAAGTTAATCTAAAATTTTAATCATTAATTTTGAAAATAACAAATTATTACGTAAGATTAACTATGAAATAATTACTACTATATATGAAAAGTTAATTTAAATTAATGGCTTCATCTTTTCAGTTGCAAGCTTGTCTTTTTTTTTTTTTTTTTTTTTTGCAAGCTTGTCTTTTTTTTTTTTTTTCATTTTTTTTTTTAACAAAAAATTAGTATGCAGATAAACAAGCTAAAGATACAAAGCAAATAAAAAAATAAATGGCATCCAAATATTACCCTATATAAAATCAATTTATCAGATATGAAAAAAAAAATAATTTTTTCTTCAAAAAAGAACAAGTTTAAATGTCATTTCATAACACAAATAAATGATCTTATAATTAAAATTTTATTTCATATTTGCTAAGATTCAGTTAATTCGGCAACACATTTAATAAATAACTTGGATACAAAATAAAAATTAATAGCCCAACAAGATGTTGCTATAGATAAAAATAAGAAACCCTTCACGAGTCTAGTTGCAAAAAGTCCCTTACGCTGAATGAGATTGGAATAAAATAGTTCATTATGGAGCTATTTGATTGCCTTTATTTATAATGTACTATAAAATAAATACAAAGTAAAAATCTAAAGCATTTGAAGCTCTTTAGATAGTATATTTGGGTTGCATTTAAAACTCACTAAAATCAAATACACAAGGTTCAAACCCAAAAATTTTTAATTGATAGCCTAAGCTCCCAACCAACAGACCAAGGTGAGCTGTGTGGCTCTTCTTCTCTCACACTAGCTTGGCCCATGCCCACCATTCTCTCTCACGAAACACAGACTTTCTTCATCGTTCACACTCACAAAATCTGAGTAGATAATTGGGGACTCTCTTCATCGTTCTTTCTCATGAAGTCCAGGCAAAAAAATTTGAAGCCTACTCCAACAACGCTTTAGTGATCAAGTTCATTCTTCATTTTGCCATATGCGTGTGTAGGTAGTTTTTTATGTCCCATTTCGTTCATTGTTTTATGGTGAGTGACATCTCATTGAATAAAAAAAAACATGATGAGGCGGAGAAATTACTTTGTATGAACTTGGACGGAAAGAATCGATCATATATGTTAGTAGTATGTACATTCACAAAATTGACGATTCTTTCTATCCCTACTCATAGAATAATTTCTCCATTAGGTGAGAAATATTTCTTAATTACTAAGCTGCAGCAAGGTTAGGCACTCAATGTTTCATACAAAAAAAAACACACACACAAGTGGAACAACGCACGGTGCTCCGAAAGCCTCTTATGCTGCCATGCTCGATACCGGCAACTTCGTTCTTGTGGCTTCTAATAGCTCCGTTCCCGGTTCTAGCTATTGATACTGGTTGACGGAAACCTTGTCTTCTATCAGAATGTTGTTCCCACCGGTACCTCGTACAGTCCCTAAAAGGAATTTTTGTTAGGTCTGAACACCTGACGTAGCTCTATATCCGGAGGCCAATAACATGTTGCCACGTGCTCTTATTATTTACCACGTGGTCCGATGAACTGGAACGGACCGAAACCCAAAATTACTATGTATTAGCTGATTTGTACAGAGCAGAGTATTGTTAGGTATTTCTCGATAACTAGAAATACCTAGCAATACCGAGCAATACCCCAGTTTTGCTAGGTATTGCTCAGTATTACTACGTAATTCTCTATATTACTCGGTATTGGTCTTGACAGAGTGGTATTTCTCATTATTGACAAGCAATACCTAGCAATAGATAGAAATACACGAACCTAGAAATACCGGGTTCCGATTCGGGTCGGATCGTCGGGCCGTGCGGTAAAGATTAAGAGCACGTTGTGACATGTTATTGACGCCCGGATGTAGAGCTATGTCAAGTGTCCGGACCTAATAATTATTCGGAGGCCGCCAATTCCTTGTGGCACAAATTCCCAGTAAGGGTCTTTCTCATATCTTATCACTAGCCTTTTTCTAGTTTTTTTTTTTTTTGAAAATTTCGATCAAGCATAATCCTAAAGCTAATATTTTTGTGGCATAATTTTAAGAGAGGCCTGCCGTTTGAATCCACTCAAATAGAAGAGATTATTCTGTGCGGCATTTATATGCGTCTTGATTCAAATTCGGATGCGCCAAATCATCGATTACACTATGTGATGTGGCACATTTGGATTCGACTCTGGAGGCATCTGAACACCGCACAGAATTATTTTTCCACAAATAGTAGAGAACAAAAAATATTATTTTTGTGGTTTATAAATTAAAATTTTTAAATATTCCTTTAAATTTTTTCAATTAATACTTCATATTGTAATTTTTTTACATAAAAAAAAATAAACTATTGAGACGTTGAATGAGTTTAGAGCTAAAAACAAAAAGTTGAATGAGCAAACTAGTTGTCTTTAATATATTCATTAAATAATTTGACGATAATTTTTTTGGTTAAGGTAATGACAATGACAAACTAATTTTTTTTCCAATGATAAAATTAAACTGTATTATACATTTAATCTCTCTGTTCTAAATGTTCAAAGTTCATACTTGAATAGGAATGACTTTGTATGCCTTATAATATATATAAATGGGAATATTTCAATATTATTTTTTTGAAAAAATATGATTGAATATTATTTATCTTTTTTTTTTTACCCACTTGGCTGCTCCTATAACATGTCGCAACCTTTAGATTTGATTCCTATGAGTTCTAGGTATAGGATTTCTGAGTCAACATCTGCATTTGCATCTCATCTGCATGAACTGCATAAGGAAATTGCACAAAACATTGAATAGAGAAACAAAGATTGCAAGTTATATGCTGATTTAAAATGATGATTTAAAACTATTAAGGTTGGTGACTCCGTGATGGTACGGATCCATCCGGAACGGTTCCCACAAGGAACCGTTAAGAAGCTACATGCCAAGAGTATTGGGCCATTTAAAATATTAAAGAAAATCAATGACAATGCATATGTAGTAGATCTCCCAGAGAATTTCAAAATTAACCTGACTTTTAAGATTGAAGATCTAGTTGCTTACAAAGGACCTGATTTCAATCCACCCAACCCACTCTTGCAATAGCCCGACATAACCCCACCATTGGAAAACCCAAATTTGCCTCTCCTTCCTACCATTCCCAAATTACCCATGGCTGATAAAGTGGACACAATTTTAAGTGATGACATTATCTCTTCAAAGGAAGGTGGAAGAAGAAGGTACTTGATCAGGTGGAGAGGAAAACCTGAATCGGAGGACACGTGGATAGATCGCGAGGAGCTGCAGCGGATAGACCCAGATGCTTTGGAGCTTTACGAGAGAGAC
Source organism: Dendrobium catenatum (assembly GCF_001605985.2). Classification (NCBI taxonomy): domain Eukaryota; kingdom Viridiplantae; phylum Streptophyta; class Magnoliopsida; order Asparagales; family Orchidaceae; genus Dendrobium; species Dendrobium catenatum. Next base: position 8,660,829 of record NW_021318693.1, read on the forward strand.
TCTTACTCGACGGAGTCGAGTTTTCTCCCACCCCAGGAGAATGATGGGGACATCAGTTAGAAAGTCTACCGTCGATGTGGCCTAGATCAACGACCACGATTTATCCGATGTACTTTTAATTTTATTATTGTTTTCCTTAGTGATGTATTTTTATTTCATCCTTTTCCCTTATTTACCCTTGGTTGAGGGAGTGAGTCATGTAGCCCCTTGAGGGTATTTGAGTCCTCTTGTTTTGTGTTGTTGTATGAGGCTATTTAAAGCCTCCATCTTGTTCTTTTGAGGTTAATGACTGATATTAAGAAATTTTCCTGCGTTTGTCTTCTTGAAGCTTTTGTGAGAGCTTGAGAGAGAGTTTGAGAGCTTGGTGGAGCCTATGAGAGGCCACCCGTCATATCCAACAGTCACACCAGTGGCTCTTGGTTATCCTCTTTCCTTCTTTCCCTTCTACCCAACGTCCACCGCCGGTCATCCCCCACTTCCAACCACCACCTCATAACCTCACCCATCAAAGATCAACCTCACTATATCCACAAAATTGAGCCTTCACCATCATCCTGCCGGCCCTCCCCTTAGTCTCCGGCCTCCCCTTCATCCACCACCATTCCCTCCGTCAATCACCGGCCCCTTTTTGTCCTCCCCACGAATTTTCAAATTTTGAAATTCAAAGTGGAAGTTTTCAAATTTGCTAGACGCCAAATCAGGAAAGTTTCAATGAGGATATCAAATTTTAAATTTGAATTTGACCGGATTTGAAATTTTCATCATTAATTAGTTGGAGCAGATTAGGAAATGCATAATTCCTTTTCCCCTAACCCCCACTCCCTCTCTCCATGTCTCCGGCCCCCTTAGTGGGCCCCTCTCCTTTAATACTCCATTAAGGGACTTGATTGCATGCTATTTAAAATTCAAAATCAAATTATTTTCCCTCCATTCTTACTCAAATCTGTGAATAATTTTAGATTTGGTAATTAAAACATTTTCACTTCGCCTCAACCTAGTTCCTTCCTAACCCTAGCATTTCCCCCCCTTACAAGCCGCCAGCCTCACTCCCCTCCATTAACCACTCTCTCTCTCTCTCTCCCTCTCTCAATGTGTTCTCTCCTTCGTTTATTTGAGATGTATGATCGATCTGAAGTTTGATTCCGGTTTTGCGTACGCAACTAAGTTTTTGTGGATCTTTTCAAATTGTCGTTCATCGACATGAGTCCATGCATCGACGGATCCATAGAAAGTCTATTGATCACGTGACATGCAATTTTATCAAGCCTTCGAAGGATAAGCTATTGGAAGGTACGTGGTGAATCAAGATGTTTCTCCGAGGAGGTGATCTTCTTCCTTGACTCATTTACTTTCAATGCTTTAATTTCATTAAATGTTTTGATTTTGTTTAGTCTCTTGCGTAGCTTAGCCTAAACGGAAGTAACCACTTATTAGTTTCTTTTTGTTGTTTTAGTTGCTAATAACAAAAATCTAAAATTATTCTTTAACTATTTTGTGCAAGTTTCCTATTTCGCATATAGTCCTGCATCAGATATGGGCTTAAGGCTGATCCTCGATGTAATCTAACTGAAATAGGAAAATACTTAGTCAAATCACCTTATGTTTGAACACAAGTAACAGCTTCTGCATACATATCCTTAATGATTTGAATATAAGAATTATTAACACATTTCTTAGAACTCTCCATAGCACTTCTTGGAACTTTATCATATGCTTTCTTTAAATCAATAAAAATCATATGTAGATCCTCCTTATTCTCTCTATACTTCTCCATCAAACCTCTCAATAAATGTATAGCTTCCACAGAAAACCTACTTGGCATGAATCCAAATTGATTTTGAGAAATATTAGTGTCACGTCGCAACCTATGCTCTATAACTCTCTCCCATAATTTTAAAGTATGACACATTAACTTAATTCCTCTATAATTTGCACAATCTTGTGCATCACCTTTATTCTTAAAAAAAGGAATCAACGCACTCATTCTCCACTCATCTGGCCTCTTTTTAGTCTTCAAAATAATATTAAAAAATTTAGAAAACTAAGAAATTCCTTCATCTCCTAAACATTTCCACACTTCTATTTTAATATCACCATGTTCAACAGCTTTTTCACAGTTCATTTTCTTTAAACCCTCTTTAACTTCAGTTTTACGAATACGCTGATTTTTTTTTTTTCATTTAGGATGCTAAGGTCACTAAAGTCAATTGCATTCTCATAATTTTCATTTAAAAGTTTAGTAAAATATCTTATCCACCTTTGTTAATATCCTCTTCTAATAAAAGCACTTTTTTATCTTCATCCTTAATACACTTCACTTAAACTAAATCCTTACTACTCCTATCTCTTTGTTTAGTTAACTTATACATATATCTTTCGCACTCGTTATTATCTAATATATTATATAACTCATTAAAAGCTAAAATCTTTGCAATATAATTACTATTAATATAAAAAAAGTTACAGATATAAACACATAACTCCATTCACTGTACTCCCCAAATTACAAGCTTATTGCATGAATAAGGTAGGATATACATAATACTTGAAGTTTGCATCCTGCTATTGGAGGCTCAGTTTTATCGTGTTGGGGATTTTGATTTATATAAGTTATTGTTTACTAATGTAGTGGACCCAGGTTGGGCCACCAAATTTCATTCCCTTATGTGTTATTGAATATCACCTTGACAATAAAGCATATTAAAGACAAACTTGAACTCAAGCATACATTTAACCAATCTCTACATAAAAAAAGCTATTAAACCAAAAAAAGATCATAATGTATAAAAGCTTATCTCAACCACCATATAAATTCTTTAATCTATGTCAACATATAAAGGAACAACTACAAAACTTCTAACATTTAAAAATTTTTGTCTAGGTAGGATACATTGTAGCATAACAATTTCAAGATGATATTTAAGACCTAATATGTTTACATAAAGAAGTTGACCAAATTTCATACAAACTGAATCTAAGGCTGCCTAATGGCAAAGAAAAATAAAATAAAATAAAATAAAATAAATTTTAATCATCATTAATTATTAAAAAAAACATTGCATTGATCGGATAAGATGAAATTTAACCAAATACATTCAATTTCATTGACAGTATTCTTATCCAAACAGCAATACCATTTAGAAAACCAAATAATAACTTCACCAAAGGTAAGGAAAAGACTCAAAAACAAAGTTTTCTCCTGCATATTACAATCAACTTAAAAGCTTAGACACTTTATCCTTACTATAAATGATTATAAAATCTCAGTTTAAATGGAATTTTATTATTCCCTTTCGCAAAGATCGTCACCTAATGGCAACATCAAAGAAAAACATTGGCGTGGAGGGATAAAGTGAGAGATCATCTTGATCATTTCCTCATGGATGCCGATTTGGGAATAGGATTGGAATAGGCGTGATCGAGCTCTTCCCACTTGGTAGAAGATGCCCACTCGATTTGCAACTGGTGCGCTTGAGATGAGGAAGAGTATGAAGAAATGTTATCATACAAAATCTGAAAGGAGCAGTGGAGACCGCCAGCGCCCCTCCTCCGCCGATACCGTGGCTCCCTTTCCAGTCCCTGCGGTGCGTATCCATTACCAAGGTAGTCTGGGAAACTCGAATGGATCGTAGGTACAAGGAAGGACGACGAGATGGATTGTCTTCTACCACAGAAAACCTTCCAGGAAAAGAATAACGAGGGTTTTTGGATTTTTGCAAAGCATAGAGCGGGCGTGGGTTTTGGTGCGAATGGATGTGTAATATTTTGAATAAATTTAATAAGAAGCCATATGATGGAACATTATGATAATAAATATGAAAATATAAATATATTGATAAATTTATTATTGCATAGATATTATTTTAAAAATAAATCATTTCACTTATAAATTTGTTATTATTAATGTAATCAAAATATTTGGAATAAAAAAATTCTTTGTAAATTTAATAAATCAATATGCATTTAATATTGTTTAAAATGAGTTATTTTTATGTAATAGCAATCAAAATGAGTTATTTCTCTATTTAATAAACAAAATATAAAATTTAACTTAAATAATATTTATATTTACAAATATTAATCATCTATAATTAGTGCATAATTTTACTAATTATTTATAAATAATATTTAATATGTTAGAAATGATGAGCTAATTTCACTTTTCATTATAGTTTACAATTTAGATTTGTTGAAAATATATCAATTATTAAGATGAGTGAGAGAATATAAGATTTTACTAAGACTTCATTTGAGATGGCTTTCTTTCTTATTGAGAAGTAATAATAAAGCCGTCCTAAATGAAACCTACAACTTCATTTACTACAAAGAAGTTGAAAGAGAAGAAATGAAAAAGAAATTGAAATGAAAATTATCTTCACTCACTTATTTGGTTGATAGTAATTTGATGAAAAATATTTTTCTTTCTTATTTCATTGATGAAATATTGATTTTTTATTTTTGATGAGAAGACTTGTGAGTTAGAACAATAATTGAATATTATTTTTTATGAGAATTTGGTGGATACAAAGCTTTCAAAATCATTAATCCATTATTACATAATTTTATTAGAAATCTTTCAAATGAATTTCCAAGTACCTATTAACATTAATATTGGCAATAAAATGTAGATATTAAACAAAAAAACATACGAGGATGACATAGGAGAGTGATCTATCAATTTGATGGACCCAATAGTGGCCCTTGAGTGGCACACCAAGTGGTATGGATCGACAAATCGCCCCAAACCACACATGAGGAGATAGTTTGGGATGATGACTAACACTTTTATTATTGATTCAATATTTATGTTTGTAAAGCCGATATAAAAAAATTATAATAAATTCTTCAAAAATTAAATCAATAAAACCAATGAATTATTTATTTCATGTGTCAAATTGTGGAAGATCAAAGAAAAATTATTAGTTTCAAACTCTTAACAAAGTTCTATGTCTGGACTCAAACAAAATGTCGCCACGTGAAAGCTCGATGACTCGATTACCAACTCGATCAAAACTTTATATTTAGCATGAGCTTTCCAACTTACCGTGCGACCAGACGATCCGACCCAGACCACACAAAAATTGAAAAGAATGATGCCAAAATCTAGGATTTGTGATTTTGGCAGACTATTTTTGCCACCTGAGGCATGATTTCTTCTCAGAAGAGAGCTGAGAAAGAAAAAGAGAGGAAGAGGCTATGAAGATGGAAACTTGTTTGGAGGGCATCAAATCTTGCGAGGAGATGGAAGGAGTTATGATCTTCCATATTCTTATGATAATGAGGCAGGTTGGGCAAGGAGGCTCTAGGCACGAGATCTATGGCATGTTGGATATCCCACAAAAGGGGAAGTTGGTTGGGCAGGTCTTCAGGGAAAAAAATAGCAAAAGTATCAAGGAGGGGTTAGACTTCTTCCGGGATAGATTCCTCTGTTTGCACAGTTGCTTCCTGGGATACTAATTCATATATGGGTGATCCTTGAACCAGTTCAACGTTGACTTCTTTTATAGTTAAGAGATTTAAGCCTTTATTAGGTTTAATGAAAGTGAGCTTAACTTCCTCTTTAGATGATTTGGGTTGGGAAGGTAAAAGTTTGATCTTCTTACCATTATGTTCAAATACACATGTGTTTGACCTCCCATAAATATGGACATCGTTGTCAAATAACCATGGCTGGCCAAGGATAATTTGACCCACATCCATAGTTAAAATGTCGCACCAAATCTACTCCTTGTATCCTACAATTTCTATGGGAAAAAGACTTCTATCCTTAACATCTAGGGCAGTTGAATTGATCCAGACCACCTTATAAGGGTTCTGGTGGTGGTGGTGGGGGGGTCATTTTCAGGTTAAGTTTGGAAATCATAGTGCAAGAGACAACGTTAATACTGCTTCCACTGTCAATAATAACCTTGCAATTATTGTCACTAATCTTGGTGAAGGTGTGGAAGATAGAAGTTTTGTGTCATTCATCAATCGGTTTAGGCTATAATAAAGCACACCCAACAACTTGAAGTTCTACGTGATCCATCTTTTGCAGACAGTGCATTACAGTGGTTTCCTCGTCATAAAACGAATCTTCATTATCTTCAATGTGATGAACTAATTTGATGTTAGGTTCTTCCTCGTCATCGATAAATTACTCAATTATGGTGACTTTATAAGGGCTAGAAGATTATGAGATAATGTGTTCATACCCATGACACCTAAAATACTTTGTTCCAGAATTGACGTGCACTGGGTCGACCATTTATATAGGACTAGAAAGTTTTTTTTGAGGCTGGATAGAGGAAGTTTTGAAAGGAGGTGAATGAGACTCTTGGTTCTTAGAATGAGTCCTAGACACTCTAAAATCAAGAACAAGTTGTAGGCTGCTTCCAAAGTAGTAAAAACCCCTCTAACGAAACGTTCGTTACGAAGTTCTTCCCTAAGGCTAACTCTAAACATCGATAGGATTTGGGCAGGTGTAGTGGTCGCTTCGCCACTTCAACAAATCATGTAATCATAGAAAGTAGAGATGTAGTCTTTCACAGGTTTAGATGAGCAACTTAAAAAAAGGTTAAGATGTTCAACTGATATAATTTTGTTCACTCATAAGGAATTTACTGCTTCATGCAATTTCACTTTACCATTTTTCATAGAGAAAGGTTGCAAGCTTCACCTTCATGCACAAAAAATAGAATAAATTGAAGACCCTCAAACTCATAAAGTGGTGGCCAACCATTATAAAAAAATAGACTATTAACCTCAAACTCATAAGAAAAAATGCATGATTCCCCTTCTATGAAAAGAAATAAAATGTAGCTAAGCTCTTAAATTGATAAAAGCCTATTTTGTTGCAATTGGGACATGTTTATTATTATTATTATATATATATATATAATATTATATTAATATATACAAGCATGTAACTTAATCTTTTTTTTAAGAGAATGGAAGTTCTTATACTCAAGGCATCTAAAAATCCTTCACTTACTTTCTGAATAAAGATTTTAAAACATATCATACACCCTTTTAATGTTCCAATACCAAATCTTATTAAGTTGAAATCAACTTAAAATCCCAATCTTTCAAAAGGTGGATATCTAACATAAGGATACGATCTTGGTTCTTCCAAAACAGAAAAATCTAATCAGATGGAGATGTGAGACCTGCATGCTTTATGGTGCAAAATGTTTGAAATTAAAAGAATGAATAAAATTAAGTAAAGTGTTGTAGAAACTAAGGAAAAGCTTTATTAACCATCGGAATTTCCTGCGGACAAATATAGACGCCGGAAATTGCGGCGCAACTGCTGAAAAAAGATTCACTAAACTTTCCATTGGCCTGGCCGCCACTATATTACCGGCGGCTAATACGCTAGTTATGCGCCAATTTTATAACTTAATCGGTGCATAGTCCGGCGATAATTACCGGCTGATATACCATCGTATTTGGGGTTGGCTTAACTAAAACATGATGAAATAATACTAGCAAAAGTTCCACTGGTTTACGTTCCGTCAGATATTCCCCCGAAAAAATGATGGTAATTAGCTAATGTCAGGCGAGCCCCTAGAGCTGCCTTCTCATTTCTCTATTTTTGCTTTGTTCAAATCCGCTCCTCCAACTTCATTCCTCCTCCGTTCCTCCACTTCGATGCTATTTGACTTTGCTCCTTCGATCGATCCATCGTTCCATTTTGCTCCTTCGACATTGTTCGTCTTCATTGTTCGATTTCACTCCTTCGACGCTGTTCGACTTCGCTCCTTCATCGCGGTATGAAATGCTCCTTCGACGGTGTTCGACTTTGCTCCTTCATCGACGTTCGACTTGCTCCTTGGTCTCTGTTCGACTTCGCTCCTTCAAAGCCGTTCAACTTCGCTCCTCCGACTTGCTCCTTCGGGTAACTTTCTCCCTTTTGCTTATACTCACACATCTAAAATCCTTCACTTACTTCTTTGAATAACTAAGATTTAAAACATTTCATCATCCCTTTTATGTTCCCAATACCAAATCTTATTTAATTGAAATCCACTTAAAATCCCAATCTTTCAAACAAGTGGACAAATAATATAAGGATACGATCCCTTGTTCTTCCAAAATAAAGAAAAAAATTCTATAAGATGGCGGTGAGACATGCAATGCTTTATGGTGCAAAACGTTTGAAATTAAAAGAATGGTATAAAATTAAAGTGTTGTAGACACTACAGGAAAATGCCCTATTAACGTTGGAATTTTCCAGCGGACAATATACGCCGGAAATTGCGATGCAACTACCGGCGGAAATATTCGCTGGAAACTTTCTGGCGGCCTGGCCGCCACTACATTACCGCAAGCTAATTTAATAGTTTTGTGCCAATTTTATAACTTAACCGACGATAATTACTAGCAGATATACCGACGTAATTAGCGTCGGCTTAACTAAAACACAACGAAATAATACCGGCAAAAGTTCCGCTGGTTTACGTTCCATCGGATATTCTACCAAAAAAATGCTGGTAATTAGCTAATATTGGGCAAGCCCCTAGGGCTGCCATCTCATTTCTCTATTTGTGCTTTGTTCGAATCCTCTCCTCCTCCTTCGTTCCTCCTTCGTTCCTCCCCTTCGACTCTGTTCGACTTCGCTCCTTCGATCAATCCACTGTTCCAATTTGCTCCTTCTACACTGTTCAACTTTGCTGTTTGACTTCACTCCTTCGACGTTGTTCGACTTCGCTCATTCGTCGTGGTTTGACATGCTCCTTCGATAGTGTTCGACTTGCTCCTTGGTCGTTGTTCGACTTCGCTCCTTCAAAGCCGTTCTACTTCGCTCCTACGACTTTCTCCTTCAGGTAACTTTCTCTTTTTCGCACAGTTTGACTTCGCTACTTCGATGACCAAGCTTCCACATTAACACTTGCTCGTTTTCTATATAGGTAACTTGTTCAACTTCGCTCCTTTGACGACCTTCCCTTCATATTGGATCTTCAGTTACGACATTTTAACGAGACTTGCTTGCTGTGTAGGTAACTTTATTTATCTTATAAATGAAATGATCATATACGTGAAATTGTTGGAGTAGCTCCAGTGGAAGATAAGATTAGAGAGAGTCACCTTAGATGATTTGGTCACATTAAACAAAGGCCTTCCGATGACCCCGATTAGGAAAGTTGAGTTATTAGATTTGACTTATGTTAAAAAAGGTAGAGGTAGACCTAAAAAGATCCTTGGTTAGAAAATATTAGAAATGATCTTTCTTTATTATATTTAAATGAGAATTTGATTTTTAACCGGACACAATGGCAAAAAAGGACTCATGTAGCCGACCCGACATAGTGGGGCAAAGGCTTGATGTTGTTGTTGTCGTTGTTGATGTGTTGGAATTAGCTAGTGATATGCATAATATGTGGGAATTAGCTAGTGATATGCATAATTATGATCTCAGATGGGGTGATCTCGGTAGTTTGGTAAAGATAGTTAGATCATAGAGGGAAGGAAAGATGAGGGAATTGAGATTTGAGTACAAATTTTTTTTTTAAATCCCTCTTTTTAAATAGAACTAAATCGTACAAAATGATCGCGTTCAATCCAATTCATTCAAAAGGTTTGTCTTACCATATTGTATGATTAAAATTATGCTAGTTGATTAGAGACATGTCCATCCCGAGGCGAGATCCCAGTTGATTGTTACCCTTTTCATTGATGAAATTTGGCATTTTTAATTAAATGCATAACTTAAAACTATTGAAGCATCATAGTAACATTTGTTCCAATAAATTATGTAATATATCCAAATTATATGTAGGTCATATTATGGATATCAAAACTCAATGAAGTTGGATATATAATTGATTGGCGCAAGGATGAAAGACATTAAAGAATGAGTTCATTAGAGGGGTGAATATTTTTATTCAGGAAGCTTCTCCCAGTTTCATCTCAGATATAAAGTTTCGTTTCCCATGTTCTAAACATAAAAACTAGGTGCACCTAAGCCAAGATGACATAAATATTGATCTATATCGTCGAGGCATCATGCCAAAATATTAATATTGGACTTAACATGGTGAGTATGAACCACATTTTGATTCCCGATGCTGCCCATCGACAAGTGCTACAATAGATGAGGAATAATATATCATACCTAATCTTGAGGACTTAATTCATGATGCAAGTGGAGAACAATTTGAAATATATATAGAAGAGTCACCTAATAAAGAAGCATAAAATTTTTATGATTTGTTGCATGTTTCCCAAAAACCAATATGGAATGGGTCCACCACTCACTCAGAGTTATCCATTGCTATTAAGATGTTAAGTATCAGGCCGAAATAAATGTCCCCCGTGATTGTTTTAATCAATTCAGTAGACTACTAAAAGAATCCAATCCAGCAAATAACATAATTCCTAAATATTTATATCGGACAAAGAAGTTGGTTTTCAAGCTTGGTTTACTATGCATAAAGATAGATTGTTGTGTCAATGGATGTATGTTATTTTATAAAGATTTTCAATCAGATATTGCATGTCATTATTGCAACACACCAAGATTTAAACCAAAATCTATCACAAAAAGAAAGCTGAAGGAAGTACCAGCCAACAGGTTATTTTACTTACCCATAATTTCAAGACTGCAACAGTTATATGCATAAATGAGATCTGCTGAACATATGAGATGACATAAAGAACATATCTCACAAGAAGGTTTTATTATACATCCATCAGACGCAGATACCTGGAAACACTTTAATTGTACAAATCCCACCTTCGACTCAGAATCAAGAAATGTAATTTAGTTTTATGCGCAGATGGTTTAACTCCATTTAGTTAGTCTGTTTCACCTTACTCATGCTGGCCCATCATACTCACACCATACAATCTTCCACCAAAGTTGTGCATGACTACACCTTATATATTTCTGACGCTTATCATTCTAGGGCCATATAATCAAAAAAAAAAAGATTGATGTATTCTTACAACCATTAATTGATGATTTAAAATTATTATGGGAAGAGAGAATAAGTATATATGACATCTACACCAAACAGAACTTCATTATGATGGCAACATTACTTTGGACAATTGGTGATTTTCTCGCATACGGTATACTCTAAGGTTGGAACACTTCTAGAAAATTACTTGTCCACTTTGTATAGAATATACAAAGTCATCACTTTAAAGCACGGAGGGAAGAACACTTGGTTCGACTGTCCTCGGATGTTCTTACCTACAGATCATCCTTTCACGTGAAACAAGGATAGTTTTGTCAAAAATAAAATGGTTATGTCGCTGCCTCTTGGATTTACTAGTGAAGAAATATTTAAAAGAGTAAGATCAATGCCCACAATAGTGAATTCTCCAACATTAGCTGATTAAAAATTACTAAGGTATGGTGTCAACCACAATTGAATTAAGAAAAGTATTTTTTGGTCATTACCATATTGGATGACAAACTTGATCAGACATAACTTAGATGTGATGTATATAAAGAAAAATGTTTTTGATAATATATTCAATACGGTCATGTACATCAAAAATAAATCCAAAGACAACATAAAAGCAAGGATGGAGTTAAAGGAGATTTGTAGGAGGAAAACATTAGAATTGAGGGATGCTGGAAATGGAAGATTTTTAAAAGCAAAAGCTCCATTCACCTTGATTTTAAATCAGAGGCGATCTGTTTGTGAATGGGTGAAGAGTTTACGGTTACTTGATGGTTATTCTTCAAATCTAAGCAGATGTGTTGACGTTAGAACTGGGAGATTGTTTGGTATGAAGAGTCATGACTGCAATATCTTTATGCAATGTCTAATATCAATTGCCTTTAGTTATCTGTAGGATCAAATTTTAAAGCCCTTAATCAAGCTTAGTATCTTCTTCAAAGATTTATGCTCTTCAAAGCTAAATACAGAGTCTCTAATTCTTATGGAGTAGTATATCCCTTTTATTCTGTGTACACTTGAGAAGATATTTCTCCAGGCTTCTTTGACTCAATGGAGCATCTGCCCGTGCATTTTTCATATGAAACTAGAGTCGGTGGACCTGTTTAGTATAGATGGATGTATCCTTTTGACAGGTATTTAAATAAACTTAAGAAGACTGTCAAGAAAAAAGCACATCCTAAAGGCTCAATATGCAAAACATATTTAATGTACGAGATAACCCAATTTTGTTCGTATTACTTTGAAACAACGTCACAATCAAGTTATAGCACTGCACCTAAAAATGTGGGTCATTCCTCAAATTTATTTGTATTCAACGGCAGTGGTGAACCCTTAGGTGCTAGTACCATGCGCTATTTGACTGATAAGGAGATGTGAGAATCCACTTTATATGTCTTGCTTAACTGTGATGAAGTTGAGACATATCTCGAGTAAGTATGAATAAGCTTTCTCATAAATTTGTTACTCATACTTAAATTCAATCTAAACCTTAATGTTTACAGGAGTTACATTGATGGATTGAATACAACAGAAGAAGTAAAAGTCCAAAAGATAGTGGAAATAGAATTCCAAATTTGGTTTAAAAATATGGTACATAAAATGGTTATTCATCTTAATTAATATGTCTTTAATTACATATTAAACATGCTACTAACATATTTTATGTCTAACTATAAGTCTACAATCAATGAAGTAATTTGCAATATCATGGGTTAGCTGATCTAGCTTGGGGACCTAATAAAGCTGTGAAGTGTTATCAATTTTTTTTAATTAATGGTTACAAATTCCAAACAAAATCATGGTGTGAAGATAGAAAAATAGATAATGCTGTTGTATGTGTCAGAGGGAATACCCATACAGGTGATGATTCTAAGTATTACGGGGTATTGCAAGAAATATTAAAGTTGGAATATTCTGGTGTTAGGAATAATGTTTATCTTTTTAATTGTGAGTGGTTTGATTTAGTACATAATAGAGGTACAATAAAACATATGTTTTACGACCCAGGAGAGTTATTGATAACACTACTTCAATAACACCAGCACATCAAGAAGAGTTTATGTCAAACATAAAAAAATGTTACTAACGATGTGGACTATCAAATTACAACTACTGAGAGTGAGTTAGAGTGAGAAGAAGTGGATTTAAACATAGAGGAGATTCATGACAAGACTGATAGTGGTGCAGAAGTTTCATTGTATGAAAGTGAATCAGCATAAGGTAATTGATATTTGACAAATAATTAAATTTTTTTAATTGCTATGGTATTATATATTTAAATTTTTTTTGTACTTGCATTATTTTAATTGCTGTGCTATTTTATATTCTTTTTTGTTGTAATTCATGTTGTTAATATTTTTTAAATTTTTGTGCATATAACTTCAGGTGATGATAGTCAAAGAGGATTAATAAATAATATATTTGGTAGGCGCAACAAGAAGATTACTGTTAGCTCATCCAGCAGGTCTGTACCTATTGAGGGCACCTCTTCATCTCAGTCTGCTACTCAGACTCAGCCTAGCCTGCTTTTACCTGCTCCTACAGCCATTAGCCCACAGTTATACTCACCAGACCGTCACTTACCTTCACCAGACCTTACGCAGACTACTCCTTTCAACCCCTACTTCCCACCACTACTTTCTCACAGCGTCCATCCTACATATTCGCCATATCCAAATCTGCCATATGTCCCACCACCATCTCCGCCCTCTACAGAACCCCTTAGCCCTCTACAGCACCACCTCAGCCCGCTACAGCACCACCTCAACCCTCTACAACACCATCTCAGCCCACTACAGCAGAGCAAGCAACAAAGAGTCGCATGTTGATTGAACCTGATGGTGACACGTAAGTACTAATTTTATTTCAGCCATGCAAATAAAATTGAATTAATTTTTCTGACAAGTAATATATTTCTTTCAGGTTTCATCCGTCAAAGGAGCGAACGCATAAAATACGGGACATAATACGGAGCAAATACGATACTCATATATCTTGGAAGAAAGTCCTGAAAGAAGTATGGAATATGTGGTTTAGTGAGTTTGAGGTTTGTTATTATATAATTTTTTTTGTATTATATGTAATTTACATAAGCTAACAATATTATTTATTCATTATTGTATGTGTTTAAATAAAGAATGATTTTTGTTGGCTGCCACAACATAATGATAAAATCAAAAAGAATTTTGAGAAGCTTGGCTCCACTCGTAAGAAGAATCGGATGATAGTGAAATTCATGAAATAAGACCAGCTGAGATTCTTTGCCTATTATATTGCACATCATGTATCACCCAGAACCCAAAAATAATACATTCAAAAAAGTTGAAAAGAATTAGGAATGACTAAGAAGAAGAATACGAATATGATAGCTAAAATTATAATAGAAGCCATGAAATAAGACAAATGCCAAAGCTTCCAAAATCATTACCAGAGGAAACATAAAGATACTACATAACAGAAGTGCAGTTGATGGCTACATTCTCTACACTTCTGTCATCATCATCATTGCCCTCACAATTTTTTATAGTACAAGATACAATATCACATTACAAAATGTGATATTAAACCTTCCTCGGGTCACTAGTGAACTCTTGATAATTGCAAATCATCGGGTTATAATGAAGAATAAAATATTACAGGCTGCAAACAATCATGCCTTGGCATAAATGCCCAAAAATCTAGAAATCATGCAGGTACAAAAATGGTGACGTAGCTCATCATTGGTGGGTTTTCTTCCTCTATCATAACTATCTCATAAAAAGACATACTAACTTTTTATTTGAGAAAGCTTTCTTAATGTTTTCTGAAGCAACTTTCGAGTACAAAAATTTTGTTACGTTTATAGAACTAGTCTTGGTATCTCTAGAAAATAAAGCAGTTAAAAATATGATATATATTGATTAAGATAAAGCATATGATAAAGTTTCAAACAATGATCTTTGGAGAGTTCTAGAAAAGAAAGTAGTTAAAAATATTTATATTCAAATCAATAATATATATGCAGGAGATGTCACTTGTCTTCAAGCACAAGGTGGTTTGACAAAAAAATTTCCCATTTCAATTGGTTTACATCAACGATCAATTTTAAGCCCATATCTTCTCTTACTAGGTATTTACAAGAGGATGTATCCTAGTGTATGCTTTTTGCTAATGATAATCTTCTTATAAGGCTACAGACAGAGATTATTTGGCACAAGATTAATCCCTACAAACATTATTTCATAGTAGAGATGAACCTAATGTTTGGACAACATTCTGGAAATTATTAAAAAATATTCATATAATAAATTTCCATTTTATTATTTTTCATAACAAGAGATTACGATACTACACCCCTCCAAGGGACATCACTCATCAGAGCAACAAAACTCCATCATCTAAAAATAAATTATGTAGGAGATTGATAGGAAATACTTGAGTTCACAAGTAGCCCTAAGGGTAATACTTGAGTTCCCAAGCAAACCTATCACTAATTGGTGAAAAGCAGTGAGAATAATACAAAATTTGGGACAAATCAGCACAAACGATAGATTGCAATATGAAAATCAAAGCCAAACAAGCACAGAAATAAAATACAAGTGATCCTCAATTAGAGAGGATCATCTCTCCCAAACCTCTAAATGAGATAGTCTAGAGCCCAAATAACCTCGGAATCCTAACCAAAATAAAAATGAAGAATAACCTCACCCTAAAACATCTCATGCTCTTTAATACATAAACTTTCCTAATCTAATTTCCCTCCCAAGCCCTAGCCGCCCCCTCTTTTTCAATTTTGAATTCAATTGGACTAGTGGGGCCCACTATTGTGGGTGGCAAGAAGAAAGGGAGGCGGCAATTGTCCGCCTCATATAGACCTGAGCCGAACTTTGGACCGACTGGGCCCGTTCAGGTTGAACCGGCCTAACAACTCTTTGGTCTTTGGGCTGCTGGTTTCTTCTCGGGTTGGGCCTTGGCTGCTTGGGTTTGGGTTATGTTCTTTGGGAGCCACTTGGTTCTATCTCATAAATGCTTGAGCTGATGTTTAGCTCATTATTATGAAAAGTTATTCCTCTTGTTAGCTCATTATGTGGAGTGAAATTTTTCCTTTTCCTTTCTCTATAACTCTTCGGTTTTTCCCCTCCTTGTTCTCCTTCCCGAGGCCTATTTCAGTCCCCCTGGTCACTGGTTTCGATCTCTTGTGCTACCCTTTAGATTCCTCCTGTGGCTACTTGTTCCGTGGCTGCTTTTTTTGATTTTCTGCATAGCCTTTTTGGGTGTTGTTCTGGAATAAATTTTGGCTTTCTATTTCGCCTTACCTAATTGGTTCAATTAGAGTTGGAATTGCTGTTTGGCTGCCCCCTTTTCTCTTATAAATTGGAGATGTTTTGAAGCATAAAAGGTTGTTGACTATTTGAGCAAAATCTCTACAAAACCTGATGGTTTTTTTTACCTTGGAAAAGCTTGAGAGCTTGTTCCATTTCCCTCTTCCCCTCTCTATTTCGTCTTGGGATTCTAAGCTCTTCTTCTCTTCACAAGTTCCACTCCACTTGTATCCTTCTTCTTGAGCTATTGGAGGTGTTTGTTGGTTGACTTGGTGACATTTGCTAGAGGAGTTTTGTTGGACGTTGGACCTTGTAGTTGTGGTGGATCCTTTGTTTGCAAGTCCTTTTGCACTTATCTTATTTTGCTTACTTTTTATTCCCTGTAAGGAAACTTATTGTCTATTGTTCTAAGTTAGTGTTTTTAATTTTAAATTTTGTTTTGTTTTATTTTTATTTTTGCTTTCATTTGTTTTGGTGTTTGTTTGGATGTCAAAATTCTAGTTTGAATTGAGTTTTATTCTACTAGACCTAGTGTTATCCTCTTTTGGCTCTTTCTTTGTTTGGATGCCATCCAACCAGATTTTTACTCATTTTCAACCCAATATATAAAGACAACAATCTTATAGAGCATGACCCAACATCCTATGATAAGGGCAATTGTTTGGCTCATTACTCTTATAAACCTCTATTGGTCTTTTGGGTTTGGGGAGTTGAAAATTGTCATAATTAACCAAGGACTTAAAGATTTTCTTTGTAGCATCTCTCCTAAAAGAGTATTGTTGATTGATCTTTTCTGTCAATCCCCTAGAATCAAGCTTTTTGACTGCCCTCTCCTTATCCTTTGTAGGTTGCTGCTCTGAAATCATTCTTGGTTGTTGATGCTTAGTAATTTGAATATGTTTTCCCTTTTGAAGAGATAATGCTAACACACTGCATTTCTTTCAACTATTTTCTTTTTGAATTTCTTGAATTGGTCACCATTACTGTTATCTTTAAGGACAACAGAGTTGCTTCAAACTGAAGGCTAGATGCCTTACTAAGCAATTTTTTAAACGTCTTAATAGTGAACCCCTTAAGAATGAGTGTTGTTAGACCATGAATATTCCTTAGTAAGATTTCTATAGAATGGTTTTCGTAGAGTTGTGGTTCATATTTTAGGCTAACATTTCTTCACCTAAGAATGTAATCAACTAACACCTCATTTAATTTTTGTTTCTCCACTACAAGGTCTCCCACTGTAATGTGATGTTGGGCTCTAGCAAACCTCTTCACAAACAAAGACTCCAACTCTACAAAAGTCTTTACCGAGCCATTTGATAAACAAACTGCCTGAAGATAAGAGCATCATTTCCACCAATATTACAATACCCAGCTTTCAAATGAGCTAAATGCTGACATGAGTTTCCCACACCATCAAAGAGTTTGAAGGAAGGGGAAACAAAACCCTTAAAATATTGTACTGAATCAAATTCCTCTAGATAAGGTCTTCCTCTTTAAATAGAGTGACCTCTTTTCCCATGTGCCATGGACTCCTTAATCTGTGGATTAATAAAATCCTTCAAGTCTTCCTTTGAATGTTGGAGATATAATGACCCAAGCTCATTCTTTTCCTGACTCCCAATGTCTTCATCAACTTGCACTACTTCCTTGGCCTTTTCTGCACTAGTGGAAGGTTTATTTATTATTTTTGTTGCTTTTTCCGTCCCGCTCCAAGGATTCGCAAGATCCCTCTCTTCAGATCTCCTTGTTTGCAGAGACCAGGCGAAATCGAGGCCTCACTCCCGCTCCAGTATTCCGCACTCCAACACCCTTTCCTCCCCATTTTCTTAATCCAGTGGACCAAACCCGACGTCAGCTCCCGCCATCTCCCTTTATTTGAGCGACCAACAAGGATTCAAAACCTCACCAGCCTCCCTTCCTCTTTTGTTCGCGAGTTTTGAGACCGAGCCTGACGCCATCGACTTTCCTTAACCGCCAGACTTGCAAGGTGATTTCTTCCCCTCTCTTTCTTTCTCTCCTTCTATTCTTGCTTCTCATATTTCTTCCATCCCCTTTTGCTTCTCTTCTCCTCCACCCATTTCCTCCATTTCATTCCTTTTCTTCTCCCCTTCTTCCTGATTTTCTTCTCCCCTTCTTCCTGATTTTCTTCTCCCTCTTATCCTTAATCTTTTTCCTCTACTTTAAGCTTCATTTGCTTCTTTTCATCCTAACCGAAAATCAGGTGGATGATTTGTTTAGTGACAAACTTCACTCATGTAAAGTTAATTTTATTGAATCAAAACTGAAAGTGCAAATGAAGTTTTATGTTGTGTATGTCATTACACCTCTAGTCCTCTTGATTCCTAGTGATGCATCCACTCTCTATGTTAGATTTTATGATAGCTTGCTTAGTTGATCTTGACACCATGTGTTGATTTATGTACTTATCCCATGTGTTGGCTTGTGTTGTTTGAGAATAAACAGTTGGTATGGGAAATTTATATTTTTTATTCATGTCATATGATTTAAAGTTTTGGGTGTGAAGTGTGAACATGGTGTGAGTTGTAGGAAGTAATTTTTCCCAATATCAAGGTATGCATACAAATTGTTTGTGATAATGCCTATTGGAAAGGATACATGTTTAGATAAAAAGATAATGGAGATTTGAGATTATATTTTGATTGGATACATGATAAGCCTTGCGAAAACTTATCCTATTTGCGTGCATGCATCTTGCTTACTCTATGTTGTGATGAACGGATTGTGCCTTGAGGAGATAAATTCATGCCATAGTAATAGTTGATGAAGATATTTCGAATGCTTGATGAGATAAATTCATTTCACCTTACTCATCCAAACAGGCTCTTTTACTCTTCTCTACATGAGTGAGTTTTCTTTCTCTTAGTCATACTTGATTCTAAAGATGTGCTTAGAAAAATGTGAAGTGAAAGAGCTTGTTTGGATTTTAGTTTTGGAGCTTGTTTCATCCTTGCCACTTTGATTTTTTTTATGGGAAATGGTGTGGGTAATTACGTCAAATATTTTGAATGTTTTCTTGAAACGTGGGAAGAATAAATAACATAAAAATTTCCTCCATTTCATTCGTGTTTAGCTCATTTGAAGCGAAGGATATGTTGAAGGCATGTTTCGCTTTGAAGAGACATGATTAATAATGGGATGCTTACATACTTTCTTTCTTAGAATTTACTTATTTCTTCTTTGCTTGTTAGAATCTTATGTGAGAGGCAAAGGGCTCAAATGATGTCCAAGCCCAAAAAAAAAAGTGTGTTAGTATTTTAGTTGAATTTTTTTTATTATTTGCATGATTAATATTAACTTGCACTAATACAACTTTTTTAGGATTAGTGTGTCATTATTTTTTTAATCACTAACCAATAAAAATTACTAATAATCATAATCAAAAAGAATTAAAACACTTAATTCTTAATTAAACCTTAATTAAGAATATTTTTGTTTTTATTGTAATTTGAGTATTAGATTTTTTAATTTTTTTTTTATGCTATCCTATGATGGAAAACATCTAATGATCATGAGTAGGTAGTGCTTGGGCATGACAAACCTTGGGTGTGCTAGCTACTCGGGTTCTTTGGTCTTTGGTGGGCTGTTGTTTGCTTCTCGGGTTGGGCCTTGGCTGCTCGGGTTTGGGTTGTGTTCTTTGGGAGCTACTTGGTTCTAGCTCATAAATGCTTGAGCTGATGTTTAGCTCATTATTATGAAAACTTATTCCTCTTGTTAGCTCATTATGTGGAGTGAAATTTTGCCTTTTCTTTTCTCTATGACTCTTCAGTTTTTCCCCTCCTGGTTCTCCTTCCCGTGGCCTATTTCGGTCCCCCTGGTTACTGGTTCTGATCCCTTGTGCTGCCCCTTTGGTTCCTCCCATGGCTACTTATCTTGTGGCTGCTTTTTTCAATTTTCTGCTTAGCCTTTTCGGGTGTTGTTCTGGAATAAATTTTGGCTTTCTATTTCCCCTTACCTGATTGGTTCAACTGGAGATGGAATGGGTGTTTGGCTACCTCCTTTTATCTTATAAAGTGGAGATATTTTGAAGCATACAAGGTTGTTGAATATTTGAGCAAAGTCTCTACAAAATCTGAGGGTTTCTTCTACCTTGGAAAAGCTTGAGAGATTGTTCCATTTCCCTCTTCCCCCTCTATATTTTGTCTTGGGCTTCTAACCTCTTCTTCTCTCCGCAAGTTCCACTCAAATTTACCCTTCCTCTTGAGCTATTGGAGGTGTTTGATGGTTGATTTGGTGACATTTGGTAGAGGAGTTTTATTGGACGTTGGACCTTGTAGTTGTGGTGGACCCTTGGTTTGCAAGCCCTTTTGCACTTATCTTATTTTGCTTACTTTTTATTACATGTAAGGAAACCACTTGTCTGTTGTTCTGAGGATAGTTTTTTTTAATTTTAATTTTGTTTTGTTTTTTGGCTTTCATTTGTTTTTGTGTTTGTTTGGATGTCAGCATTCTAGTTTGAATTGAGTGTTGTTCTACAAGTCCTGGTGTTCTCTCTTTTGGATCTTTCTTTCTAGTTTGCCTGCATCATAAGGGATGACTTCCACATGAACAACCATAGCAGACCCCTGTGATGTGTTAGCTAAGTATGCATCAGGAATACTCATCCTACGAGATTTTTACTCATTTTCAACCCAATATATAAAGACAACAATATTATAGAGCATGACCCAACATCCTATGATAAGGGCAATAGTTTGGCTCGTTACTCTTATCAACCTCTGTTGGTATTTTAGGTTTGGGGAGTTGATAATTATCATCATTAACCAAGGACTTAAAGATTTTCTTTGTAGCATATCTCCTAAAAGAGTATTGTTAATTGATCTTTTCTGTCAATCCCCTAAAATCAAGCTTTTTGACTACCCTCTCCTTATCCTTTCTAGGTTGCTGCTCTGAAATCTTTCTTGGTTGTTGATGCTTAGTAATTTGAATTTGTTTTCCCTTTTGAAGAGATAATACTGGCACAACTGAGTGTTGTTTCAAACTGAAGGCTAGATGCCATACTAAGCAATTTTATAAACTTCTTAATAGTGAACCCCTTAAGAATGAGTGTTGTTAGACCATGAATATTCCTTAGTAAGATTTTGATAGAATGTTGTTCGTAGAGATGTGGTTCATATTTTAGGCTAACATTTCTCCACCTAAGAATGTAATCAACTAACGCCTCATTTGATTTTTGTTTCTCCACTACATGGTCTCCCACTGTAATGTGATGTTGGGCTCCAGCAAATCTCTTCACAAATAAAGACTCTAACTCTACAAAAGTCTTTACCGAGCCATTCGATAAACAAACTGCCTAAAGATAAGAGCATCACTGCCAACATTATTATAATACCTAGCTTTGAAATGAGGTAAATGCTGACATGGGTTTCCCACACCATCAAAGAGTTTGAAGGAAGGGGTAACAAAATCATTGGGATATTGTACTGAATCAAATTCCTCTGGATAAGGTCTTCCTCTTTGAATAGAGTGACCTCCTTTCCCATGTGCCATGGACTCCTTAATCTGCTAACTAATAAAATCCTTTAAGTCTTCCTTTGAAGGTCAGTGATTTACTGACCCAAGCTCATTCTTTTCTCGACTCCCAATGTCTTTATCAACTTGCACTACTTCTTGGCTTTTTCTACACTAGTGGAAGGTTTATCTGTTGTGTTTGGGGCTTTTTGGGGACCCAAAAGCTGGGTGGTAAGGGTACTTATCGCAGAAGGCACTTATGGCAAAAGCCATATAATCCAATCTCTTAGGAATATCATTAAGATGAGCATCCTTGTTTTTTAATTGTTGAAGCAAAGCCCAGATCTGGGAATTTTCACTCTCTTCTTCTTCCACTTTCAACAATTCATTCGTATGAGGGTATCCTAGAAGAGAGGACCCTCTTCTGCTATATTGGAGAATACATATATCCTCCTCATCCATAAGATCATTCTCACCAGGATCAAAATTCTCTATCAAATTTTTTTGTGATTCTCTTCCTCCTTTTCCCTCTTCTCATACTCATCAATGTTCTTAAGGTTATCATTCAAATACACCATCATTTCTTCAATGGATTTGCCTGTTGAAGGGTTGACATGGAAAGGATGATACTCTTCATAACTATTGACTTCCATGGTTTCTTTCCCTTTGTCATTGGGCTCAACATGGGCAGGACAAGAAGAGTGTACCACTGATGGAGCCACCACCTTGGGTCTCCATTTTTTCTTCACCCCATATAAGGAGGTATGGGATTTTTGGCATCCCACATGTACCTCATCTAAAGGTAGATTCTGAATGCGACCCCCAGAGCATAGCTCATCATGGCGAGTAGGATGTTTGACTTATTTTGGGGACCTCCTAAACCTATTGGGTACATCAGATCTAGTATAACTGGAATTGGCGGTCCGAGGGACCACTTGGCTATCAGGGTAATCAACCTTTGGTCTGTCATAGACCTCAAGTGATGGTATTGAGCAATCAACCAGAACTATCTACTCACTAACTGATCTCTCCTGATGAGGCCCAGAACTATCTTCTCACTAACATGAGCTTTACAAGCAACAATGAAAATTATTTGTTGGTATGTATGCTCCAAAAAATGAAATGAGGGCTTAAGAGTTTGGTCCTAAGCCCCAAGGATTCATGCAATAACATATTCAAAACCTTGAGGATGCTCTGAATATCATGCATAAGAGCAATAATTTGTAATTTTGGAATTACAAATCAAGAGGCAATCATCGAGTTTTGTACTCAATGAAGTAAGATCATCTACCTATGTTAGGTTAGGCAAATGAGATAGGATAGGATTTAGAATCCTAAGCCTAAGGAGGACATTTATTCGTTGATGTTGTGTCTCAACGAAAAATAAAAAAAGCCTAGAATTTGGCCCTAAGCTCTAAGATCTGTATATAATGACATGTTAGAACTTTAGAGTATTCCAAGTCATCATATATGAATGGATAAAAGCTTTCTTAAATACTTTATATCAATAAATACCATGGCATGAATCTAGGATTTTGATCCTAAGTTAAAAGGATTCAAACAAGGAGGTGTTTGGAGCTTTGAGACGCTCTAAACCATCATGCATGAGGAGGTGTTTGGAGCCTTTAGAAGCTCCAAACCATCATGCATGAGGAGGCTCTACTAGAGATCTCTCAATACATGATAGACCTCACGTAACACAAGAATTACATCTTCAAGGATTCCCCAAGTATCATGCATGAAAGAGGTGTAAGGTTCATTTATTGATCTTGTGTCATCAACAAATGAAAAGGGAGGTAATGATTGGTTGTAGCTCCTAAAGTAGAGCTAAAATTCACAATCTAACATTGGACCCTTGAGAAGGCTCCAAACATCATGTATGAAGAGGAATTACATAGGAAGAAGAGTTCCTTATAGATCGAATGAATGTTTTGGATTCATGTGGAGAGGGAGATGATTGTTTATCGATAGCATGCCTCAATAAACAACATCAAATTGAAAGTTCGTTAGGGATGTTAAGCCCTATAGAACTGGACCAAGCTAACCAAGAGGGGGG
>NW_021318693.1:8690238-8703626 GCF_001605985.2 Dendrobium catenatum
CGATATTTATCGTCCTGAAGTAACTTAAGGTTTTTGACTGGATCGTCCTGGCCGATCCTGCGATCGTCCAGGACGATATGATCGTATCAATCATCCTTAATTACTCCCTTGATTTCCTTATCAATTAAGGCATAATTTGTGAATATCGTCCATGCCGATCAAGGTTCGTCCTGGCCGATAATTTAAAAATACAGTATACCTTAATTGTCTATGGAGGCAACTTCTTTCTGTTTTGAGCATATCGTCCTGGCTGATACACGTATCATCCAGGCCGATATGTTAATGACGGCTGCCTTAATTAAGAATCCTTATTTAGACTTTCTGTTTTAAGCCTAATCGTTCAGGCCGATAAAAACATCGTCCTGGACGGTATGAGTAAAAACATAAATTCTAAGTCTTTCAAGTATGTGTGTGTAGGATTACTTAGCATCAGTCTCTTTGACCATTACAAGTAGACTCAAAAAATGAAAAATAAAAGTACATATTGACTCAACCCTAAACCTACGCAATCCTGAACTGGCTTTGTCTTGTTCGTCCGATATTTGATTCCTCAAAAGTTAGAAGCAACAAGCAGTCCAAGAGAAATAGTGTTTGTCAATCATCAAAACATAAGCCATGAAATTAGATTTGCAACACAAACAAGTCTAGGATTTGGCCCAAAAATTTGTTATTGCTTTCTTTATGCCGTTTAGAAGTTATTTAGGAAGCCTCTATGCGAGTTTGGAAAGAACCGAGCAAGGATATTATTTGTGGAATTTGTATTCCAACAAATAAGATACGAGAGCTTCGGATTTGGCTCCAAGCTTAAGGATTTAGGGCTTTACCCGTATAGGATTTTTAGGGAATTCAGAAAATCATGCAAGAGGATTGGTGGTAACTCCCAAGGGATGCTGGGGAATCCTACAATGATTAATTTGGAGTTTATGGTCACTTCAAATCATCATGCATGAGGAAGAGGAGACTCTACTAGAGAGTTCCCAATACATTGAAAGGATTCCTAAATCACTTCTAGCATGATTAGGAGATTTGGATATGACTGATTTGTTCTACGACTTTGATTTTGGAAGAAACTTGTGTTGTTATCTAAAGAACATAGAGGCATGTAAGCGAATCACCACTTGAATGCTTATGCGTAGGCTCTAAAGATCAATTTACTCTGATCTAAAGAAATCCTAAAGATTAGTACATGAAGGAGGATTGTTTGTTGATTTTGTATCAACATGCACAATGGTTTGAACTTAGGATTGTGATCCTAAGTTAAAATGATTCATGCACTGTAGGGATAAAGTTCCTCCTCTTTTTCTAAATTTTTTGAAAGAGGAACTTTCTTGTAAATAATTGGTGAATAAAAATTTTATTGCTTTTGGCAATTTTAAAAAAAAAAAAAAAAAAAGCCTAATGGTTTGATCATAGGTGATGGAGAAGATGCATGAATGCAAAATCATACAATTTGGAAGGAATTGGACACCAATCCAACACCTCCACATGCAATGACAACTACTCCAGACTCTCACATGAGAGCCAAAAAATGGAGATCATCGGATTTCCACTATTTTCCTTGTGTAAAGTTCCAAACGGTGCCCCGTTGTTTAGTGGAAAAGATAACTTTCGATATCCCCTACTCTGGGAATCTGCTTTCCTATTGCCTAAGATCCTAATCCCAAAAAGAGTTTTACCATCTGAATATGCAAAGGAAGAGACGAGCCCTGACTCCGCCGAATTTGGCTATTCGACTGGTGGCTCATAATTGGGCCGACGAAACTCAGCCTAGCTGCGAATTGAACGAAAGCGAGCGACTTGCTTAGTTTCAAGCAAAAACAAGAATTATTGTGTTCCAAGTTTTATCAATTTCTAGAAGGTTAATCAATAGAAGAATCGGTCTAATCTAGGGTCAACCACAATCGGAGTTATAAGGAAAGTACTAGTTCACAGAGAACACCCACCGATCAATTTCTTGATCTTTCACAATAGGTAATGTCAGACGATTGTTCAAAAAGAGATTCTGAATGCTAGTCAGCATAAGAGAAAGTAGAATGATACCTAGAGAAGTCGGGATTGATTCTTGGATACTGAACTCTGTCTCCAGAAAATAAGTCTATAATCTTCTTTCCTTGTACAGAGCCCCGGCTCCCCTAGAATTGAGTCTCTTTGGAGAGTGAGCAAGCACGCTCTTTTGAATGTGGTTCAACATCCATGGTGAGGGTGCTCTATATGTCAATACCATATTTTTGTCTTTTGGGGACTCATCCCAATAAGAAAAGTCATTAATTTTTACAAATACAAAATAGAAGATGATATCACAAAAATGTTGCGAAGACATGATTTTAATATGTGACTTCAAGGTTATGAGCCTTGCGAGCTACCAAACTACTCTATTATGTGCTGAACAATTGGGAATTGATGGACGGAGAAAGATTGGATATGCCCCTCTACCATAATTATATAAATTGAAGTCTATTTATATAAAAAGGTAAAGGGCCCCCTATATTCTATAATTCATAGATAATAGATATTTATCCAAATAGGAAGCAAGATATATCCAAATAGGAAGCTTAATCTTGTTGTGCCTGGTGACATACTTCACTAGATAAAGATCTTTCTTGGAAGAGGGAAAAACTAACACACATAAAAATAATCCAACTCAATCTAATATAAATACTTTGGGGGCGGTTTGATAACCAGTTGGTTCGAGCTACTTTCTTTTTCTCGCTTTGCTAGAGCCCATCTCCTCTCCTTCTATAGCTTGGACCATTGTTGCGCTACCCTCATCCTCCTTTAAAGAGGAAAACACATAGTCTATATTCTATCCCAGATCCCTTGTTTCAACCAATTAACAAATAGAAGATCTAAAGATTGGCCAATGGAATATTTTTCTTCACGTTTGATTCAACACCCCTTCTCCTTATTCGACAAAGAAGAAATACGAAGAAAGATAAGACATGATTTATTAGCGGATCAATAATAGTAGTAGATTAAACAGCATTAGAATAGATCTAATATAAGGTCAACCGAAGTGGGAGTCATAAGGAAAGTACCAATTTTTGTGAATGGATCCTTAATGGAGTAGTGTTGGTCCCCTTCGATCAAGTACTTTGCTTGAGCCTATCTCCTCTCCTTCTATAGTGTTTGAGCTATTTTCTTTCTCTCGCTTTGGTCGAGCCTATCTCCTCTCCTTCTATAGCTTGGACCATTGCTGCCCTGCCTTCATCCTCCCTTAAAGAGGAAAACACATAGTCTATATTCTATCCCAGATCCCCTGTTTCAACCAATTAACAAGTAGAAGATCTAAAGATTGGCTAATGTAATATGTTTCTTCACGTTCGATTCAACACCCCTTCTTATTCGACAAAGAAGAAATGCGAAGAAAGATAAGACATGATTTATTAGCAAATCAATAATAGTAGTAGATTAAGCAGCATTAGAATAGATCAAATATAAGGTCAACAACAATGGGAGTCATAAGGAAAGTACCAATTGTTGCGAACGGATCCTCAATGGAGTAGTGTTGGTCCCCTTCGATCAAGTACTTTGCTTGTGCCTGCTGTTATCTACCGTAGGACCTCCTTCCCGAAAGCGAAGGAAGAGGAGCATGAACAAAAGGTTGTCCTCTCGTGGCCCAGCAGTTCCGAGTATTATGTCTAATTGTCCAAGTGGTACTGATAGTATCTTGTACCTGAACCAGCGGCTCACTTTTTCTAAGGAATGGGGGAGAGGACCAAAACATGCAACTGAAAGACTTTACTGAGACAAAAAATAGGTTGTAAGGAAAGTAGAGGAGGAAAATGGGCAGTTTGGTCATGTAGTATGGATCATACATTGACGATAGTTAGAGTCGGAGGCTCTCCTAGGGTTCCCACATCTGGGCCGTGCTTGCAGCTCACCTAAGGTAGATTTGGCTTATGTAGTGGTCGACATTCATAGACTTCCCCAGAGATGACTAGTGCCTTTGGAAATAATCATGACACTTTTGTGAAAAAGGTAACAGGGGTGACGATTTGTTTATGGATGGAATCCATCGTAGTCTCTAATTCCCTCCAACTCAATCAATATAAACAACATGCCGTGACTAAGACGGTTAGGCTGGGTTTACTTTCTCAGAAAAAAAAAAGATAGTAGGTTGAGGGGCTTTTGCCTAAGAATCTAGGATTTGTCCTTATGACAGCGAAGACCTAAAGAGCCTCTCCTAATACGGAAGTGTATATGATTCAGCCTAACTGAAAGAAAGAAGCACTTCTGATGTCGCCTAAATCTTCATTCGTAGCTATGCTAGATTTGACATCAAATAGGACCATCACGCTATATGTCATTTTACTTAGTGAAACTTGACTAGTGCATGGTAAAGAGCTAATAACTAGAAAGGCAATTCTACTTCCCGAGAGCCAAGACAGAACTCTTCCTTCATTTCAAGCTATTGAACCTAACATCACTTTTCAAATGCTTTCTCACATTAGAAAAATGTTGCTTGTCGAGTGGTTAAGGATGTTTGGTTTTCTCCTTGTCTTTTTTTTTTTTATACGTGTAGAAGAACGTTAAGTTAACATCCACGTGGCAAAGAACGTTTTCATGGTCCGTCGGTGATCTCATTCTAAATTCTATTTATCTTTGACTGAGCTAAGAGAATTTCCTTATTTTTTCATTCAGATATGGTAGTAGGGGTTGTGCTCCTTAGTTCATCTCTCGGTAAAACAAGGCACCTATGCTGTGGGTTTTTATCAATAGTCTGAGATTCGATCCTTTTCGGGCACTTATATACAAGTAGTTATGTTCAAGGTAGATTGAACATTTTCATGGAAATTTCTTCTTTGTTTTGATTCATACGATCTTTATTGATTTTATTTCGTCATTCTTTAGGTACTAATGGAGGCCTTTTTTTTTAGAGAAATCGTATTGAAGCAAACAATTGCCAATATTATTGCAAACTTTCCTTTCTAGAGCCTGCAAAAAGGGAGAAACAGAATAACCGCTTATCTAATCTCTATGAAGACCTTATACCTATTCCCTTACAAAATAAGAAAAATTGAACCAACTTTAAGCTTAGCGCCCTCAACCCGAAAGCTGAATTGGGTTTTTAAATACCGCTAACAGTGCCCAGTAGCCAGAGTCCTTTGATGGACTTCCTAGGGGATTACAGCAGTCAAAGCATGGACATGACTACCTATTTATGGTGGTTGACTGTTTCAACAAGATGGTGGCCCTGGTTGAAATTGAAAATAGTCATAGGTGAGGATCTAGCCAAGTTATTTTTTCAACATGTTTAGACAATTTTCTTGTTGCCTCAAATATTCTAGACGATGATGATGGTGCATCTACAAACTTGGGATGAGCGTTTTCCATCTCAAAAGCTATGGCTCAAACTACGTTATGGCCCTTTATGCAGTGACATTTGCTTGCCCAATTGCTTCTGATCTATGATGCACCGACATGGCTTTTAAAGAGGGTATGCAGTGTCGTACACGGACACGCGTCGAACACGGCATAGACACGTGTCTGACACGGCATTGGAGTGTCGCAATTTTAAAAATTAAAATTAAAATTGGACACGTGTGTCGGACATGCGTGTCTTGTTATTAAATGAGGTATCGCTAGGTACATGCTCGGTATCACTAGGTACATGCTCGGTACCGCTCAGTATTTACTCAGTACCACTCAGTATATGCTCAGTACTGCTCAATATATGCTTGGTACTGCTCAGTACATTCTCGGTACCGCTCAGTACAAGCTCGGTATTGCTCAATATATGCTTGGTATCGTTTGGTACATGTTCGGTACTGCTAGGTACATGCTCGGTACTGCTAGGTACATGCTCGGTGCCACTCAATTAGCTAGGTACATGCTCGGTATTGCTAGGTACATGCTCTGTAATGGTAGGCACATGCTCGGTACCGCTCAGGTCGAACCCTGCCAGGGGGCAGCTCCCCCTTAGACCCCGGCAGACTGGTATATTGTTGTTTTCAAGTTGTCTTGTTATTGGGATATTTTGATTTCACTTCATATCAATTTAATTTGATGTATTCATATGTATGATTGGTTTGTTAGCAAAATGAGCTCTGCTGTTGGCGGGGGTGGATTAGGTGAAGGTTCAAAAGAGCCAAATGTCCACGCAATGTCCGTGTCCTATATTTTTAAAAATTATCATGTATCGTGTCTGTGTTGTGTCGTGTCCATGTCGCCGTGTCCATGTCGGTGCATCATAGCTTCTGATTCAACTTCTTCTTTTAACTATAGACCATATCAACTCCCTTGGGGAGGATTATTTCCGCCACTAGCCACCCTTCCTTTTAGAGGCATTGCGTGAAGGCCTTTGACGCATCACACTAGCACTTCCTTCCCCACCCTCAGAAGGCATATCACGCTTTGGCGGAACACTTAGTCAAAGGATGATCAAAAGCAAGTATAGAGAGAAGAAAATAAGTTAGCATAAGCTATGGCCACTATAGCGTTAGTTATTCAATTACTCGTATATCGCTCAATGGAATCGAGTCCCTCATCATTGAGAAAGTCAAGACCATGAATTTCAAGAAAGACAAGAGATAGTCTCGATGAAATAGATGGAGGCATTGTATATAAAGATAGATGTGCAAACGCCAAGGAAGAATGCACGACTTCTATCTCAAAATTATCTCATAAAAGGAGGAAGCTAAAAAGCCCTTCGTGCCTCATATTTCGATGCTCCTTCTCCATAGAAAATATCATAATTTCTTCAAGAATAGGATTCATGTCGAATGAAGGACTTGGCTGACATGAGACCAGAGATCTAGTATGAAAGAATATGGAATGCCTTTTCGCTCCAACCTCTTCTTATCCATTCCTACGCTTTTGATCTATTAAAGCATAAAAGGCAGAACATCTAAAAATTGACTTTCAAATCACATTAATCTTGCTCCAACCTCTTCTCTATCCATAATAGCCACCACAAGACTCCAAAAGCAAGAAAAATAGATAAAAGGCTCGCTTTGACAAATAATTATTATTCACGAGAAATAGAAGATTTGATTCGGACTTCGTAGAGTTGGTACTATTATTGTTTGCGCGTAGGGTTGTCCCCCACTCCCGTCTCGGGGCCACTCAGGAGTTTTTTTTAATCGGGTGTAACTATGCACGTCTGCATCTGGGTCGGCTTGGTTTTGGCCCGATCAACATCTACATTAGAGATGTACAATTGTCTGTGGCATGGCCTTCATGAGCAATTAAACCTTTGCATTTCTTAAAGCAAGTCTGCTAGCACTTTCACTTACTCGTGTGAAATTAGAGCCTTCACTTTGGTACGTGCCTCAAGCGTAAAAGGTGAGTGTGGTGGATGGCTCCTATACTACCATCACACCATAGGATCCCTTTCCCGTACATCTTGGGATAGGAAAGAGGCACATATTTCCTAATAGCTACGATCTGCTTGAACAACCTTTTGTAGGCGGAAAAGGTGTTCAAGACAACGATCGAGACTCAGACTTTTTCTCTTTGATTTGAAAACCCAAACTCTAAGTGCCTAAAGTAAAGGACTGGTCCACATCTGGCATATGCATTAAAATTAAAGAAAAAATATATAATTGAACGAATCAAACAATTGCCAATAATATTGGAAACTTTCTTTTTTTAGAGCCTGCAAAAAGGGAGAAAAAGAATAGCCGCTTACCTATTCTCGACAAAGAGGAGAAAACATGAATAGTCTAATATGAGCTTGATCTATAAATGAGGTCACTTTATCCAATTAAAACATAGAAGGAAAAACATGATCCACAAAGTAACCAAGTACCTCAAGATGGCGACAAGCACCGATGACATGAATGTGAACCAAACCACGAATGAAATGATAAGGGATCTCTATATTATGCTGATCACGGCCATATAAAGTATAAATCTGCCTCAAACTATGATATATATATGCATGAATTGGAGCAATCAAACCACTCCTCCATATTGTAATCAAGCTTACCATTAAAAGAGTACTAGGAAGGAAAATCCAGCCCTGAATAGAAAAAATAAAATAGCGCAACCAAGTAGCCATAAATGATACAAAAAGCATATCCTTGAAAATCCCCTAGCATAAATTGATTATACTGTCCCTGCTATCAAGGCTCAAACAGCGCCTATGAATGTTGCTCGGTATAATGAGATTCGTTGCCAAAAGAGTCATGAATCTAAGCAAACTCAACAACATGTACTATCTAGCTTAACAAACTCTTAATCCGAAAATCCCCTAGCATAAACAAATTATACTCTCTATTATTAAGGCTCAAACAGCCCCTCTAAATGTTGCAAGGTATAATGAGATTCATTACTAAAAAAGTCGTGAATCTAAGCAAACTCAACAATATATACTATCTGGCTTAACAAACTCTTAATCCAAGTATCTAAGAAAAAAAGTCCCCGACGACTACGTCCTCTCCTCTTCTATTGATAAAGATGATAATAATATGTCAAATTCTGATGAAGACTCGCTAAATACATAAACTCCCCCTTCGATGCTGACCAGTGGGTTGACAACTAAACAAATCATAATATAAAGAAATATACTCCTCGTAAGGAATGCCGAGGATTAGCAAGCTAGAAATAATCTGTAAATCCCAAAGTGTTATAATGATCCCAATGGGTCTGATCCAACAAGTGTTCGTAATGTCATCCCAATGCTCAATAATAGTCTAGAACAAAGAAGAAGTTAAACGGCTATAATCAAATAAAGAAATATAGATAGTCTCATATACTCTTTCCTGCTTCAATGCCTGCTAATATACTATGAGTATATAACAAGCCCAAAAAATAACAAGCCCAAAAAGTATAGCCACTTAAGGCCTGAAGGGGATTGTCAAATGCATAATCACAGTATTTCTCCTCAATCTAATGATGAGGTAAGCAATAACTAAGCAGCCAAATAACACGTCTTGTCCATAAAATTTCCTGTCGGGTGTAGAATGCCCTAATCAACATAACTCAGGCCCTCAGCAATTCACTCTAAAAAATCATCATCACTACGATGCAACCTAAGGGTGATAATCTAATCTGCAGGGTCATGTTTAATTGAAACATATGAATCAAAAAGAGGCATACGATGCAATTGATTAAGAAGACTATCATATATATCCTTGTAAACTAACAAATCTTAATGAAAATATAGTTGATCTGAAATAGAAACTAATTGAGAAAGATCATATTTGTCAATCACCTTCCAAACATCCTCCTCCAAAGGTTCAATATAAAGTACTTCTCCAATCAAAATATCAAAACCTTAAAAATTAATGGAACAATGAAAATCCACAATCAACAACTACAATGACTTTCTTGCGCGAAAATCACCTAACAAATTTGTTGGGACACAATTTGCTTGCTCATTGTAAAATAATAATAAAATAGCAAACGTTGAATTAAAAAAAGACAGGAATAAAAATAGATGCAATGCTTGGTGAAATGACATCCATTTGGCAAGTCAACTAATATAAATAACACGAAATAAATATCTTTTTTTCGCACGGGGGCAAGGGGCTGGGCTAACGTGCAATCTCTCCTAACTCCAGCTCTATGCCTTCCCGACTAAATCGCTCCAATGTGAATCCTAAGCCGCCAGTCCGATTCCGAACGCAACAACCCCCGCTTCCTTTGTTCATGCATGGGATTAGCAACTCGTCGCTCCCTCCGTTCATGCAGGGAACTCATTAGTTTGCTCCCCTCCTGCACAGCCAACCTCTGACCTCACAACCAGATTAGACAAAAATTCCAGCATCCAAATTCCTCTCTGACCGGACATGATCTATCTGTGTCACGCAGCTATCGACCAAAACTCGAACACCTTGCACAGTCTGCTCCGATCGAACACATATGATTCCTTTCCTCTGCTTCTCACAACAACCCCGCACGTCAACCTCTTGTTTTGTTCAAAATTACTGTTATGCATGACCCTCCTTAGTTCCCCTATGTCGAATCCTAAAAAGAAACACTATGTTGTTTGGTTTGAGTTATCTTTAGTTTGAAAAGAAAAAAGTAATTTGAACTATCTATATATGCCTTATTCATGCTCTAATGACAACAACTAATAGTCTAATTAAGTAGTCAAAAGAAAATCTGGTATAATTAAATAAATCTTATAGGAAACAGGCATCCAAGTTTTAAGACCCTGCACGGTCGATCCAAGATCCTACCAGGAATGCTTAAATTGAAGCCCTCGGAATCCAGTCGAGAAGAACCAGCAGCAAATGCTCCTAAGCTCCCCTTGGGAGGAGGGGACCCCGGAAGGCTCCCAAAACTAACTTTATAATGTTTTGACCAAATTAAAAAGCATAAAATATAATATATACAAAATCATTGAAATAAAAAAGGTTAATTATTTTTTAAAACGTGACAAGTAGTAATTCTAAAAAATTATGAAAAAAAATTAATGTAATTAAAGCGCTACAATATTTATGCTGCAGCGAATATGAATTGTGATTTGGACTTATAATGACTCCTAAAAATTTTATTTATTTGAGTCAAAATACATGCTATTACAATATCACCGCCACAGAAAAATGTCACCCTCGACATTTTCGCAAGTGAATCAAAATAAGTTTAATATAAAACAAAACCATATCTATAATATAGTAAATCAAAATTGCAGCGCTCAATTTCTCGTAGCAGGGGACATACACACCTTTAATGCGTGTAGTGGGAAGGCTCAATTTCTCGTAGTTTTCCCCTAAATGGGGGAGACGCCGGGAGGCTACCAAAATTTTGAGTGAATATACGATCACACCTCAGACCTAATTTGAACTCAAAAAAATAAGAACTTGAACTCTAAAAGATAGCAGGGGACATGAACTGGACATTAATGAACTAAGTATAAACTTGAACAAAATTTGAACTTAATAGGTGATAACAAATTTGTTGCAAACTTGGTTTCATGGATTGTGCTTTTGATTTTAGAAAACACTTTGACTACCTTCCTCTACTGACGTTTCAGGACCAAAAGATCAGACGACAAATGGAGCCAGCTCAAGATTAGGCAGATTAGGGTTGAGTCAGTCTGTAATTTTTTTCTTTTTCCTTTCTTAAGTCAATTGTAATCTTTGAAGTAATTGATGCAAAGTAACCCTACACACACACACTTGAGAGTTTTAAAATATCTATTTTTACTTACATCGTACAGGATGATATTTATATCGGCTTTGACGATCGAGTTTAAAACAGAAACTCTAATCAAGATATATAAGTTAAGGCAACCATCATTAACAGATCGGCCTGTACGATACAATTATCGTACAGGACGATATGCTCAATACATAAAGAAATAGCCGCCATGATCAATTTAGGTATTCAATGGTTTCATTCTCTTTGATTTCATCATGAGAAACTTATTTTATTTGATCTTCTTCTATTTGTGATTGTTGTTGCTGCTGCTTCAAAAAAAAGAGAAGTGATTAGGATGAAGTTTGCCAATGAAAACAACTTAGCTATGAATTCTTGCGTCTGACTCCGAGTTATTATTTTGATGTTGACTTTTGTCATCATGCTCGTAACCTTCCAGACTCAGTCTCCAGAGATGCATTACAGATTTTTCTGTGCTGAATTTTGATCTTGGAATAGGAGATTTGATCGACAGTTTTCTCCGGGGCCAAATTTTCGGAGCCCACAAACATATTGGAGATTTAGAGGATTTCTCGAGCTGTTTGTTTTGATAAGATCCAATTGTACAAGTCACAATCGATTAGTTCATTAAGTTCTTAGTTATCTAAGTGAAAAAATTGATGCATAATTAATGTAATTTTCCTCTTATTAGTTTCAACTACATGGTCACAATACTCTACTGTAAAATTTTGAGGTTATCCAAGTACTCATTTGCTCCACCACCAAAGAATTAGATACCTAAACGAGTTGTTTAGTTTTTTTACGGGCCTTCTATATAATGGTAAAAAGGATACAAACAAATATAGAATAAATTGATTTATAACTTTGAATGATATAATAAATGAGGAGATTAATACAACACATAATATAATTTTTATTCATACATTATACTCATTTTAACTTAAAATGAAAGATTTTAAAACCTGATCAATATATCATCAACATAATTTTCCTGTTTATTTATTTGGTAAAGCCAAACTAAACAAGTAAAAGGTATGTTATTACTAGAGACAAAAATAAATAAAAATAAAATATAAAAAAACTTTGATATACTGTATAAATTTTCTTCAGGAAAATATATTTTGAATTTGAATTTATTTGATTAAAACTTAAAAAATTGCCCACATTAGTCCAATTTTCACCCACTAATATTTGCATATAAAATGTATTAACTTTTTTGAAAGAGAGACATAATGTGACCCGGTGGGCTATTAATTTTAAGAAAATGAATTTAATTCATAAAATCATTTGATTTTGTGAATTATTTGAACCATCTATAAATCAAAATTTATCTAGGCATAAGTAGTTAGATACTAATCTTCTCTACTCATCTAAAGTTTTTGTTCTAATTTAGGCTTTATTTAGTACAACTTACTTATTAATTTTTAAGGCAACTTTCTAGTATAAGAAAATTTTGAATTAAAATATTTTGTACTAGAAAGTTATTTTAGAAGGCAGTTAGAAAGTCATATCAAATGATATTTCATTTGGGACGGCTTTCTTACTGCTTTGTAAACTTACTTTTTTAGTATAAAAATCTCTTAAAAGCAGATAAAATATAGTTGGTCCCAAACGAAACCTTAACCTTGTCCATACTAATGAAGTTGTCTGTCAATCAATACTATTTTATATCCTACTTCTCTTTTGTTTATTGGACTTACTCTTAAAGTAGAGAAAGTATATTCTGAAGAAGATCTAATTGGCACAACCCAATAGTAAGTATCCCTGAGCATATTGTATATATTGCATTCAATCAATCAATACTTACAAGAGAAAAAAAAAAAACTAAGGCCACAATAGTAAGTATCCAATTCATGAAAGAATATATATGAATTCCAAAATGAAAGAGTCGAGCCGCTCAACAGATCTCATCTAATTATTTGCTTAGTTGATAAGTGACTTGGCTTTGATGGAAATGATCTCTGTCTCTTGAACTTGAAGCATAAGAAGGAAAATTTTTGTAAGATAACTTCAAGAGTATAAAAATGGACTGCTACTGGAGATAACAATATTTATAATTAAATGAAAATAACATGCAGCTATGCTTCTTCCTCGCTATACCAAATATATACTATAATTATAAAATGGGCTTGCATTTTTTTCCAAATAAAATCATGGCCTTTCATTTTAGTTACTTAAATAGAATCTTAGCCTTCCATTATTCTTAATTTCTTAGCAGAAGCCCTTCAAATGTCCCAATAGTTCTTAGTTTTTTTTTCCTATTCATTAATTAAATACCTCTTCATATGCTTCCCTTTGTATCCATATGCTTCTTATTCCCTTTTCTTATTCATTAAATC
>NW_021318693.1:8704002-8724703 GCF_001605985.2 Dendrobium catenatum
TATATATATATATATATATATATATATATATATATCTCACTTAAATTTATATGTTTACTTTCTAACACCTTAATTTCGAAATGATATTACAAATATAACAAATATGAATTTATTTAAAATAAAAAATATAATTTCATGTATATATGTTGAATTCATTTTAAAAATTAGAATATTATCTACAAAAATATAAAGATATAGAGATCAGATATATAAATCCATAAAAATTTAATGGTATGTATGTAAATCCATGGTATTCGGAATGGTAAAGAGGATTGGCAAATAAGAATCCAGTCTGAAAAAGGATGAGATAAAGCATGCCTGTTGCCAATGAGTTGGTTCGTCCTCTGGTGCAGTGGAAAGCACGAGCACTTGATCAGATTTGAATTTTTGTCTCCTATGATTTTTGTAATCATTAGAATACAAGTTGAAAGTTGAACTCCCATAAAGTAAATTGTTGTTGGCAGGGATAGTTGAAGAACCATTGAACTCAGCATCGAACTAGAAAGCAAATTCATGGAGAGGAGCTTCCATTTAAAGAAGACAAAGGTTAACTTCCACTAAGAACAATAAATAAATAAATAAATAATAGAGGTTGGTATCCATATTATAGAAAATTAAAGAAAATAAATATCTTATAATCTGCTGCAAAACATGCAACATTGTAGGAATAAATCAGTGACACGAATTAGAGATTTGACAAAGGACCATCTTATACAACTAGCTTCTTTAATAGCT
This sequence comes from Dendrobium catenatum, assembly GCF_001605985.2. Lineage (NCBI taxonomy): Eukaryota > Viridiplantae > Streptophyta > Magnoliopsida > Asparagales > Orchidaceae > Dendrobium > Dendrobium catenatum. The sequence continues at coordinate 8,704,738 of NW_021318693.1, forward strand.
TGGATTCAAGAAACTAATAACTTAAAGCTTCTAGATTATGATAAATATGATGACCATTCAGCTGTTGCAAGATGAATGCCACTAGATCTCACATGGATGAAGATTGAAAGAAAAGTCGAATATTCCATACAAATGCTTCTTGCAAATAGCAGCAGGACCGATCGAGTTAGTCATAATTGGTGGAAGTACTGTGAAGAGAGTATCAAAAGCCATATTAATTAAATTCAATCTCAAAGAAGAGCCACCTCCAAGTCCTTTTAATGTTGTATGGACTAACAAGATATCTCTAACTATCATTGAAACATGTCGTGAACCGAATTAGTTAGTCAGTTATTCTAAAGATTATGTTAGTATCCAATTTGGTCAACCTTTATTTATTAGATATAGCCAACATTTACATGATGCTTATTTTAAATATTAGACAAAAAACCCGTTGAACAAATTTATGTTGCTCCAACTATTGACTTGATAATTCTATTGAATAATCTTATTTTAAATTTGAATTGAGATGATATATTTTAATTTAGATTAGATGTCAAAATAAATTTTCAATTTAAATTATAAACCCTATTTCTATAAATAGCATTAGGTTGATGTTATTTCATTATTCTGAATTGAAACTAATCAAATATTCCATTGATTGCCTTTCTCCTCTTTCTCTCGTCTCCATTGCTCATTGATTCCTCTCATCATTTTTCGGGAAATATTGATTATTCATTTCTCTCTCTTTCCAATCACAATAGGACTACAGGCCAAAGTGACGGTCCACTCTCATAAAATATCTAACTCACAATAGAGTAAAACATCAAGAAGCTCGTCTAAGTTTCTACAATCAATAGGTGCTACTTTCTTACTCTTCTCAGTTCGTTTACTTGAAAAGAGAAAAATCAAATATATTTCAAGAGAGAGAAGAATAAAAATATTTACAACTATAGAGTATCATCAATAAATGATCTGTACTATGGATGGAAACATGGCACCAATTTCATTGGAAGTGGTCACAAGAAGAAACAAAGGTTAATAAAACATAGCATTGAGATCAGAGGAGGCGACATATGTTGGGGCATCATAATAAGGAACACCAATCAGCATGTGACAGCTGATGTTGAATTACGAATGCTGAGGTCTAGGAGCAGGAAAAAAGGATAATTTCCTGGTGAAGTTGAGGCAGGAACACACCAATTACTAAAGCCAATAAGTGTGAGGAGAGAAATCTAAAATAAGATGCAAAAAAAAAAAAAGTGAGCGAGTTAAAGTGAGAGTGAGAAGCGACTGAGTGTGCTCGGACGATAATGTGCCACTGGCACAACTACCTCAACTTAAGAGGCCTAACAAGACTGTCCCACTAGGTTCCTTTGTAACTAAAATTGGGTTGGCCCTATCCATGTAAGATAACTGAGTTAACCACTGACAACCAAAAATAACACTAAAAAGTTATAGAAGTAAAAACTAACTTGGTCAAATGATGAAAAGGGTACTTAAAAGTTGTTCTTATATCCCAAATTTCATCATGATCTACGTCTGAGGCTTATTGCCCTATCTATAGATAATAAAAGAAAACTCCAGGTAGAGAATATGTAAAAATATCATTGCAGAACTTACAAGACAAGCATTACCCAAAAATAGGGGTTAACAATCAATAAGACTAAAATTTTAATATGAGAACATCTTACCTCGCAACATAGATGTCAAATTATACTTTGTAGTGATAGATTCAAGCTCACGAGTTGTGACTGTGTAGCAATCTACAAACTTAACCTGTTCATGAAATCCACAATCACTTTTTTTTCTTTAAATTTGGTATTAAAATTGACAAACTAGTAAGCAATAAAGTTTTGAACCTTTCTAAGCATGACCAATGCTATCAAAGAGCTACGCACATATCAAAGAACAATCTAGTTTGATGTAGGCAAAAAATCTGGGGACCCTGATTTTTTGCCTAACAAAATAAAAGCTTTCCAAAATAATAGAAGAGACATAATGAACATAAATAAAGACACAAATAATATCATTTTATATAAAAAAAACTATTACAACTTGGACACTTACAAACTTGACTCAAACAAGACACCCTAAACTTGCTTACTTTGCCAACTTCACATAAAACAGCCCAGCCAGGGAACCGAAGAAGCCACCACGGGTACCAAAGAAGCAGCCGCAAGAACCAAAGAGGCCTGCATGGAACAGAGGCATCAAAGCACAGGAAAGGCCACCAAACACTAAAAACCGAAGAGGCAACCACAATAACCAAGGAGGCAGCCGTGGGAACCAAAGAGGCAGACATGGGAACCAAGGAGCCAAGTCATGGGAACCTAAGAGGCTAAGCATAGAATTTTAAAAGATAAAACTACATAAATAATATTATAAATGAACTAAAACCTAGCTAATAATGACCTAACCTTTACTCCTTTAGTTCAACAAATGAAGTAAAAACCAGCTCATAAATGAGCTAAATTCTAGCTCAAAATTTATTGAGTTTGTAAACTCGAGGGAGGCCAAAATTGATATATTTTGGACATGAGTTGACTCCCCCTTTGTATACATCATAGTTCAATACTAAAGTGAAGTGAATGATAGGTTCAAGATCAGTACTCGAGAAAGAAAATAATTAAAGCTTCTCATGAAAAATTTACAATTTAAAGATCACCATCACATAATGACAAATGAAAATATAGGGGCCAACAAAAGTCTAAATAATATAATTCAAAATATATTTGGGGAAACAAATATCCAACTTAACGAGGACCTACATGACGCTATATGACTTTTAAAAAATCCAGGTAGAAATGAGAATATGGGGTGCATTCTTCAATAAATTCTTTGACACGAAGCTATCTTACAGATACGTTCATGCATGGATGCATCCACACATAAAGGTGAAGCAAGAACTTTTTATTCTTCCTGAACAAGATCAATAGAATCAAAGAGTTGGCATTGAAAGATGAAACAAATATAAATGCTTAATAAAGTGCAACTATGTAATTTAAACTATCTTTTCAAGAATCTCATCGATGGTAAAATCACCAGACAAGAAAGCAAAAACCTAAATTTGTCATGAAGAATTTAGTTTTTGTTCTAACAATTACAGCCCATCTGGGAAATTTCAGCTGTTTGTTAGATTAATATACTAAAAAATCTATGAGCGTTGAAAAATGAAACAGGCAAATGCTTTAATAAAGTAATGTGCAATCATGCAATTTAAATTATTCTTTCAAGAATATACAAGAAAGTAAAAAACAAATATTATAATGAGAATTTTTCATTAAGTTTAACACTTGGACTCAATTGGGATAGCTTCAATAGTTTGTAAAAATACTTGTCAAATTATTGTGGGAAAAATACAATTTTTGAAAGATGTCATGGGTATTATCAAATTTTTTCTCCAAAAAAAAAAGTTGAACAATAACTTTTTTACAGCTACCATACTTTGGCAGATATGGTTGTGAAAGGTTCTCACCACATGAATTTTTGGAAAGTAAGAAATTTGTAGTTAAATAGAAACATACAAGTGGTCAATAAAATAAAGCTATAAAAATTGTCCTAAATACACCTTTAACTCTATAATAAAATGCATAGAAAAAAAATATAATAACTTTTTCATTTTTTTTCTTATATGATTAGAGCTACACACCATATAGTCTTTATGGTGAAAAGACATCCACTCATTTTGCATATCTAATATCTTCTTCATCCTCTAAAGCTACCTCTTCCACCGAGCATCAAGATCTTTGAGGCTAAGCCAATCGAAATATGTGCTCTACTCCATTAGCTTCATGCTCTCCTCTCTCAACTCTTCACTTTTGTGTCCATGTTCTTGCCTCGATAATGTAATCCACAAATTCGCAATAGAGAAGCTTATTATTTCAACTCCCATTTGAGGAGCTTATTATTTCAATTGCTGATAAGCTATGAAAAAGTAAGAGGGTAAAATTTGGATTACCAAAGCACAAAGGTAATTTTTCTTATATTTTCTCATAATTTGCATTAAAAAAAATACATTTCAAGAAGTAAAATTAAAATCAAGACTCATAAAACAGCTTTTGCAAAGCTCCAACAAAAAGTAGAAAAGCATAAGGCATGCTAAATAAACCCTAAAAGGAAAATTCAACTTCAGAATATATTTTAAGTATAAGTTAGGGGTTTAAGTTAGCCGAGCCGGCTCGTGAGCCAGCTCAAGCTCGACTTGTTAACGAGCTCGTGAGTCGAGCTTATCGAGCCACGAGCTCAAGCTTGAGCTCAAAATCGAGAAACGAGATCGAGTTCGAGCTCAAATTGGGCTCGGCTCGTTAGCTCGTGAGCCGCTCGAACTATTATTATTATTTTTTATTTAGATTTAAATGGTTAAAAAATTTTAATAATAAATAAGAAATGATGGTGACATTTATTGAAACTAAAGAAGAAATAAGAACAAGAAAGCACAACAAGTAAAACAAGAGAAAGGAATTGATTAGACTTTTTATATCATGTACAGCGATCTTAATTAACAGCTATTAGATTGCCTTAGCTATGTACGACCCAAGATAAGAAAGCCAACCGGGCTTTTCCACGTCATATACAAGACAATGTTGCTGCTTTTTTTAATATTAAAATATAATTTAAAAACTTTATTTGGGTGGTATTTGTGCAATAAAAGGTGTCCAGCGGGAGCATTTTTTTGGAAAATTGTGCAGCTTTATTTTGAATAGTGCTACAACACCCTGTTTTTCAATTTTGAATTCAATTAGACTAGTGGGCCCACTATTGTGGGTGGCAAAAAGAAAGGGAGGCGACACTTGTCTTCCTCATGTAGACCTGAGCCAGACTTTGGGTCGACTGGGTCAGTTCAGGTTGAACCGGCCTAACAGTACCACCCAACAAAAAATCACCTTGTCCACAAGGTGAAAATAAGGGAACTGATGTTTCCTCTCATATGGCTCCCAAGTGGCATCGTAGTCAAGAAGGATCTTCCACTTGATTAACACTTCCTTAGTTCCATCTTCTTTCTAGCAAACCCCCATCAGCTCTAAGGGTTCCAGAACCACCTCTAAATCCTCAGTAAGTGACACCAATAACTCAAAGCTGGCTGTATAATCATCAATGACACTTATCAACTTAGATACATGGAAAACCGGATGTTAGTCGCTGTTGGTGGTAGTTTCAGCCAATATGCTACTGCTCCGACCTTCTCCAACACTTCATAAGGTCTATCGTACCTTGGAGCAAACTTCTCATTCCTTCTGTTGGCGACTGTCTTCTAACTGTATGGTCGGAGCTTCAAAAACACCTTCTCCCCCGCCTCAAATTAAATGTCCTTCCTATGCCCATCAGCTTTTTTCTTCATAATATGTTTAGCTCTCAGTAGATGTCTCTTCAACTCCTCTAGCACTCTATCCCTTTCCTCCAAGTATTCCTCCACTGAAGAAACTAGAGTACTGCTACTCCCAAAGTGCACCAAGTGGGGAGGATCCCTTCCATACAATACCTTAGATGGGGTCACCTGAAAAGAAGGAAGAAAAGATGTATTGTACCAGTACTCAGCCCATAATAGCTATGTGGCCCATAGCTTGGGTGCCTCCAACACAAAGCATCTCTAATAAGTCTCCAAGCTCATGTTAACTACTTTCATGTAGCCATCCATCTGTGGGTGGTAAGCAGTGCTCCTCCTCAGACTATCCCCTGTAATTTGAACAACTCTCGCCAAACGTAGCTGAGGAACACCTTATCTCTATTTGATATTATCGCCTCTGGTACTCCATGTAATCTGACCACCTCTATGATGAAAGCTAAAGCCATTATCACCGCATTGTAAGGGTATCAAAGGGGGATGAAATTAACATACTTGCTCAATATGTCCACCACCACAAAAATCACCATAAAACCTTTTGAATGGGGCAGCCCATCTATGAAGTCCATGGATATCTCCTCCCACACTCGTCCCGAAAAAGAAAACGGGTGTAGTAGTCCTCCTGGTGATATAACTAGGTATTTGTTCGTTTGACATATCTCACATCTGGACACCATCTTCTCTACATCTTTATGTATCCCCTTCCAGTAAAACTATGAAGCAAGCTTTCTGTAAGTCTTCTACACCCCTGAATGGCCCCCAACAACACTGTTGACCTCGATTTTCATATGATTACCCTTGAGGGTCTTTGGTTGATTTAATTGAACCTCATCGAGCCTAGTTTAATCCAGATCAATGTTGATTTAGGTCCAATTGAGTTGATTCAAATTCTATTCCATTAAAATTGACTTGATAAAAATTCAATCGAACTTGAATCGACTAGAAATTGGGTTAAATTAGACCCGATCATATTCAATTAAATTAGATCCATTCATTTTAGACTCATCGAGTTTGATTTGGATCAATTCGATGACTTATTTGAGTTTAATTTTATTGAAATGATCGAGTTGAGTCGAATTTGAATTAACTTGAGTCGAGTCGAGTCAAACCCAATATGGACCTAATAGGTTCAATTCAATATTAATTAAAGCTTAATTAACTTTCTAAGCAATTTGAATTCGATTTATAAATCATGAAATGGAACCTACAGCCCTGATTTAATAAAAAATCCCATTCTGTCGTTATTAGTTGGCACAGTCGCGTGATCTGCTTATTTTGGAAGGAATGCAGGCGTGGATTAATGGGGGTAGCACGATAGAGCTATTTTTTTTATGTATAAAGACGAGATCGAGAAGGCGGGGAAGCGAGATTATCTCACAGGCTCGCAACTCTCTCAGCATAACCCCATTGGTATAGAGAACTCCCTCTCGACATCTCTTCATTCGGTCCCGCTCCAAGGATTCGCAAGATCCCTCTCTTCAAATCTCCTTGTTTGCAGATGCCAGGCAAACTCAAGGCCTCATTCCTGCTCCAGTCATCCACACTCCAGCACCCTTTCCTCCCCGTTCTCTTACTCGAGCGGACCAAACCCGACGTCAGCTCCCTCTATCTCCCTTATTCGAGCTACCAACAAGGAGCCAAAACCTCGCCAGCCTCCCTTCCTCTCTTGTTCGCGAGTTTTGAGACCGAGCCCAATTCCATCGACTTGCCTTAGCCGCTGGACTTGCAAGGTTGTGATTTCTTCCCTTCTCTTTCTTTCTCTCCTTCTATTTCTTCTTCTCCTTATATTTCTTCCATCCCCTTTTGCTTCTCTTCTCCTCCACCCATTTCCCCCATTTCATTCCTTTTCTTCTCCTTCTTCCTAATTTTCTTCTCCCTCTTATCCGTAAACTTTTTCCTCTACTTTAAGCTTCATTTGCTTTTTTTCATCCTAATCTAAAATCTTATGGATGATCCGTTTAGTGACAAACTTCACTTATGCAAAGTTAATTTTATTGAATCAAAACTGAAAGTGCAAATGAAGTTTTATGGTGTATATGTCATTACACCTCTAGTCCTCTTGATTCCTACTTAATGCATTAACTCTCTATGTTAGATTTTATGATAGCTTGCTTAGTTGATCTTGACACCATGTATTGATTTATGTACTTATCCCATGTGTTGGCTTGTGTTGTTTGAGAATAAACAGTTGGTATGATAAATTTATATTTTTTATTCATGTCATATGACTTAAAGTTTTAGATGTGAACATGGTGTGAGTTGTAGGAAGTTATTTTCCATGTATAAAGTATGCATACAAATTGTTTATAATAATGCCTATTGGAAAGGATACATGTTTAGATAAAAAGATAATGGAGATTTGAGATTATATTTTGATTTGATACATGATAAGCCTTGCAAAAACTTATCCTATTAGCATGAATGCATCTTGCTTACTCTATGTTGTGATGAACGGATTGTGCCTTGAGGAGATATATTCATGCCATAGTAATAGATGATGATCATGATTTATTGTATAGACTCTTACAAAAAAGCAATATCAGGTGATGTAGAGATTGTTAATCATGCTAATGAGCTTCCATATGCTTTATATTTAAATTGTGACTCCTATGTATGTGATATTCCAAGAGAAGTGAGCTTGTTTGCTTGAAAGGTTTACATTAACAACTGTTTTGTATGCATAAATCCTCTCAAGGCTTACACTCACATGAAGAGTAATTTCTATGTAATGTGATTCTTGAGAATTCTTATCATGAGAATGGAGAATATTAATGTTGCATGTATCTATTTTGGAGAATTGTGCTTAATGATGAAAGGCTTTTAGGATATTTCTTGATTTTGGGCTTTCTCTTTATTTGTTTAGGCCTCATGTGGAAGGTCATGTTAATAGTGGTATTGGGAAGTGTTCTTGTTACTTTATGTTTTATGGAGTCTTCGTTCTTCGAGTAATTTAAGTTTAGTGACTTTCATATCAACAACATCTTCAATTTGCAAGCTTTTTCAAGGAAAACCCGCAGGTTACAGAAAAAATGCTGTGAATATTCAACTACTTTTCCTTCTCAAAACATCTTATATTTATAGGCAAGAGAGGAGAAACCAAACGGCCACATTATTGAATTCCCACAAGAATCCAAGCATCATAATCATGGAAATCCCCCAATCATTTCACAGGAAACAGCCCAGCCAGGGAATCGAAGAAGCAGCCACGGGAACCAAAGAGGCCCGCACAGAACCGAGGCACCAAAAGACATGGAAAGGCCACCCAGCTAAAAAAACTAGCAGCCAACTGGGAAAACCAAGGAGACTTGACTTGACAAACCAAATTAAAAACCTAGGACTTCCTAACTTGCTTTGATACCAAAAAACCTAGGCTTTTTTTAGAATTTTTTCATGAACATATGTAACCATTTGGGATGAAGATTTATGGTTTATTTCATATTGAGAAAGTTAGTGACTTGTTTTATGTTGAGAAGCTCTATGAGCCTCTTTTGGTTGGAAAATTCCATGAAGTGCTTTGGATGCAAAGTGACATAAACCATTTTATATTAGAAAGTTTTATGGATGGTTTTGCATTAGGGAGTTTTACGAGCTATTTGACATTGGAGAGTCTCATGAGTTTCCATATTATTGAAAGCTTTATTGAAAGCTCTATGAGTTGTTTTGCATTGAGAAGTTTTATGAAGTGCTTTGCTATTAGAGAATTTCATGAGTTGTATTTTTTAGAAAAGGCTTGTGAATGTTTTACAATGAAAAGCTTTACAAAATTTTATTGTTGGAGAATTTTCATGGATTTATCCCACGTTGACAACGTTTGTCATTCGTTTTGCACCGGAAAGAGTTATGGTGGATTTCATATGAGAAAGGTTTTATGTGTTACTATGTTTGAAAGATTCTATGGGGTTGATTTTGGGATCTTGGGATTTTATGAATGGTCTTGTGCTAGGGAAGGTTGATGTCAAAAGGCTCTTTTAGTCTTCTCTACATGAGTGAGTTTTCTTTCTCTTTGTCGTATTTAATTCTAAAGACGAGTTTAGAAAAACATTAAGTGGAAGTGCTTGTTTGGATTTTAGTTTTGGAGCTTGTTTCAACCTCGCCACATTGAGTTTTTTTATGGGAAATGGTGTGGGTAATTATGCCAAATATTTCAAATGCTTTTTTGAAATGTGGGAAGAATAAATAACATCAAAATTTCTTCCATTTCATTCGTGTTTAGCTCAATTGAAGCAAAGGATATGTTGAAAGCTTTTTTTGGCTTTGGAGAGACCTGATTAATAATGGGATGCTTACATACTTTCTTTCTTAGAAATTGCTTCTTTCTTCTTTGCTTGTTAGAATCTTATGTGAGAGACAAAGGGCTCAACCGATGTCCAAGCTCGAAAGAAAAAAAGTACAATAGTATTTTAGTTGAATTTTTTATTATTATTTGCATGATTAATATTAACTTGCTATAATACAACTTTTCTAGGATTCATGTGTCATAATTTGTCAATCACTAACCAACAAAAATTACTAATAATCTTAATCAAAATTAATTAAAACACTTAATTCTTAATTAAACCATAATTAAGAATATTTTCATTTTTATTATAATTTGAATATTATTATTTTTTGTTTTTTTATGCTATCCTATGATGGAAAACATCCAATGATTATGAGTAGGTAGTGTTTGGGCATGACAAAATTTTGGTGTGCTAGCAACTCAGGTTCTTTGGTCTTTGGGCTGTTGGTTGCTTCTCGTGTAGGGCCTTAGCTGCTTAAATTTGGATTGTATTCTTTGGGAGCTACTTAGTTCTATCTCATAAATGCTTGAGTTGATGTTTAGCTCATTATTATGAAAAGTTATTCCTTTTGTTAGCTCATTATGTGGAGTGAAATTTTGCATTTTCCTTTCTCTAAATCTCTTCAGTTTTCCCCTCTTGGTTCTCCTTCCCATGGCCTGTTCCGGTCCCCCTAGTTCCTGGTTCCGATCCCTTGTGCTACCCCTTCGGTTCCTCCCCTGGTTGCTTGTCCCGTGGCTATTTTTTTCGATTTCTGCGAAGCCTTCTCAGGTGTTGTTCTGGAATAAATTTTTGCTTCCTATTTCCCCTTACCTGATTGATTCAGTTGGAGATGGAATGGATTTTTGGTTGCCCCTTTTTCCCTTATAAATTGGAGATGTTTTGAAGTATAAAAGGTTATTGAATATTTGAGCAAAGTCTCTACAAAACATGAGGGTTTCTTCTACCTGGGAAATGCTCGAGAGCTTGTTCTATTTCCCTCTTCCCCCTCTCTATTTCATCTTGGGCTTCTAACTTCTTCTCTCCGCAAATTCCACTCCACTTGTATCTTTCTTCTTGAGCTATTGGAGGTGTTTGTTGGTTGATTTGGTGACATTTGCTAGAGGAGTTTTGTTGGATGTAGGACCTTGTAGCTGTGGTGGACCCTTGGTTTGCAAGCCTTTATACACTTATCTTATTTTGCTTACTTTTCATTGCATGTGAGGAAACCGCTTGCCGGTTGTTCTGAGGATAGTGTTTTTAAATTTTAATTTTGTTTTATTTGTTTGGCTTTCGTTTATTTTGCTGTTTATTTGGATGTCAGCATTCTAGTTTGAATTGAGTTTTGTTCTACTAGCACAGGTGTTGTCCTTTTTTGGCTCTTTCTTTCTAGTTTGCCTGCATCAGAAGGGATAAATTCCACTTGAACAACCTTAGCAAACCCCTGTGATGGGTTAGTTCTACTAGTACAGGTGTTCTCCTCTTTTGTCTCTTTCTTTCTAGTTTGCCTGCATCAGAAGGGATGACTTCCACATGAAAACCTTAGCATAAGAAGGGATGACTTCCTATGATAAGGGCAATAGTTTGGCTCATTATTCTTATCAACCTCTGTTGGTATTTTGGGTTTGGGGAGTTGAAAATTATCATTATTAATCAAGGACTCAAAGATTTTCTTTGTAGCATCTCTCCTAAAAGAGTATTGTTGATTGATCTTTTCTGTTAATCCCCTAAAATCAAGCTTTTTGACTGCCATCTCCTTATCCTTTCTAGGTTGTTGCTCTGAAATCTTTCTTGGTTGTTGATGCTTAGTAATTTGAATCTATTTTTCCTTTTGAAGAGATAATGCTGACACACTGTCTTTTCTTTCAATTATTTTATTCTTGAATTTCTTGGATTGGTCACCATTACTGTTATCTTTAAGGACAACTAAGCTACTGTCACGACCAGGCTCGGCTAGCCCGATAATATCGGGGCGGGAACAGTCAATCGTACGGAATAGCATATAAAACATAAATTAAATTCGTTATAATTTAAACATCAGTACATAAATGTCATCCCATATTAAATGAAAGAGCCACTAAATAACATCAAACTCAAATGTTACAAACTAATCAACTCATAAACTTTCATAATTACATAAACTTTAAACTCACGAACCACAATGAAACAAACTCAAAGACAAAAAACTAAAAAATATAAAAAGGAACATTTCTTTCTCAGGTCCGCTACGACGATACATGTACGGTCGTCGTGTAGTCATCACTTATCTCCTGAAAAAGATTTTTTAAAGTAGAATGAGTCAACGCTCAGTAGGTAATTCATAGCTCAGTTAATTTCATAAGATGCATAAATAAAATATTTGTAATTGAAATCATTTCATATCATTTTGCAAGTCATAATCTTTAAACTTTCAAATTTTCTTTCTTTAACATTTGATTTCGTTCATTCTTTCCTTTCACCTTTTTCATATGCAATGTAATGCAAACATGCTTATGATAAACGTAACACCCATCCCGGAAGTATTCTTTTTCATACTGATCAGGTAAGCAGTTAAATTTTGGCCATTTCCTTTACCATTTGGCTTTTATAAGCCCCATTTCCATTTGGCTTTTGTAAGCCCCTTTAACATTACCATTTTGGCACTTTCGGATCAACATGCAATATAAAAATTTTATTCCATTTAAATCTTTTCATTTATGTTCAATTTCCTTTCATAAGCCTCATATATTTTCATGCTCAAATGCATTTCATATGATTCATATGCTTTCTAACAATTAATGCATAATATAAAGACATGAACCTGTAGAATCATTGAATTTAAAACATTAATTAACAATAAAAATAAATACATTAAATTTCATTTAAGCATAAAAATTTTAAAGCACTTTTAAATTTAACTTGGGTTTGAAGACCTACCTTAAATCAAGTACGGCACGTTGCTTCGATCAAGTTTTTTCACCTTAATGTACACAACCTAAAGATGATTACAAAAGAGACATGTCATAAATTAATAATCTAAACCCTAAATTTAAATCTTTCATTTCCCCTTAACAAAACCCTGCGACACTTAATGAATATTTAATTAAATAAACCTAAATTTTCGAATTTAATAAATATTAAATTTTTAGAAATTCATAAATCCTTAAATTCACTAAAATATTTCTCCTAAAATAATCCCTAACATGTAATTGTAATTATAATGTAATTTTCGGATTAAAATAATTAGAAAAATTAAGAAAATGGAAATTCCGCTAAAAACTTAAATTTTTTCTTTAAAAATTTTTTCTAAACCCTTAGGAATAAATTTTGTAAAAACATTTTGAAGGAATTAAAGTTTTTGTCAAAAAACCCTAATCTTTGATTTTCAAGATTTTCCCCCAAAATCATAAATTAAATCACTAAAATGCTTTTCTAATCGTTACCTAACAATCCCTTAAAGAAATTTTGGAAGACAAACGTTTTTAGGAAAAACCCTAAAAAATTTGATCTAAAATATAGTGAGATTTAGAAGGTTTCGTTCTAAAATAATCATACCTGAGTGTTTCTCTCATTGTCCTCTTAGATTTGACCTAAAACTCTCATCGAAAAAATTGTCGCCGAAAACACCCTCGCGGAACCCGTCCGTTCACCCGTCCTCCGCTCTGTTTGAGTCATTCGTGTGAAATGAGAGGGGAAAGATGGCTCAGTAGGCTATAATAGGAAGAATAGGGAAACGCTAAAAGACCAATTAGCCCTTACTTAAATAATTATGGCAATTCAATTGATTAGGGGCAAAATCGGTATTTAGAGACATCAAATATTTTAAATTCCATATTTGGGCAAAATTGGGTATATGTGTTATATATCAAAAAGATTAGAATTTCGGGTAGGATTTTCTAAAATTATTATCGCTAAATTCTGTTAATGTTGAAAATTTTACTTAAATCTATTCGCGGCGCTTTGAAATTTTTACTTAAATCTCATCGCGTGCGAGGTCTAAAATAATTTTTTTTTGGGTTTTACAGCTGCTTCAAACTGAAAGCTAGATGCCTTACTAAGAAATTTTTTAAAGGTCTTAATAGTGAACCCCTTAAGAATGAGTGCTGTTAGACCATGAATATTCCTTAATAAGATTTCTATAGAATGTTATTTGTAGAGTTGTGGTTCATATTTTAGGCTAACAATTCTCCACCTAAGAATATAACCAACTAATACCTCATTTGATTTTTGTTTCTCCACTATGTGGTCTCCCACTGTAATGTGATGTTGGGTTCCAGCAAACCTCTTCACAAACAATGACTCCTACTCTGCAAAAGTCTTTACCGAGCCATTTGGTAAACAAACTACCTGAAGATAAGAGCATCACTACCACCAACATTACAATACCCAGCTTTGAAATGAGCTAAATGCTGACATGGGTTTCCCACACCATCAAAGAGTTTGAATGAAAGGGCAACAAAACCCTTAGGATATTGTACTGAAGCAAATTCATCTGGATAAGATCTTCCTCTTTGAATAGAGTGACCTCCTTTCCCATGTGACATGGACTCCTTAATCTACAGACTAACAAAATCCTTCAAGTCTTCCTTCTAAAGTTGGAGATTTACTGACCCAATCTCATTCTTTTACCGACTCTCAATGTCTTCATCAACTTGCACTACTTCCTGGCCCTTTTTTGCGCTAGTGGAAGGTTTATCTATTATGTCTGGGGCTTTTTGAGGACCCAAAAGCTGGGTGGTAAGGTCACTTATGGCAGAAGCCATATCATCCAATCTCTTAGTTATATCATTTAGCTAAGCATCCTTGTTTTTTAACTGTTGAAGTAAAGCACAGATCTAGGGATTTTCACTCTCTTCTTCTTCCCCTTCCAACAAATAATATGTATAAAGATATCCTAGAAGAGAAGACCCTCTTCTGCTATATAGGAGAACATATATATCCTCCTCATCCATAAGATCATTCTCATCAGGATCAAAATTCTCAATCAATTTTTTTTGTGATTCTCTTTCTCCTTTTCCCTCTTCTCATCCTTATCAATCTTTTTAAGGTTATCATTCAAATACTCCATCATTTCTTTAATGGATTTTCCTGTTGAAGGGTTGACATGGGAAGCGTGATAATCTTCATAACTATAGACTTCCAGGGTTGCTTTCACTTTGTCATTGGGCTCAACATGGGTAGGACAGGAAGAGTGTACCACTGATGGAGCCACCACCTTGGGTTTCCATTTTTTATTCACCCCAAATGAGGAGGTATAGGATTTTTGGCATCCCACATTTACCTCATCTAAAGGTAGAGTCTGAATGTGACCCGCAGAGCGTAGCTCATCATGGGGAGTAGGATGTCTGACTTCTTTTGGGGACCTCCTAAACCTATTGGGTACATCAGATCTAGTATAACTGGAATTGGAGGTCTGAGGGACCACTTGGCGATCGGGGCGATCGACCTTTGGTCTGTCATAGACCTTAAGTGGTAGTATTGAGTAGTCAACCAGAACTATCTGCTCACTAACTGATTTCTCCTGACGAGGCCCAGAACTATCTGCTCATTAACAAGAGCTTTACAAGCAACAATGAAAATTATTTGTTGTTTCATATGACCAACAAATAAAATGGGGGCTTAGAGTTCGGTCCTAAGCCCTAAGGATTCATGCAATAACATATTCAAAACCTTGAGGATGCTCCGAACATCATGCATAAGAGAGATAATTTGTAATATTGGAATTACAAATCAAGAGACAATCATCGAGTTTTGTACCCAATGAAGTAAGAACATCTACCTATGTTAGTCTAGGCAAATGAGATAGGATAGGATTAGAATCCTAAGCCTAAGGAGGACATTTATTCATTGATGTTGTGTCTTAATGGATAATAAAGGAGGCCTAGAATTTGGCCCTAAGTGCTAAGATCTTTTTAAAATGACATGCTAGAACTTTAGAGTATTCCAAGTCATCATATATGAAAGGAGAAAAGATTGCTTATTGATTTTATATCAATAAATAACATGGCATGAATCTAGGATTTTGATCCTAAGTTAAAAGTATTCAGAAAATGAGGTGTTTGGTGCTTTGAGATGCTCTAAACCATCATACATGAGGAGGCTCTAGTAGAGATCTCTTAATGTATGCCAGACCTCATACAACGTAAGAATTAGAGCTTCGAGTATGCCCCAAGTATCTTGCATGAAAGAGTAAGGTTCATTTATTGATCTTGTGTCATCAACAAATGAAAAGGGAGGCAATGATTAGTTGTAGCTCCTAAAGTAGAGCTAAAATTCACAATCTAAAATTGGAACCTGGAGAAGGCTCCAAACATCATGTATGAAGAGGAATTACATAGGAAGGAGAGTTCCTTATAGTTCGAATGAATGTTTTGGATTCATGTGGAGAGGGAGATGATTGTTAATTGATTGCATGCCTCAATAAACAACATCAAACAAGTTTATGATTTGGCCCAAAAATTTACTATTGCTTTCTTTAGAAGTTATTTAGGAAGTCCATAATAAATCCTTGAGTTTGGAAAGAATCGAGCAAGGATATTATTTGTGGACTTTGTATTCCAACAAATAAGATACGAGAGCTTTGTATTTGGCTCCAAGCTCAAGGATTTATGGCATGACCCATATAGGATTTTTAGGGAATTCCATAATATCATCCAAGAGGATTGGTGGTAACTCCCAAGGGATGCTAGGGAGTCATGCAATGATACATTTTCAATTTAGGGTCACTTGAAATCATCATTCATGAGGAAAAAGATTGCTTGTTAATTTTGTATCAACAAGCAAAATTCCAGGAACCTAGGATTTTGGTCCTAAATCAAAATGATTCATGCAATGAAGTGTTTGGAGCCTTGTGATGCTCCAAACCATCATGCATGAGGAAGAGGAGACTCTACTAGAGAGTTCCCAATACATTGAAAGGATTCCTAAATCACTTTTGGCATGATGAGGAGATTTGGATATGTGTGATTTGTTCTATGACTTTGATTTTGGAAGAAACTTGTGGCTTTATCTAAGGAACATAGAGGCATGTAAGCGAAAATCACCACGTGAATGCTTATGGGTAGGCTCTAAAGATAAATTTATTATGATCTAAAGAAATCCTAAAGATGCGTACATGAAGGAGGATTGTTTGTTGATTTTGTATCAACATGCACAATGGCACAAACCTAGGATTGTGATCCTAACTTAAAATGATTTATGCACTCTAATAATTGGAGCCTTGAGGATGCTCCAACTACCATGCATGAGGGACATGAGGGATATGGGCATAATGAAGAGAACTTCCTAATCTCTTGCAAATGTTTTAGATTCATTCGAAGAAGAGAATATTAACTTCCTAATGCTTTGGAGAGTTTTCCTAAATCAATTTTGATATGATTTATGGAATTTGGAAGCTTCTAGGAATATCCTAAAGATCCGTTTTGACAAGATCTAGGAGAAACCTAAGGGTATAAAGGAAATGATTTATCATTTGGGATAACACCTAATGCCTGCATCTTTTGTCATTGCACTCATTTCTTTCAATTTGCGAATCATAATAATCATGCTTAGGTAATTTTAATGTCTGGTGGAGTATGACCTTTGAATGTCATGGAATACACCACCTTTCTTTAAAAGCATTTGGAAATTAAATGAGCATGCTTATAGGTTCACAAATTTAAGTAAACAATGAGCCAGTGAAAGACCCATAATGTGCATCCATTCAGGATGCAAATGATGCAATTCTATCCATGCAAACTAATTTGACTAAGCATGCCAACATTTAGGTTGGGTGCTTTTGCAAGTTGCTCAATTCTCTAAATTTAGATAGATGTCAAGGATGATTTCAATCAATCTACTCATTATGTGATTTAAAACATGAACCATGAATGCTCACGAAAAACCCCACTACTTATAAGCTTTATAAATTAATTCAAACACATACTTAGGCATTAAGCAAATTGGGAGAAAATGACATGTAGCGATGCAAACCTCCTATATCTTTAAGTTAGTTTTGGCATAACTTGTGATTTGCTAAGTAATGTATGCTACATAATGTGAAACCTTACACATTGTAATTCAAAATTTTATAAAATGACATCATCTAGCCTAAAGGTTTGATCATATGTGATGGAGAAGATGCATGAATGCAAAATCATACAATTTAGAAGGTGTTAGACACCAATCCAACACCTCCACCTGCAACAACATCTTCTCCGGACTCTCACATGAGAGCCAACAAATGAAGATCATCGGATTTCCACTGTTTGCCTTGTGTAAAGTCCCCAAACAGTGTCACGTTGTTTAGTGGAAAAGATAACTTTTGGAATCCCCTGTTTTGAGAATATGCTTTCCTATTGCCTAAGATCCTAATACCAAAAAGAGTCTAACCATCTGAATCGGCAGAGGAAGGGACGAGCCTTGACTCCACCGAATTTGGCTATTTGATTGGTGGCTCGTAATTGAGCCGAAGAAACTCAGCCTAGCTGCGAATTGAACGAAAGAGAGCGATTTGCTTAGTTTCAAGCAAAAATAAGAATTACTACGTTCCAAGTTTTATCAATTTCTAGTAGGTTAAGCAGTAGAAGAATTGGTCTAATCTTAGGTCAACCTTAATCGGAGTCATAAGGAAAGTATTAGTTGACAGAGAACACCCACCGATCAATTTCCTGATCTTTCACAATAGGTAATGTCAGATAATATTTCAAAAAGAGATTCCGAATGCTAGTCAGCATAAGAGAAAGTAGAATGAAACTTAGAGAAGTCGGGATTGATTCTTGGATACTAAACTCTGTCTCCAGAAAACAAGTCTATAATCTTCTTACCTTGTACAGAGCCCTTGCTCCCCTAGAATTGAGTCTCTTTGGAGAGTGAGTAAGCATGCTCTTCTGAATGTGGTTCAACATCCAGGGTGCTCTATATGCCAATAACATATTTTAGTCTTTCGGGAACTCATCCCAACAAGAAAAGTCTTTAATTATTACAAATACAAAATAAAAAATGATTTCACAAAAATGTTGTAGAGACAGGATTTGAACTTGTGACCATAAGGTTATGAGCCTTGTAAGCTACCAAACTACTCTACTATGTGCTGAACAAAAAGATAGGTTGGAAGGAAAGAAGAGGATTAAAATGGGCAGTCTGGTCATGTAGTATGGATCATACATCGACGATAGTTAGAGTCGGAGGCTCTCCTAGGGTTCCCACATCTGGGCTGCTCTTGCAGCTAGCCTAAGCTAGATGTGGCTTATGTAGTGGTCGACATTCATAGACTTCCCCGGAGATAACGAGTGCCTCTGGAAATAGTCATGACGCTTTAGTGAAAAAGGTAACAGGGGTGATGATTTATTTATGGATGGAATCCATCGTAGTTTCTAATTCCCTCCAACTCAATCAATATAAACAACATGTCGTGACCAAGACAGTTAGGTTGGGTTTACTTTCTCAGGAAAAATGAAGATAGTAGGTTGAGGGGCTTCTGCCTAGGAATATAGGATTTGTTCTTATGACAGTGAAGACCTAAAGAGCCTCTCATAATATGGAAGTGTATATATGATTCAGCCTCCCTGAAAGAAAGAAACACTTCTGATGCCGCCTAGCATGATCTTCATTCATAGATATGATAGATTTGACATGAAATAGAACCATCCCGCTATATGTCATTTTACTTGGTGAAACTTTACTAGTGCCCGATAAAGAGCACTATTGAAAGGCTATTCTACTTCCCGAGAGTCAAGACAGAACTCTTCCTTCATTTCGAGCTATTGAACCTAACATCACTTTTCAAATGCTTTCTCACATTAGAAAAACTTTGCTTGTCGAGTGGTTAAGGATGTTTGGTTTTATCCTTATCTTTTTTTTTTATACGTGTGGAAGAAGGTTAAGTTAACCTATACGTGGCAAAGAACGTTTTCATAGTCCGTCGGTATGCTCATTCTGAATTCTGTTTATCTTTAACTGAGCTAAGAGAATTTACTTATTTGGTAGTTCAGAGATGGTAGTAGGGGTTCTCGCTCCTTAGTTCATCTTTCGGTAGAACAAGGTACCCATGCTGTGGGTTTTTATCAATAGTATGAGATTCGATCCTTCTCGGGCACTTATATACACGTAGCTATATTCATGGTAGATTAGACATTTTCATGGAAATTTCTTCTTTGTTTTGAATCATATGATGTTTATTGATTCTATTTCGTCATTCTTTGGGTACTAATGGAGGCCTTTTTTGAGAGAAATGATGTTGATGATGAGCTTTTCACCAATTTTTCCATTTGTTCATTAAATATGTATGAATTTTCTTATGTCTTTGTGGTTGCTTTTAGAAAGTGTGGGGCCTTTGGCTATAACTTCACTGTGGTGATGTAGCTTCTTATGTTGCAGCCCATACCATCCCCTAGTTTCGTAAGGTTCATGTGAGTGGGGTGGTGGGGGG